>NC_090940.1:71403822-71713948 GCF_040938575.1 Ambystoma mexicanum | reverse complement strand
AACATATTTACATACATAATCCTTCGCCCAATCGAAGTTGGCACCTTGCCTGTCAAGGGGATGCAAATAATATTCTAAGCAGTGTGTTGAAAGGTAATGGCTTAGTTGCTGTTGTAAACCTGCTCCTGGTGTAATACAAATATCCTAAGCAAGTATGCCTTCAGCCATAAGTCATATGTGTGTCCTTTGATCTGCCCTTGCATTGAATTTCCGGTCAAACAAGAACACCATTTGCCAAGTGTTGCCATCTTTTGAACCGGTAATCAATTATGACAGTGTTTGTAAAATGAATATACCAGGTCTACACAAAAATCAAAACTTTGGCTTTGCCAATGCTTGCTTAAAGTGTGCCAACGCCCACAGGGAATGGTTGAAACACTTGGAAATAACCTTGTGGTCCAGCAGCGACTCGGTGGCTGCTGCTGCTGGGCCAAGTCTTGTGCTGTAGGGGAACCTCAAGCACCATGTAGTGCAACATACACTTATATCGACACACCTTTTATTAAATTGCATTTGAGTTTTTAAAGTGCAACAAAGTCAAAATGCATACATGTAATAGCAGGTTGACGACACAGGAACATCCTCAACTGCATGCACACCTCTGTTCTTACACTTATAAAACAGAACACAATGCCCTTGTCCATTGAGATGCACAAAATGGTGTGTGATCTGCCATGAATGACAAAGCACCATTGTGCAAAGTTGAAATGTGTCCGTAGAAAAACGTAAAACTTTCAAGCAAAATGAGGGCCATCAGGACTAGGTGGTCTGCCCACAAACTACCTGCTCGTCGTCTACAATCTGATGTCCACATTTGCACTTACATGTTCTGTGCTACTGTGCCGGTGTCCATCCTATGCCTTTATTACAATTAATCCACAGTGTGTGTTTCTCCAGGAAGTTTATTCACAGGAAACCTGGAGAGTGATGGATGGAAAAGCTTTGAATTGATCATAACCACTGTCAATAATTCTGGGGAGCCTTCCATTGCCAGACTCTGTACCATTACAAAAGGGGGAAAATCATGCAGAAGTCCGGCTTGGCCCTACTCCAAAAGGGAATATCCTGCCAGAACTGCTAGGTCACATATGTATGCAAACTTGTAAAGTGCGAATGAAGGCCAGAGGCATCTAGGCGCTAAAAAGAGAAAGGTGAGGATTAAGGCAATCAGGGTTGGAAAAAATGAGTCTTCAGAGACTTCCGAAATTGAGAGTACTCAGGAAAATTACCAAGAGTTATCGGAAGAGAGTTCCACAGTGTGGGGGCCACCACCGAGAATGATCTTCCCTCGGCACGGGCCCGACGAAACCTAGGAGTACACAGAAGAAGCCGAGAAGAAGAGCAGAGAGATCTGACAGGGTTATAAAGATTCAGCTTCGACCTTAGAAACCAGCGCCAGAATGGTGGATGGCACGGTGCACAAGGCACAGAGTCTTAAACTTAAACCTACTCCTACTCGGAAGCCAGTGAAGCAGATCTTGATAGTGTGACACTCTAGAAGCTCCCAGAGGCAGGCGAGCAGCTGCGTTCTGGAGATTCTGAAGAAGCTGTAGCTGCATCTCAGGTTGACCATGATAGGAGCTGTGGCAGTAGTCCACAGAGCCCATAAAGGGTGATGTAACCACCGTAAGGTAGGATTTTCTTCAAGAAATTTAGCTTTACAAAACCAGATTGATAAGACTGAGGAAATTTGAGCTACACTAGATCCGCTGGCCATGAGTTTAATACCTAGACTTTATACTGTGGAAACTGGGTCCGGGCAGGAACCCGGAGAAGTAGGCCAATACTCGGTAGTCCACATAGTCCCTTTGGAGTGACATCCAACCAAAAGGACCTCCGTTTTGTCACCATTGAGTCTAAGCTAGTTCTTGGCCATCCATCTGCCTACCGAAGAAAGACAATCCTTCAGCCTGGAGGGAGGGTCAGAGGTGGACACATTTAGATGAAAAATAATCTGTGTGTCATCAGCGTAAGGGAAAAAGTGTGCCCCATGATCTGCAACTAAGTCTGCCAGAGGTTGCATGTATACATTAAACAGAACGAGAGAGGGCCGATCCCTGGGGGACTCCACAGTCAACTGTTGTGGGGGAGGATTTAAAAGGGTGAAGGAAACTGTTTGGAGGCGATCTGCCAAAAAAGAGGCAAAGCACTGAAGCAGAACAACTGCTACTCCGGCCTTCTCCAAGCTCTGCATCAAGATCTTGTGATCAATAGTATCACAAGCTGTGGAGGTCAAGGAGAATCAGAGTTCCCACCTCTTCACGGTTTTGAAGCAGAGCAATATCATCCAAGATTGCGACCATGGCAGACTCAGTTCCCATACAAGGCCGGAATCCTAATTGAAATGGGTGCAAAAGATAGTTTAGCTCCAGGAAATTGGAAAACTGAGGAGTCACGACGGACTCCATCAGCTTCATAAGGACTGGAAGACGAGAAATAGGTCGGTAGTTTGGGCATTGCCGTGCACTAGGGGGAACTAATGTCACAGTGAAGAGTCTTGTATGGAATAGTCACCTGAGCAGAAACCTCCAGATGTGGCCCCCCAGTGTGGACACTGCTTGAGACATGGCCTACAGAACTCTATACAATATTGCAGATCCGATCCCCAGAGCTGTACACAGTATTACAGGTCTGGCCTCCAGAACTGTATGCAATATTGTAGATTCGATCAAGTCTCTTTTCGAACCCAATGCTAGTTTCGGAGGCCATAGCGCACTGCTGCCATTGTAACATTGTGAAAAAAACAAAAACCTGACAATCCTAATTTACATGAATACAAATGAAATAAAAATACAATTTGAACAATTATTCATTTAACACCATTTTGTCATTGTTTGACATCGTATCAGAAGCCCCTTCAAATTAAAACCATGAAACGCAAAGCCTGGATTGTGCAAATTCAAATGCAATGCCGCAGAAGCTCCGACAGATACAGAGAAATAGGAACAAACTTTCCCAGCTGACGCAGGAATCGATGTGTGCGCAGTGTCGCCTCAATCCAAGGATTTGTTATAACACATTTTAACAAAGCCCTTTTCATTGTGTCTTAGGTTTGCAGATGGCACAAAATATTCCCCACCACATGGCAAAGTCATGTCCCTCTCGCTGAAGGTGCTTTTCACACACTGATTGGGCATTCTGTGGTTGTGTGGGGGCTGTGAGGAAACAGAATAGACTCCATATTGCTGGCTTTCTTCTTCACGCTTTCATTGTGCGCTTCTTTGCTGTGCTTCAAGAGTTAAAACAGGATTAAAAAAGTATAAAACTCAATGAAACGCAAGGACAATAAATCAGAACGTTGACAGCTCTTTATTTTGTAGGTGAGGGTCCCTTCATCGATGAGTGGGTGTTTAGCGAAAGGTGTACTCCAGGAGCAGAGGGTTGAACGGTGTGAGAGGAAAACAGGACGTGCTCATTTTACTCAATTCCGAATATGGATACCTAGGCAAGAGGGGGCACAGGTGAGGCCAACAGGGGTTCAGAACTAGGACATCGGGCTTCAGGTGCTTTGATGGAGCCACTAGGAGTCTGAGCCAGAGAGATCTGGTGTAAAGCTTAAAAGGGTCCCAGTGTTAGCTGGCCAGGACTGTTGGGTGTTCACCCTTGGGATAGGCAGGCGCGAGGTCAGGGGGCCAAAAGGAGACACCCCAGAATTGAACCAACAAGGTAAACACGAGACTACGCACAGGGAGGGCCCGGGACACCTTTGAGCCTCTACATCTCATCGCTTTTGTTTCAAGGACCCGGGGAACATAACTGCGGAAGGCGGAAGGAAGACGGATTACGCCTCTGTATACACGGGCTGCTTGACAGGGAAGGGCTTCGCCGGTGAT
Organism: Ambystoma mexicanum; assembly: GCF_040938575.1. Taxonomy (NCBI): domain Eukaryota; kingdom Metazoa; phylum Chordata; class Amphibia; order Caudata; family Ambystomatidae; genus Ambystoma; species Ambystoma mexicanum. The sequence continues at coordinate 71,710,115 of NC_090940.1, read as the reverse complement.
AAGTGTCTGTGGTTTTTGGCCGGCTTACACCAGACCCAAGGATCCCTGTGCGTGTTTGCGTGACCCCGGCGGCGGGGGGTTCAGCCCAAGTTCAGGGCAGGAGCCTGCGGGCGGCTCAGGAAGGCCGGATGACTTCCGGTTCCGCCGCTCGAGCCGCCTCTGCTCTGCCTGGCTAGGCCTCGGTGGATGCTGCCGCGCTGGAGCCCAGCGTGACGATGTCGGTGGGAAAGCCGTCCTTGAGCAGGATGCCTCGCTCCCTGTGGCAGTCCAGCTCCTCGATGAAGCCGTACCAGTAGATCACCAGCCCGGGCCCGAACCTGCGGGGGAGAGAGGAACAGAGAGGAGGGAGGCAGGCGGTTAAAAGAGAGCACATCCTCGGGGCAGCAACACTCAGCAGAGAAGAGCAACACCAAACTGAACAGGCAGCCGCCGACAGCATGCACGGCGCTTCTCAAAGGCCACTAGGCGCTAGGGTGGCCACACCCGACATTTTGTACATGTTTTTAGAAGCGCCATGCATGGTTACGTGATTAGTATGCTCGCCAAACTATGTGTAAGAAGGACAGAATGCCTCGAGAGGCTTCAGTAAACATTTAGCGAAGATTTGCACACATCTGAAATCCTATTGAATGGATTTGTACTTCAATTTCCCGTTTCAGCTATGCAAGGCTTGGGGTGATTTCCCACGTTATTATGCGGACCTTGACAAGAAAATACAGCAATGCAGGGCAGGTGACAACCTTGGTAGGCCTACGTTAGTCACTCACAGGTCAACTGCCTCTCCCACCTCGCCTAAATGAGTTCGCAAGCAGAAAAGTACTTTATGCTGGGCCATCAAACTCTCCTCTCACACGCACACCACTGTAACAAATTAGCGCAGTCATGAGCCCCAGAAGCAGAGGAAGACAGGGTGGTTCAAATATTTTATTTAATGTCCATGTGCCAAGGCCCCCTTCACATAGAGGGGTCCCTGGAATGTTGAAGACGCAACTGAATAATGAACAGTTGTTCCCCTGGCCCTGGACTTCGGTGGCCTTCCAGAGGACAGAGCAAGAACAGTTGAAATACCGGTTGGCGGAGGCAAGGGAGCAGAAGGATCAGATCAGCAAGAGGTTCCCTGTGGGCACTGCAACCAATGGGGCTTGAAAAGCCATAATAATCCGGGCCACATATGCCAAGCCCTGCTTGGCGTGGAAAACGGGCAGGGCTGCGTGAACAGGTCTGCCCGGGTGAAGAGATGGCCTGGGACGTGAGATGGCTTGCCCCAGGGCCAGCTTGGGTGGGTCCAGAAAAAAGCCACCCAGGGCTGCATGATCGATGCAGCTCTGGGAGGAGCCGGGGCCTGAGGAGCAAGGCACCCCATTCGGGGGCCAGACCAGGTGGGCCAGGGAAGATCAGAGCCCCGGGCCACATCCGGGTGGTGGCCCAGGTGAAGCGGAGACGCTTCCCGGTATTACTACAAAATACTGCACACCATCACTGCAAATCCCAAAATGCCGAATTTTCACAGCCCCATTTCATCGCAGATTTATATGGGGGGTGGATAAAGTTGATAATAAATGTGGGGGGTATGGCGGCTATGGGGGGGGTTTCCCATTTTATATATATATATATATATATATATATATATATATTAGCGAAAGGGGGTAACCCCCCCGAATAAATTACATTTTGGGATGCGCAGTACAAAATGTGCAGTGATCACATAGATCCGGCTTCCCAGCCTTTTCTGCAGAGCGGGGCGGGGCAACCCAGGAAAAGGTGGTGCCAGCTGGGAGGCAAGACGCTCTACCCTCAAGCGCCACAGGCGCAGTGAGAGGACTGGGCAGACCCCTGCTCCTTTAAGGGAGCAAGCATGTGCAGCTCTGACCATGTGGGCGACAGCGGAGCCCCATCTGGGCACGGGGTGCTGCAATGAAGAACACATTCTCCCGGGGCTGCCGCGGCGGAGTGGGCACGGGGCACCACTGAGAAGGAACATCTTCCCAGGCAGCGGCGGTAGGGTCTCACTGAGAAGGGAGGAGAGCGAGCTCGGCCTGGCCCTGATATGGCAAACATAGGAGCGTGCATGACAGCCCCTCAGGTACCACACTGGAGACTGAGGGACTGTGCCTATGCAGCTCACGTATTGACCCCAAGACCAAGTTTGGCTTCAACTTAATATAAATGATGGCCGACTAGTAGCAGCTTATGTGTATAGGTGTATGGGTTGTAGATACAACATCTAATAATTGGTTCGTGTATTTATGTCTGCTGGGAGATTTTGGGCGAGGTCTAAAAAGCTGGGCAGGGGAGGGGGGGTACGGGTTTGCCTGGCATTGGGAGCGACATGTCAAAGTGCTGGCCAATGTCACTTTGTTAGTGGGCTCATGACCCAAAAAGGCTAACTCCTGGCCGCCTCTTGTGATTTGGGTGGTGGCTGAGAGCAGGCCAGTCGTTGCTAATGCACAGCCAGAGCACTGCCACAGTGCTGTACGCATCTGACACTCCCTTATAAAAATAGACTACTGTATACTGCAAAATATCTAACCGTATATTGCAGCACGCTGTAGTAAGCTATGCAATTATACAGTGTTAGGGGATAAATGCTGTAGTATACGGTCTGTGTATTGCAGCATTTACACACATGAACGGTGTACACACTACAACAGTTACAGCTAAACTGGTAATTTCTCGTAGTACATGCATTTCGTCTTTAGTATGCAGCAACCTAAGGTAGTGCACTGCAGAATATTACATAACCATGGAGCGGTGGGGGCTGGCCCCCCTAAGGGGAGGGGGCAGACTCTTTAAAAAGGGATTAAGAGGACTGTTTTAATATCAAATAAAAGCAGATGGGCTTCTGCTCACATTTTCTATAAAAAGCAGTCACCTTAACCCTTTTTTAAAAGCCTGGTCCCCCTCTGGCGATCGTTTGGGCCCCATAGGAGGAGTGGGGGTCAACACCTAGGTGAGGCCACAAACAATATTTTTACTCCGGGGAGAGGGTGGCGGGGGGCACGGTATGAAAACGTTTCAATGCCGCTGCCACAGAGCTTTGGCGCGCGTGGTAATGACACACATTATTGCAGAGCTTAGAAGCAGATCCGCATTAAGCTCCATATAAATAATCAAGTTATGACCTGAAATAATTTTTTTTGTAACTATTCCCCTTCCTCTCTTCCTCCATTAAGCTTGTTCACAAATAAAACACTATTGTATGGAAGGAACCTTTTGGTACAACATCCCCTAGAGCAGTTTGAAAGACAGAAAATGGTGGATTTTTGTTGGGCTTATGGAAAACCCAATTTAAAATAGGCCAATTATCAACCATCTTTTTCTACACATACATTAAACTTAAGCATATTTGACATATTATTCGGCTGTTGCCAGATCAGTTGCTTGCTAATTTAGATGACCTTTAACATACGAGGCCAAAAGTTAAGGGAGAACGTTTCTCATGTTACATGTAAAGGGACAAGCGACCATAACTGTCCTGTTGCTCTCGCAGCACTATAATAGATCAACCTGGGGGTGCAGGAGGGTGTTGGATAGCGTGTTGAATGTCAAAAGACTATGGGCCTCATTAAAAATTAGGCAGTCCGGAAATAACGGTGGCGGTAAACCCGCCGCCACCGTTGTTTCCGGACCGCCTGATCCCGACTCCTGCAGGCGGGAGGTGATGTTCCCGCCAGGTTTGACCTGGCGGGTTTAACACCGCCCGCCTGCAGGCGGTCGAGGAAACACCGGCAGCATCACAAGAGGCTGCCGGTGTTTCCATGATCCCCATTCCCATTGAGTCCAATAGGACTCAATGGGAATGAGGATTAACACCATTCCGCCTCCGTGATTCCCGGGAAACCGGGGTTGTAATGCCCCGGTAATTCCGGGAATCACGGAGGCGGAATGGTAATACGAGTCCGGCGGTAACCAGGCGGTTTTACCGCCGGCCTCATATTACCATTCCGCCTCCGTGATTCCGGAATTACCGCGGCATTGCAACCCCGGTTTCCCGGGAATCACGGAGGCGGTTACCGCGGGACTCATAATGAGGCTCTATTTGTTATAAATTACATATACTTTCTTATTCCCCCAATGTTTGAGGAGGCGTGGCATCAACCCTCTGGAGTTTGCTTTTTTGCCAGGTGTATTGCCGGCAGTGTTAGGCTTTACTGGAGCAGAGCACCTTGGCTTTGCTCAGTGATGGCTTCTTGGCTAAAAGGGCCATGTGTATAGGGACAAGGCCATCAGATTCTGATGCTGCTCCAGGCTTGTGTCTGCCACTCCTGTGGGAGCATATAACATCAGTCACTGGAGTGTGACGTGCTCTTAGCTCATTAAGACTTACCTACTGTAGTTAGTGTACATACATCAGTTTATGGAGCATATTTACCACAGTATATGTATATTTATAGCAGTAGAAACTATAGTCTGTACTATGATAACGGCAGTATACTTTGTCCAAAAGACTGTATGTCGTGTACATTCTTTACAGGCTCGACGGTGCAGAGTTACTACCACCCCACGCGGTTATTGTGCAATTGGGGCACTGATACAGCTCTGTTACCATGTAACCCTCAGCCAGGGAGAGCTACTCCCATCCCACACTGTCACTGAACACTTGTGGCACTGCTTAAAATCTGCTTCTACCCAACCCTGAGCCATGCAGCGCTCCTACAGCTTGACGCGGACACAGGGCACTGCCATCGCTCTTCACTCTTGTTAGCCTATTCAAGGAAGAGCCGCGCACTATTGGCAAACAACCGGGCACTGCCAGCTCTTTGTACCCATGTAAATCCATGCAAGGGACAGCTCATACAGGGCTGTTCTAGTACACTGCGGGCATCGTCAAAGCTCTGCAACAAGGTAACCCAGAGCATGGCAGACCTTCGTAGCCTCACACAGACCTGCTGCACCAGGGCAACGCCTATGTAACTGCCCAAGGGAAATCTGCTGTAGTGCCATACTTCCAGCTACCAGGCAGTCCCTTCTGAGTTGGGGGCTCGCTAGCACTGAAAGGCTGGTCCATCATAAACATTCCAATCAAATGGATGGACTTGGAGGAATATTTCGGAAGGTCTCAGCAGGAAAGGTATATATTTGCTCACCACAACTAGTGAAACATGCTGGCTGCACTTGCAAAGGCAGGTCACTAGAGAACCATGCAGCAGCGCCCCTGCTGCCTCACAATGCGCACTGCTAACACGCGGTGCTCTTTCCCTCCACCTCTTCCCTTATTCGCAGCTCCGTTTCTCCTCACCTTCTCCATCCCTTTTCCACGTGCTTTTCCTTGACCCTCTAGCAGTGGCACCCAGTCGGCCCTTCCATTCAATGTAGGGTCTACTTGTTCTCTATCGCCCTCACTCGCCTCATGTTCTTGAAAGGCGTTCCCGTCTATCCTTTGCCCCCGTGCCCACTCATTCATCACCCACTGTGTTCTTCTGAAGGCATTTCTCGACTTTTTTGCTTTCTTGCTTTCCTGTATTTTCTCTCTGTCCGCCCATTCATCGTTGGCCACCTCTCTCTAGCACTCACCCTGTGGCTAGTCAGCAGAGGCTCTGCCCTTCCAGCTTCTCATCATAGCTTTCTCAGCCTCTCCTTCTCCAGGCTGTTTCTCTGATCACCCCAGGATCAGTGTCTTCTTTTCCCCCCTGTCTGCCCATGTATCATTGGCCATCTCTCTCTACCATTCACCCTGTGGCTAGCCAGCAGAGGCTCTGCCCTTCCACCTTCTCATCATAGCTTTCTCAGCTTCTCCTTCTCCAGGCTGTTTCTCTGATCATCACAAGATCAGTGTCTTCTTTTCCCCCCTGTCTGCCCATGTATCATTGGCCATCTCTCTCTACCATTCATCCTGTGGCTAGCCAGCAGAGGCTCTGCCCTTCCACCTTCTCATCATAGCTTTCTCAGCTTCTCCTTCTCCAGGCTGTTTCTCTGATCATCACAGGATCAGTGTCTTCTTTTCCCCCGTCTGCCCATGTATCATTGGCCATCTCTCTCTACCATTCATCCTGTGGCTAGCCAGCAGAGGCCCACCCCTTCCACCTTCTCATCATAGCTTTCTCAGCTTCTCCAGGCTGTTTCTCTGATCATCACAAGATCAGTGTCTTCTTTTCCCCCCTGTCTGCCCATGTATCATTGGCCATCTCTCTCTACCATTCATCCTGTGGCTAGCCAGCAGAGGCTCTGCCCTTCCACCTTCTCATCATAGCTTTCTCAGCTTCTCCAGGCTGTTTCTCTGATCATCACAGGATCAGTGTCTTCTTTTCCTTCGAATCATCCATTCATCGTTGGGCACCTCTCTCTAGCACTCACCCTGTCCCTAGTCAGCCAGCAGAGGCTCTGCCCTTCCAGCTTCTCATCATAGCTTTCTCAGTTTCTCCTTCTCCAGGCCGTTTCTCTGATCACCCCAGGATCAGTGTCTTCTTTTCCCCCGTCTGCCCATTCATCACTGGCCATCTCTCTCTACCACTCACCCTGTGGCTAGCCAGCAGAGGCTCTGCCCTTCCAGCTTCTCATCATAGCTTTCTCAGCCTCTCCTTCTCCAGGCTGTTTCTCTGATCATCACAAGATCAGTGTCTTCTTTTCCCCCTGTCTGCCCATGTATCATTGGCCATCTCTCTCTACCATTCATCCTGTGGCTAGCCAGCAGAGGCTCTGCCCTTCCACCTTCTCATCATAGCTTTCTCAGCTTCTCCAGGCTGTTTCTCTGATCATCACAAGATCAGTGTCTTCTTTTCCTTCTAATCATCCATTTATTGTTGGCCATCTCTCTCTCTCTAGCACTCACCCTGTCCTTAGTCACCAGAGGCTTTGCCTTTCACATTCTCTCTCTGCTTCTCTGATCAAAGGATCTGGCCACAGTTCTCTTCCTGCATCTTCTTACTATGCACGGGCCACACTCACCCACACTACACAGGAAGCAGCCGCATCCTCATGACCAGACTCCAACACTCACACAGTGCCCTCCTTCTCAGGTACGTTTTCCATCTTGGCCATTACTTATCTATTCTTCCAGAAAGTAATTATCCCGATTAGCAGCCCCAGTTGGCAATACCAGCAGAGAGGCTGAAGACTGATATGTGGATAGAATCTGAACTACCTATAGACAGAGAAGCCGAGACATATTCTGAGGACCATAGAATAGACGAAGGAGAGTCAGGCTAACCACAGAGGTACATTATGTGCCCCTGTGCCCAGTCTACAGATAGCATGACTTTTCATTTGGTTGACTTCTCTCTGGCTCCCCTGTCCTCAAAACGGCTACCTTCCTTCGCAGGGCTTTAAGTGGGCCAGGGCTAGCTTGAGGGGGGCGTCAGTCTTCAAAACAGACTCCCGAGCCAGGGGTCTTCCAGCACTCCCCACCACAACATGCCCCCAATACGCCAACCCCCTCAGACAGCCTGCAGGTGTCAGCACTTCTGATTAGAAAAAAAGAGTGGCATCGAATAATGCTGGGAGTTGGCCAGATGTCCCAGCTTTCCTTCTGTTTCTCAGGAGAAGGAGCTAACCCCCCCCCAATCAGGCAGCCCATTGATTCAAGGAGCCACATTGTTAAATTACACCCACATCACAGGCGCCCTTTAACCGTCCAGCTCCTTGAATGAAAGGGCTGCCTGTTGGGGATTAGTTCCTCACATTAAGAAACTAAAGGAGAGCTGGTATCATACCTTTGGTGCGCCCAGCCTCTCCTTTTGTTTCTTAATCACAGGCTCCGACAGGCAGCTTGTCTGCTATCGGGGCTCGGAGCTCGTAATTTAGACAAAAAAACAGAGGCTAGATGCACCAAAGTTATGATACCAGTGGGCCCCTGCTCTCCTGCTTGAATCCCACTGCCTGGGAGCCAAGCATTTGCCAGGCTGCCACCTCCCATAGGCCAGGGGAGCTCTAGTCAGGGGAGCATGGCCTAAGTACGGGTGGATGGTGTACTCCACTCGTACTTAGGCCACAGCCCCAAACTAGAGCCCACCCTCAATTCTGCCTCCCACTTAAAGCACTGCTTCCTTCTCTTCCACAATAGTGCCACTAAGCGTAACCTAAGCAGCCCAACATACCCAATGGAACTTGAAGTAGTCACCTGGTCCTCTACTCCCAACTACCTCCCCTTCTCCTTTCCCATGAACCCCTTCTTCCTTTATACATAATTGAAACAGGCCCTGTTGCTATGAGCTCTATACAAGAAACAGTGTGCAAAGGAAACATCGCTTGATGCTGCATGCTTTTCTCACCTCCTGACTACTTTCTCCTGCTTCAAACTTTTCCCGTAACAAAAAGATACAGTGGGCACCAGCTCTAAACAAAACAATAGTATTAAAAAAGGTGCTAAACTCAAATGTATAGAAAAAGCCCCTGGCACCAGGGCAGAAACAATAGTGAACAAATATCAACCCGGAGACACTCTCTAGGTGCTGCATGCTCACCACTAGGTCTCACAGACCACCTCATTTTTATTAACAAAAAAACAATGTTTTTGTCATATGTTTGGAAAACATGACGTGAACCTTGTATGATAGACAGCTCAGTCATTTAATCTTTCATGATGCTGTAGAGGAGGAGCCAAGTGCCTCTACCGGACTCTGCCTATATGTTGGCAGCTGGAAATTGGGACATGCGCAAAGCCAATAATGATACCTATACTGCGAAAAGTCCTTGAAACAAGGTATCCATTGAGAAAACCCTATATGTATCCACGAAGAAATGACGGTCTTCTGAAGGAAGTTCCGGAAGAAGTTTGAAGATGAATGAAAAAGAAGACTGGTGTTGTCACATGAAGCAGAAAGGACGCACCGTGAAGAGATGCCAATGAAGAAAGAATATCAACCTTATTGAATCTGATGACGAAGTAAAGAATTGAGAAACATTTACGTGCGGAATGAAGATTGCACGTGGGGAGAAGGACTGGAGAAAACGCAAAGCCATTTCATAAATGTACAGATCCAGTAATGCAAGTAGACAAAGTAATCATAAGGCTGGCTATACCTAGTGAATAGACTGCAGGCGGTGCTGCATATATATATATGTATGTATGGAATCAGGATGTTCCGTGACGCATTTTAGCAAACTTGGACCCGTGAATGAAAGGGCTGGAAGTGTGGCGCAGCAGAATAAAACAGCTAACGGCAAAGAAAGATTTGGGAAGGCTTGCCTGGCCCAGTGTCAAGAGTGGGGCCGCCAAGAGCCTGGTTATATACTCGGGAAGATACAATGAACGTGAGAAGCAAGCAGAGCTCCTGTTTGAGGTGTAATGGAAAAACACTAGAAATGCCAGGTTTTCTTCATTTAATTGTATTAAATGCAACGAAGGAGCTCAAAAGTGGTCTCTAGCCACATGGTCAGATAAAAATAGGCTTTGGGGCGAGCTACACCGAGATCAGAAGACAAGGCCATGCCTTCACTCCCATTTATTCTCAGGCATAGTGAGCCTTCGCAAAGGCCAAGTTCAAACGCATTAATTGAATGGCAGACCGCAGGAGTGATGATGGATGTTGGGCTAATTGGGTGGGGAGGCATGACCAGGCCAACCCCCCCCAGCACCTGGGATTGTGAAAACAAGGAAATAATATGAGGCAGGGTAACCAAAAAGGAAACACACCAAACACAGGTTACAAAGGAACATACAAAGTACTTTATTTTATACTGAATCCAGTTACAAAAGAACAGAACAAAATTCAGATAGCTATCGACCCTCAGTACAACACAGCGAACTCCGGCGTGATTCGGTGTGCTCAGTGAGTGCAAATATTCATTGAAACAGTCAGGCTTTTATACATTTCTCCAGCCTGTTGTCCAGCCTTTCTGCAGGTTAACCATTCCATAAATAAGTTACTGCTCTAGGGTCCCTTGCCAGGTCAAATCTAGTTCATCTTAGGTTTATACATTAACAAGAAGAAATGGTAATAATGTATGCTCTAGGCCTAACATTACAATGCGGGACTTAGTTTATACAATGTAGTTAAGCAGGTGTTCTCATTCAATTATAGATCAGTTTCAGTGATACAGGTAATCCATTGCACACAGGTCAGCAGAAGGACAAGGTCTCAGCTCATGACCCTAACAAGTGGCCTGCAGGCAAGTTATACATTAGCTGTACAGAGGTCATGACAATCGAGTTTTGTTCTGAATAACATAGGCTACCATTTTAGCTCACATGGTGACTTTATAGAGCAAGAAAACCTAAAATGGCGGCTTGACCCAAAATGACAGTTTACATAGTTTCTAAGGTCAGGACCTTGCAATGCAAGTTTATTCACATGTAGTTTATAAGCAGCTTGTTAGCAGCTTGGCGTAGGCCAATATACATATATTCATAGCAATAGGAGGCACGATATAATTTCTAGTTTGACAAACCCTCCTTTTGGCCTATGCCAAGTGCTAAACTACTTCTGATCTCCCTGCAAATACACCCTGAATACACCCTCCATACACCCTGAATATCTGTCAGAAATATCTATCGCCATTAGATCTTTTACTAAGATCTCTTTCAGTACATACTTCTTAGAGGTTTTATCCGGGGCATACACTTTATGTCCTATTGTACCTATCGCCTGAGCGCAACATCCCCCTAGCATTGAACATATACTTGGTAGACATTGGATACAACAACAAAGAAATAGCAGAATTCCCAAAATAATCAGCAAGACTGAAAGCACTTTCCAACCCCAAGACCGCAAGAAGTCCCAGAACCAAGCGCTAAAATCCCAATTTCCCTCGGGAACATGCACCTCTGAACTAAGAATGTGCAGATTCTGTATTGCCTTAAAAATTGTCGGCGAGGAATCTGGTACGAAAACACAGCAAGCGGACCCCACTAATTTGCATACTCCACCTCGTTCTGCCAGAATGACATCTAATGCCATCCGATTTTGGAGTGCTACCAATCTTATTGCTTTTTGTTCTAGTGTTATATTGTAGAGTATGTCCGTGGTCCGGTTGATCATTCTCTCCAGTACCCTTGCTAATCCCCTAATGTTCTCAGAGTTTGTTATTTGTCCCCAAAAGGGCACAACTGATTTTGCTATATCTCCCAATACTTGCCCAGGGGTATCTCCATTCTTGTCCCGCCGTGGGCGAGCCTTAGAAACCTCCAATGTACTAGCTACAAATACCCCGGGTAAATGGATTCCTAAATAACAGGGTCCCTGCCAATCCTTGGGCAACCAGGGAAATGCTAAACTACAACAAACAAAATAAACAGGCCCCCTACATACAGAGGCTTGTTTTCTCCAGTCAAATTTACAATGTTCATACAACCTTCAAAATCTCCCATTGGCCGAGTGCCATTTCTTTGTACACAAAAGGGGACCGAGTCAGGGCTATGATTTTTAGAGTAAGAAGGAGGCACGGCGTCCTTATTGCCTATCGGAGCCATTTTAAAGGAAATTAAAGTTTGAAAAGGAAGAGACAGTTTATCAGACGGCCTAATAGAAGCGAAATTAGGTTTACTTCTATTTGCAAAAAGCGAGCATCCCAGGGGAGTTAATTCACGTTTCTCGCAATCATTCAAATTAGTTCCATCAAAGTTCCCTGAGATGCTAGCATTCCAACGGCCAAAGAATATTGCTCTAAGAAAGGCATAGCAAGCAGTCGTTAAAGATAAAGGGTGAATATACCATCCCAGTCCCTTGTTCCCATGTTGCGGTAAATGAGTGCAAATCCAACAATTACTCTTATTAAAAATGGCATGCGTTGCATTCATTACTATCATTAGAGTGTTATTATGATACTTTTGTCTATGTTGGGAGTCTCTAGGGGACAGAGTGTGAAGGTGTACAGAGGGAGTCAAAGCAGTCGGTACAATCTCGGTCGGTAGTGAAGGTTTTAGAGGATAGATTTCTTCAAAGTACCAAAGTCCTACAGCAGTAATTGCAAAAATAACAATTATCGTTATCAAAACACAGCAGTACGTTTTCGGGGCCCAGGCACATTGTTCATTGTGCAAGTTGGTCACTCCCTTATTCACACGTCCAGTGCGGGGAGCAGCAGTGGAGGTGGCAGGCATTGTAGTTCCTCAATCGACGACCCCAATGTTCGTTGCTGGCGACGCTACGGTCGCGCGATTTCTTAGTCCTTCCCAACCCTAGCCAGCAGAATCCCTTTTTTTCCCTTTTGTTCAACAGAAACTTTCTTATACAAAGGAAAACTTTCGATCACTTCTCTTTCTCAAATGCACGGAAAAACCCGTGCCGTAGTTCTATTTTCTTCGTCGAAGGTTGTACCTGGTGGTACCCAAGATTGTTTGGTCCAAAAATAAGGTGTTGTCACTTCCTGAGGGAAGCGACATATGGGAGGCGACGAAAGCCGCAGAGCTTGAAACAGTATTTTCCGGAAGTGATTTTTCAAAAGAGTGCGGAGACGAAATGGACTGTTCCCCAAGCTCCACGGGCTCAGAGAAATTCTCCGACGCACTCACAGCGCTGTTTGCTACTCCAAGATCAGGGACTGTAGCATCAGCGAGGGGTTCTGCTTCTTCTGTAACGTGTGGCGTCGGGTGAGGAAGTTTCTTGACATGCGTCGCGTGGATCCAGTGTTTCTTTCCAGCCACCCGCACTGCTGTCCGAGTGACCAACAGCACCTGGTAGGGTCCCTTTCAACGAGGAGCGAGACAGGAAGACCTTTCGTAGGCCTTCACTAGGACCCAACTTCCAGGCTGTATATCGTGTCCTGGGCCCGTGAACCGTACAGGTAAAGCTGAAAACACCTGGTGATAAATGAAATACAGGTTTTTAGTTAACTGGTTACAGTAGTCGGAGAGAAGTACATTTTTCTACATCGCGCAATGCGCAGCTTTTAGGCAAACCCCAAATATTAGCAGGTCTCCCCATTACCACCTCAAAGGGAGAGCGCCCAGTCTTAGTTTGAGGGGTTGTCCGCATTGAAAGTAACACGATCGGTAAGGCGTCCGGCCATTTTAGTTTGGTGCCGGCACACGTCTTAGCGAGCTTGTTTTTTATGATACCATTGTGTCTTTCCACTAATCCGGTGCTCTGAGCATGCTGGCCGAATGGAATCGTTTGTCAATTTGCAATGCCGTACATATCTGTAGAATTACAGCAGCGATAAAATGCGGACCATTATCCGACCAGATAACTCTCGGCAAACCGAACCGTGGGAAGAATTCCTTTAACATGGTCTTTGCAGTGGTCATGGCTGTAGCGTCTTTAACAGGGAAAGCCTCGACCCACTTACTAAAGGCGCAAATGACCACAAGGACATATTTTAGATTGTTACATCGCTCCATTTCAATAAAGTCAAAGTGAATCACTTCAAAAGGGACAGAAGAAGGCCCAAAGCTACCTCTTGGAGTTGCTGTCCCCTTTCCCACATTGTGTTGTAGCCAAATCATGCAATTTTGGACATAATGCTGGGCAATTTTTGAAATTTTATCATTTACCCAGACTTTCTAACATTCTCGTGATCTGTTGAGCGCACACATGTGTGGGACCGTGTGCCATGGTAACCATCATTACTATATAGGCATTAGGAAGCAACCATTTCCCTTCAACCATGTCCACCCAACACCAATCATCATCGAGTTTCCCCAAGCCCTCAGCCCACCTCTTGGATTCTTCTAATGTGGCATCGGCTTGGATATCCCGTACAGACCCAACACCCTCATCCACTGCATAGGCATCTACAGTCTCCCTTGAAACATACATCTCTGTGAAGAGATCAGAGGCAGTTTGTCTAGCTATTTGATCAGCGTAAGCATTCCCTTTCCCTACATCATCTATAATCTTGCAATGTGCTGCGCACTTAATGATTGCTAACTGACTAGGGAGCGCAAGCGCTGAAAGCAATTGTACTATCAGGGAGCCATGCTGGATCTTCGTGCCATGCGAAGTTAAAAAACCCTCTCTCTGACCAAAGTTGTGAGCCACCCCAAAGGCATACTGGCTATCAGTATATATGTTTACTGTTAGCCCTTCGGAAAGCTCACAAGCTCGAGTCAATGCTATAATCTCTGCGGCCTGCGCAGAGTTATGCATAATTCTCTTGGTCTCCACAACCGTACTCAATGTAGTGACTGCATAAGCAGCTGTGGATGTACCATCCAGTAGTTTGAAGCAGGAGCCATCACAAAACAGCTCCCCTTGTGGGTTATCCAAAGGAGTGTCCTTCAAATCAACTCTGCCTTTTGTATCTTGTTCAGTAGTATACAGGCAGTCATGTGACTCTTCGTCACCGCAAACAGTATTTTGCGGGAAAGGTAGGAGTTCAGCCGGATTAAGAACGCAGCACCTCCTAATTTGAATGTGGGGAGCAAACAAGATTAATTCATATCTTGTCAGTCGTGCGGAAGTGAGGTGTTGCGTCTGGGTTTTGTTCAATAGAATATCTACAGAGTGAGGCACCATCAGGGTTAAATCATGGCCTAGGACCATTCCCTCACTCTGTTTTACAGACGCAGCAGCAGCGACAGCGCGCAAACATCTTGGCAAAGCACATGCAACAGGATCAAGGGCGGAAGAGTAGCAACCGCATGGCCTATTCTTCCCTCCATGTTCCTGCATTAATACAGCCAAAGCACATCCATCACATTCATGCACAAACAACACAAAGGCCTTCTCATAGTTCGGTGTGCCCAAAACTGGCGCCGAACATAATGCAGTCTTGAGCAACTCGAATGAATGTTGATGCTCCGTATTCCATGGCAATGGCGAAGAAATACCCTTCTTCGTCAAGGCCAACATCGGTTTTATCACTAGTGAGAAGTTTGGGATCCATAACCTACAGTAAGAAGCCATACCTATCAAGGCTCTAACTTCCTTTTGTTTATTTGGGACAGACATGCCAGAAATGTGTTTTATTCTTTCAGGTGTCAATCTTCTTCCCTCCTTTGACAGGAGATAGCCTAAATAGGCGACCTCCTGGCAACAATATTGAAACTTTTTGAGCGAAGCTTTGTGACCATGCTTAGCTAGATGGATGAGCAACAACACAGTGCCCTCTTTACAAGAGCTCTCAGAGTCAGCGGCTAAAAGCAAATCATCAACATATTGAAGCAACGTACAAGTAGGGGGCAATCCAAGGGTATCAAGCTGCTCTTTCAAAGCCCTGCTATAAATACTAGGACTCTCAGTATAACCTTGAGGTGCACGAGTAAATGTGAATGAGCGTCCCCCTAAGGTGAACACGAACAAGTATCTACTATCCTCATGTATAGGAATACTGAAGAAAGCATTCTTTAGGTCCACAACACTGAAGTTAGTAGCCGTAGCTGGAATCATGGTTAATATTGTCGTCACATCAGGCATAATTGGAAATTGCGGAGCGACGACTTTATTAATGGCACGTAAATGAATTATAAAACGAAATGGAATTGCATTATCACCTTTTTTGTACACGGGTAAAATCGGACTATTGCACAAACTTCCTGCAATCTCCTCAATCACCCCACGCTGCACAAAATATCGGAAACAATGCTCTTCAAAGCTCGCTCGCCTTCAACTGAGATCTTATACTGTGGAATACGGGGCAGCTTAATTCCATGTTTCAAAACTATTTTAACAGGCTCAATCTGCAAAACACCGACATCTTGTCATCAACTGCCCACAAACACACTGGTACATTACTGAATTCTGGCGGCAACGGTCTAGTCAAGAATTGCGAAACAGAACATTGCTGTGGTGAAATCGTCAAACGCACTCCATCAGAAGAACAATGAATTACCGCATTTAATTCCTTCAACAGATTCAACCCCAGCAAATTCTCTCCACAATTCGAAGTCAAGAGAAATGGACAGTGGTCCGTAAAGGGACCCAAAGAAATAGGTACCGGTGAAGAAACCGGACAAACAACTGGTGTGCCAGAAAACCCTACAGAAACATTGGTTTGCCCTGACAGTGGAATGTTTGGAACCCGAGAATGAGTGTCTATCAAAAATTGATGTTTCCTATTTCCCACTACCATTTCAACATAGGGACCTTTCTGATTAACGGGAATAGGTGTAGGTTCCAAACCCTGCTTCGGGCAATCCTAACGAAACAAAATATCATCAAAAGGAAGCTCTTCAGATAGATATGCAGCAGAAGGATGATCAAATATGTTTCTAGTATCCACACTCGAAGTCTGATTATCCTGTGAAATAGGTTGTTGGGGATCCTGCGAAAACTGGCCTCTACCAGGGCCCCCTACACCCGGGCGACCTCTGGATCGTCTACCCATATTTCCAAATGTGTTATTCGACCTCTGTCGAAGGACGGGGCATTGTGCACGCCAATGACCCTCGTGGCGACAATAGGCACACTGGTTAATATTCACAGGACCCAAGGGCACATTCCCTTGTGGAACATACTGACCTCTAATCTGCGAACTACCCCCTCTGGGGCCTCTAACAATTTGCTCTAACAATACTTTAGTCTTCAAATCACCTTTTCTCTTCTCGACTCTATCTTTTTCATTATTGACACGGTTCTCGTAGTACTGAGCCATGTGCAGTACTTCTGATTGGGATTTCGCCTGCCAAGCGCTCTCAAAAGACATAATTTGTGACTGGATGTCAGGCAGCAATCCACGTACAAATTTGTCCACAAATAATCTTTTCCCAGACTCTGTGCCTAAGTCTTGTCCACTGAAATCCGAGAATACCTGTTCGAACCGATTAAAGAACTCGGTAGCACCCTCAGATTTTCCTTGGACACAGGCCGTAAGCTTGTCCCAAATAATTCTCTTTTCGGGGATTATAGTTTTCAGTTATGCAATGATTCTGTCAGGCAAAGTTAGTATCACCTGAGGTGGTCTCTCACCAGCTGGCCTTTCCCCATCAAGCCTAACTATGTTAGCGCATGTATCTTCCAACCCTGGTAAATCGTCTATAGTTCTAACTTGTTTCCACAAATCTACAGGCAGGAGTACAGGGAATAACAAATCAATGTCGCCTAGGGTAAACACTGAGGACTGCAAAACGGACTCTATCTCTTTATAGAACCCTGTCGGATTTTTCCTAATGTCAGGAATAGTTTGTCTAATAGTATTGACTTCCTGTCGTGAAAACGGGACGTGAACAAACTGATACATAATGTGCAGGAATGTCCACAGCAGGTGTACCTGCTTCAGCATTACCAGGAATCTCAACCTTTGGGACAAATGTCGGAGGAACCTCTCTCATAGGCAACTGAGATGTAGGCAACTCCGAACGCTTACTAAGCAACAGAGCTAAGTCGAGCGCTAAAGCAGTTGAAGAAGTGTCAAGTGAAAAAGCTCTCTTATAAATGCTCAATAACTCTGTGGGACAACTAACCTCTCTTTAAAAATTCATCCTGCAGGTACTCTACCATTACCTGTATCACTTTCCTCTGCATTTCTAGCGTATATTGACTGTATGTGTCATATACCTCAACTGGAGTTATCGATATGTCTGAAATCCATCTAATCGCATCTTTTGTACAAATTCGCGCCTCCTCAGATGTCGATTTACGACACGGAAGAAATTGTTTCTGTACATACATACTTTCTTCTTCGTCATCCTCATTCCGTAACCTTTCCAACTCCTTTCTAAACTCAAATATCATCTCAACATGCTCATGCACCTTCTCCACAGTGTCTCTTGAAAACGCTAAAGTATTCAGGTCCCTCAACCCTTGTGGGAGGTCTGCATTATTTAATTTACCCCACATTACACATAAATGAATCCCTAAACCTTCAATGAAAATATTTTTCTCAGGAAAATTATCCATATTAGAAAGTGTGGCAAGAACATTAGCTCGATCATCTCTCTCCATACAATGCTTTTTTTTTTATATTTCTTTATTGGTTTTTCAACAGAGTGTAACACAAATGAATCATTGGTTAGACAATGCACTATGTATGAATCAAGAACAACATGTCTTAACGTTCCCAACCCTCCCACCCCACCCCCCTCCCTCCGAGACCACAGTGGAGTCCTCAGATTTCCTTAGGCACGAGCCGGGCAGGGACTGCCAGAGCTGTTCGAGGCGCTGTCTTGCGCCACTGGGTGGAGTAGTGGCACCGTTAGCGCTACCCATCGGAGTAGATCTGCGCTGGAGTCCAGTCTTTGTACCTGAATCGCCGTTTCCCAAGCCGCGGTCTCAGCGGCTATCCATCTCCTGAGGTCGTCCCACCAAAGGGCCTCGCTCGGCCCCCCTGCGCTCTTCCAACCCATGGCTATGTGCCTTTTCGCTGTTATGTATATCAAGTCAATAAGTCTATTTAGGGGCTTATTCTTGTTGCTTCGCTTGTAACTCCCCAATATGCAGGCTGCTGGCTCGTGAATCTCCACCTCAATCTCAGCTGTCGCCACCTTCTCTTTCACTCGGGCCCAGAACCTCTGGACTACCGGGCAGCTCCAAAACATGTGGGTCATACCCGCCCTTGGCTCGTGACATTTGGGACATGTCTGGATCGTGGCTCCTTTGAACTTTGATATGGCGTCGGGCGTAAGTTAGGCTCTGTTGGTAATGTACAGCTGAATAAGTTGGAGGCGAGCATTTCTGGAGATTTTTTTATGGTAATGGGTTATTTTCTCCCATGCTTTGTCCTCAAATTCAAGTCCCATTTCGATCTCTCCCATCTACCTTTGCATTTCAGTGCGTTCTTTGTCGTGCTCTGCAATAGGGCTTCATATATTCTGGAGGTTTCGTGACCTCCTTCGGCAGTGTCCAGCAATGATTCGATGGCTTCATTCTCTATGAGTTGGTTGGCGGCCTCTGGCCATCTCTTCTTCAGGGCCTTCGTTACTGCTCTGTGGAGCAAGAACTGGCCCGTGGGCAGGCCCGTAGACTCGCTGAGGTCAGTAAAAGTCATGAGCTCTTGTTCATGGATGAGGTCTCCGAGTACTGCCACCCCATAGGGTTCCCACTGAGTGCGTGTTTCCGTGTGTCCCCATGAAGGTTTCACCATGACAGCCGCAATGGGGATCTGCGGGGAATATGGGTCTGTCAACCCCATTGCTTTGCAGGCTCGCTTCCAGAGCTGAGTTCCAAGTTTGATTAAGTAAGGGTGATGTTGTAGAGCCCCCTTCTCGACCCAAAGTAGGTCTCGGAGTAGCAGTCGCGGCAGGGCCGGTTGGAGGAGTCGGGTGTCAGTGGTGGCTTCATCCGCCATCCAGTGCGTTACGTGCCTCAGTTGACTGGCCAGGTAATACAGTTCGAAATTGGGGACTTTCAATCCCCCCTTCTCATAGGGTCTTTGGAGAATGTCCAGCGCCACCCTGTGCCTACCTCCCTGCCACAGGAATCCCCTACAGAGCTTGTTCAGGTCTCTGAAAAAAGCGGGGGGGATGTTGAAGGGGACGTTGGAAAAGCAGTGTAGTAGGCGTGGGAGTGCTACCATTTTGAGGAGTCCCGCCCGCCCAGGCGCAGAGAGAGGGAGCTTCCCCCAAAATTCCATGGATTTTGCAAGTGCGTCCTTCGCCCTAACCGTGTTAAGAATGTGTTCGGTACTCGGGTTACGGTGTATGGTAACACCCAAGTATCTAAAGGATGTTACTTGCCACTGGAGGTCTAGTGGGGGCAGAGATCCGTACTCCTCGCTATACAATGCAGCGAGGGGGTAGAGGCAGGACTTATCCTTATTTATCTGTATGCCTGTGTGTGTGTGGAAGCAATCTAATGTCTCCAGAATGTAGGGCAGATGGAGCTCGGGATCATGCAGGTAGAGTAGCATGTCATCTGCATACATGGAGATGAGATGTGACACCCCGTCTAGCTCAATGCCTCTGTCACCGTATTCCTGACGGAGGTATGCGGCCACCGGCTCCACAGCAATAATGTAAAGCATGGGGGATAAGGGGCATCCCTGCCGTGTGCCTCTATAGAGGGGCCATTTGTCAGAATAAGTCTTGTTGGTGCGCACCCTGGTGGTGGGATTAGTGTAGATCAATTGGGTCCATTTAAGGAAGGCGGGTCCGATCCCCATCGTGACCATAGTGGCGTATAACCATTCCCATCTGACCGAGTCGAAGGCCTTGGTGGCGTCAAGTGACGCCACGGCGTATTTCTGGGATTTCCGCTCAGTGCTATATATGATGTGGTGTAACCTGCGTAGATTTTCGGTAATAGAACGCCCGGGCACGTAGCCAGTTTGGTCCTGATGAATTAGAAGGGGAATCACTCTGCGTAGTCTATTGGCGAGCAGTGCCGACAGTATTTTGCTGTCCACATTTAACATAGAAAGTGGTCTATATGACCCGCAATCTGTCCCATCTTTACCAGGCTTCAGTATGGGTATTATTATTGCTTCACTCATGGAGTTCGGGAGAGAGCCTCGCTCGAAAGCCTCTTTATATACTTGTGCAAGCAGAGGGGCAAGGGTCTCCTCGTATGTCTTATAAAATTCCCCGGGGAGGCCATCCATGCCCGGCGCCTTCCCGGAGGGTTATGATCTAATTATTGCCTTCACTTCATCTGGGGTAATCGGGTCGTCTAGGGCTTCGGCCAGTTGTGAATCTAGCCTGGGTAACTTAATGCAATCTAGTGCATCTTCGATTCCGGTGCCAGATGAGGGCGGGGTCTGGGAATAAAGGTCACAGTAGAACTCAGAAAAGACCCTATTAATCTCTGCTTGTGTGTGCGCGGTGGTGCCATCGGGTTTGCGTATGTGGCAAATGGGGGTGCTAGTGGTTTCCCTTTTGTACAGCCAAGCTAAGAGTTTGCCAGGTTTGTCTCCCAGGGCGTGTGTCCTTTCTATATGTTTGGCATAATTTAATTTCCCCAGTGTCTCCCAGTGGGACAGACAGGCTTGTCGCAGTTTGATTATTTCCTGTAGACACTCAAGAGTCACGTCTGCCCTGTTCTCCAGCTCCCCCAGCTTCTTTGCTGAGTCTACTAGGGAGTTCACAATGGATCTCTGGGCCCCACCCACCGCTGCTAACATGTCCCCTCTCATAACTACCTTATATGCCTCCCATGCGGTGCTAATACAATCTACACTGCCTAGGTTGTTTTGCCAGTATTCGTCTGTGCTGTCTTGTATGTGATCCCGGAAGGCTGCATCCAGCAGGGCCTCGGCCCACAGTCTCCTTGTGGGAGCCGGGGGTCTGGGCGGGTACACCTCCCATGTGACTAGCAAGGGGGAGTGGTCTGACAATACCCTAGGTAAATACTGTGCTTCGCAAAAAGTGGCTTGCTGCTCCTGACTGACCAGCATGTAGTCTAGCCTGGTGTGGACTTTATGCGGTGGGGAGAAGGAGTATTCTCGTCGCCCCGGGCCTAGTTCCCTCCACAGATCACAGAGTGATAGCTGGGTCATTAGTTTAGACAATATCTTGGCTGGGGGGGATGGGCGGGAGTGTTTGGTATCGGACCTGCCTTTGAGTGGGTCTAAGGTGCAGTTGTGGTCACCGCCCCAAATCACAACACAGTTTACATATGGGCCTAGTCTGGAATATAGGGAGTGGAAGAAAGATGTGGCGTCGTGATTGGGTGCATAAGTGCTAACTAGGCACAGGTCTCTCCCCTCCACCGTACCCTGCACAAGTACCATCCTACCCTCGTCATCCGTCTTGGTGCTCGTTACCCTGAAGGGGATGGTCGGGTCGATCCATATCAGGACCCCTCTTGCGTATGAGAAATAGGAGGATCCGATCAGGGTCCCTCGCCATGTTTTGGCCAGCGCCTTCAGTTTCTCCTCCGTTAGGTGTGTCTCTTGGAGCATAGCAATTCCGACCTTGCAGCGTCGCAAATGTGTGTGAATCCGGCGTTGTTTCACATAACTGTTCATGCCTCTGACGTTCCACGTCATTATTTTTATTGTTTCAGCCATAAGCGTGATGGTGCCCAATGTTCCCCCTCTGTCTCGATCGGGGTCCTGTTAGTGGTGCGTCTGTAGTGAGGTCATCCTGAGGTCTCGGTATTTCTTGTTCAAAAGTCCCAACATGGGTGCCATTTCCCTGTATTTCCCTCCCCCTAATAAACTTCCCCGACATAGAACTGGTCCAACGGGGTGACCCCCGTCATGACTGTCCCGTTTCCGCTCCTTAGGACCAAGCATGGTCTTCGGGTGCCCTACGGGCGGGTAAATGTGCCCTGAAGAAAGAAAAAAACTCCTGGGGGTTGAGGGAGCTGTTGCTTCGGTGTTCCGCGTAGTATGATCAAATCAGCTGCTCATAGGGCTCGATTTATTATTACTGTGCACTTGGGGTAAGAACCGTTCTCTTGCAGTCGTGGAGGGTGGTTCAATGCGGCTTACGTCTTTTGTCTTCAATGACTCGTCCATCCAGTCCCGAGCCAGCGCCGGGGTGTCGAACAGGTGGACTCTTTTTTATATATCACCTTTAACCTAGAGGGGTATAAAAGCATGTATTTCAATCCGCAGCTTTCAATCTGGCCTTAGTGTGTATGAACTGAGCTCTGTTCATCTGTACTTGAAAGGTATAATCAGGGTAGATCGCAATCTTGGCTGAGTTCCTCAGGATCTGGCCCCCTGAATGTGAGAATGCTAGAATGATCTCGCGGTCTCTGTAGTTTAATACTTTCGCTATCATAGGCCTAGGTGGGCCGCCTGGTGGAGGTTTCTTGGCGAGTGACCTATGTGCCCTTTCGATGGAGAAACCCTGCGATAGTTTCTCTGCTCCAATCTCCTGCAGCAGGAGGTTTTCTATGTAGTTGGTGGGGTCTGGGCCTTCGATGCCCTCCGGTAAGCCAAGCAGCCGGATGTTGTTCCGGCGAGCCCTCCCTTCGGCCTCCTCCGCCCTGTCCTTCAGGTTCTTCACCCTCTGCCGAAGGCCATCCACGTCATGCAGGAGCTGGGTTTTCGCTTCTGTGTTTTCACGTACTTGGGTCTCAAGTGCATCGGTTCTACCCGCCAGGGAGCGGACGTCCTGGCGTAGGAGGCCCAGATCTATGTCCACAGCATCGATTTTGTTCACCATTGTTGCTTGGAATAACGGGATGGCTTCCAGGAGTTGGGTGTTGCTGGGTTCAGTCGCTGCTACGGTGGGGCCTGTTTCCTTGCTAGCCGTTGCCGTGTCTGGACACCCGGGGTTGGGGGGTTCATTGGCTGTATAGGCATCCAGGGTGGTCTGTCGCTGCTTGGACCTAGCGCCCCTCCCCGTTGATTTATCCAGGCCAGACATTCCTGCGGTTCTGTGAACTTCAGGCGCCGGGGGCGGATTCTGCGACGAGAGCTCCAAGTCGTGGCCCCGGGTGTGGTTTGCGGCCTCAATATGTGGAGGCGTATGGTGTAGGAGGTGCTGAGCGCCTCGGCGCTCCCTGGGCCGTGGTCCGCCCCAGCTCCAGGCTCCCGGATGGGGCAGTGTGTAGTCCTGCACCGCGGGGAGACGGTCGCCAGCTCAAGTCTCCCCAGGGCGCTTTCAATCTGCCTCAATGCCAGCGCAGGCTGAGGTACAAGTGCATCGCGTGGGGAGAGGTGCGGGGTTTGGCCTGGTTTTGGGCAGCACTCCGCTGCGTGTGGGGGGGCTTCTTCTCTAATGTCCGGCGTTGAGAATATCTTAGAAGAGGGCGGGGGGGGGGGGGGGAGTCGCACAGGCCCAGATCCCCGCACCGTCTGCCTCCGGCGTCCTCACGGCGCAGCGGGGGCTCGATTGCGAGGCCCCGCTAGGTGCTGGTATATGGCTGGTATATGGCGCGAGGGGAGGCCTCCGTTCCGCTCACCTCAGGTAGATGGAGTCTCTGTTCCAGCCGATCACCTCTCCCCAGGCAGCGACTGCGGTCTCACTTGAGTCCCCAGGCAGGTAGGGGGGCCAGGGCCCCAGACAGGGGGGGGAAACCCCCACTCAGGACGCAGCAGCTCTCGGTCTCCGGCCGGCTTTTGTGCGCCTCCGCCTCGGGTCACTGGGCGGGTCGCTTGCCGCCGGGGCTGCGCAGGCCGCGGCATGGGCCAGGCAGGACAGGCGGCATAGATGGATCCCCTGGCGGGACGAGTCCAGGAGCGGGGCAGGGCAGCCGGCGTCCGCACCCAGACCGGTCCCCCTCGCTCTTCCCTCACCTCGGCAGGTGGGTCCGGTCTGGTCCCTGATCTCCGCCGATCTCTGCTGCGGGGCTGGCGGGCGCCTCTAGTTGCTCCGGTCGACGGTGCGCCCCAGCGGCCCAGGCAGCGCCACCGATGTACCTGCTTCTCTCGGAGCTGGTGTCGAGCCTGGCGGGACTCCTCCTGACCGCCCTCCGATACTCCTCCCCTCCGAAGTGAAGGTCCGCCGCTTCCGTGGATCGCTGGGCCAGCGCAGGGCTCCCCGGGCTCAGCAAGAGGAGGCCGCCATCTTGGCCTCGAGTTACGCGGTTTTTCGTGAGCCGCGTTTGAGTCTTTAGGGCTTCTACCCTCTTGTTTGGGGAGCCCCAGAACCTCTTGCAGGCTTCAGCAGCTCTCGTGATGTTTCTGCAGGTTCGAAGGAAGCTTCGGTGTCCCGTAGAGCGGCTTATCAATACACACCAAGCGGAGCTCACCAAAGAAGCGTCCACTCTACATGGCGGTTAGCCACGCCCCCCCCTCCATACAATGCTTAGCCCATGCAAACAAATCCTGTTTCTTTTCTGTAGGAACAGTATTACGAGTAACAATCCTCGACCCCGCACCCTGATCAACTACAAGCGGTACAGAACTACTTGGGAGTGAGGGTGCAGGCAAATTCAATGGAGTTACTATTACTGGTGCAATGGGAAGAGGCAGAGGAGCAGGTGGGGGAACAACAACCGGAGGAATAGGAACAACAGGTTGAGCAGGAAGAGCAGGAATAACAGCAGGAAGAGCTACAGCAGGAGGAAGAGGAACATACGGAGGTGGTGCAGAGGCACTAGGCCTTCGTTCATTTAACAATTTGTCAATAAACTCATCAGAAACATGAAGATCTTTAGAAGGATAGATTTTCTGAATACCGAGTGAGAAAGCCCTGTCCATATTCCTAACCGACTCAGACTGTTTGTCCTGATTGTCTATCGCTGCGGAATAATGCCCTAAAGCAGCTAGACAATTTCCCAGGCATTTCTCAAATACTCGATGTTACCTGGTCAATAATTCTGTCTGCAGATACAATGCGCCAAATTCAAATTGTCAGGGTTGAATTAAGATTTGGGTAACGACTCACCTGACCAAACCTAAGGAGGACCGATCGGTTTACAAAGGACTTACCTAACGAATTTTACCTTGTGTATGGTGATTTCGGCAAATCTGCCCGCCTCAAAAAATTGACCCTCGTCAAGATGCCGTCTCAGACCACACGGCTATCGTCCAGGGAACGGATCGTGCAGAGCTGTTGAGGTGTCGCGTCTCGTTCAGTCGGGCCCGTTATGTCACACCGTCCGATCCCGGTCCGATAGCGTGCGTAAACCTTCAATAATCCGGCATCAATCTTGAGGGTCCCTATTCCGGGCGCCAACTGTGAAAACAAGGAAATAATATGAGGCAGGGTAACCAAAAAGGAAACACAGCAAACACAGGTTACAAAGGAACATACAAAGTACTTCATTTTATACTGAATCCAGTTACAAAAGAACAGAACAAAATTCAGATAGCTATCGACCCTCAGTACAACACAGCGAACTCCGGCGTGATTCGGTGTGCTCAGTGAGTGCAAATATTCATTGAAACAGTCAGGCTTTTATACATTTCTCCAGCCTGTTGTCCAGCCTTTCTGCAGGTTAACCATTCCATAAATAAGTTACTGCTCTAGGGTCCCTTGCCAGGTCAAATCTAGTTCATCTTAGGTTTATACATTAACAAGAAGAAATGGTAATAATGTATGCTCTAGGCCTAACATTACAATGCGGGACTTAGTTTATACAATGTAGTTAAGCAGGTGTTCTCATTCAATTATAGATCAGTTTCGGTGATACAGGTAATCCATTGCACACAGGTCAGCAGAAGGACAAGGTCTCAGCTCATGACCCTAACAAGTGGCCTGCAGGCAAGTTATACATTAGCTGTACAGAGGTCATGACAATCGAGTTCTGTTCTGAATAACATAGGCTACCATTTTAGCTCACATGGTGACTTTATAGAGCAAGAAAACCTAAAATGGCGGCTTGACCCAAAATGACAGTTTACATGGTTTCTAAGGTCAGGACCTTGCAATGCAAATTTATTCACATGTAGTTTATAAGCAGCTTGTTAGCAGCTTGGCGTAGGCCAATATACATATATTCATAGCAATAGGAGGCACGATATAATTTCTAGTTTGACAGGATACCAGCTTGCGGCTGCTAGCAAGTGGAATATTCCAGAAGGGTACAAGCGTGCCAACCAATTGTAGAGGGCCATGTAGCAAAGAGCCCTATAGTTTGAGAAGCCAATAGAAAGTTGTGTATTTTCATGACAGAAAAGATTACTTGCACTTGGAGTGGGTTTAGTTGTCCACCTGACCTTAGAGACACAATCACGATCCTCGCCTTTATAGAAAGTATACTTAGATGTTCCCTTTAAGCATATCACATCCCCTAATAGGTTTTATTATTTTGCCACATAGTATGACGTCACTTATGACACATTTTTTGTATAAAGTTGTGTTTTTTCATGTAATGCTTTGAAGAACTCTTGAGTGAGAATGCTGTACGGCATCCATTGATGCCCGTTGTACTCCCTGTTTTAACAAGTGTTATCAAAACAGACATGTTTTGCCAAACTTCCTGAGTCGGGCTGATTATTGATGTATGAGTAAGATCTGCAACCCCATCTATCTCAGATACTGTTACATCATTTTAAAGGACCTCTGGGTTCAATGCGATACATAGCGAGGAAAACAGACTCATGTGAAACAAAGCCAATGAATTTCAGGTATTGGCCGCCATAAGGGCTGAATCTGTATTGTCTTGTATTAAGTACCAGAATCGGCAATTAGTATCAGAACTCAAAGGCTCATCCCACAAAGCTCTGAAGAAAGGTTCTTGTTGTAACCCACCCAGCTATCCTGCCTCTAGACAAAGGGCGTTCTGCGTGCCCATGTGAGCCTCTTGGTGCAACTGTCTGAACGCAGTCGCACATGCTACTTTGTTTCAAATAACTCATTTTCCGGCCACATGTGCCTTTTAGCACTACATAGAACAACCAAATAAACAAAACATATAGTATGTTTTCCCCACAATTGCAAAACAGACTTTATAGGCATGCTTTGTACATTATTCTTGATGATGGGATGACTACCACATCTATGCGTGACTGAATATCTGCCTCCTATAGCAATACTCTATATGTTCAAGACCATCTTGCCAAAACTACAGCAGCTCAACCCCCAATAACAAAAACCGTACACACAACTAATGAAGCACCCACCGCCATGGACCCTGGGAGCCTTCTCCGAGCAGCAATTTGCAACCACAGTCAACTCCGGCAACCCAGAAGGTTTACCAAAGATCTGTGCCCATTTAACATCTACAATGCCCAGGGGCGTGCGTTCTCTTCCAATCACTTCTGAGTTTGTCCACAGAACAAGTAACAGTTCTGTGAACCTTCAAGTCTGCATAGATAAAGCACAGAGTGAATCCAAATGGCTCTGCGAGTTACCACCCTATCCCCAAGCCCCTAAAAAGCAAAACTCCTACATACATTCATCAACCAGTTATTTCAGTAATCCGTCGAGGCGACACTATGGACGAGTCACATGGATTCAGACCAACACTTCTCCATCTAGGACACATTGAAGTAACCACTGAAAAAGACACACGATAGTCGACCTCCTGGATATCCCTGCAGCTCTCGACAGCGTCAGTAACACGATCTAAAAAGTGTTGCGGGCATTGCAGTTGAGGGCGGCACCCTACATGGAACGATGCCTTTCTTTTTCTGCAAGACAGAGCCAAATTACATGCCCCCTTTAATAGCACCCTTCCGCAACACCAGCTGCAGGGTAAAACATGCATCCAGTCGGTCATCCCTACTCTTAAACATCTACATCGCCTCAGCAACTCAGGTATCACCTGTTGCAATTATGTAGATGATACACAAAGTGTCTACGACTAACGCAGACTTACACTGAAAATCCACGTGACCGTAGTAGTCGTCTCTCAAGGACAGACTTGTGAACGGTGAGCAACTGAGAGAAGCACAACCCAACCAAAATTAAATTAATAATTTTCAGTATCAAAACAACACACCAGACAAATATCCATGGCCTAGAAGAATTGGAATCTTGCCAACTGAACTCTACAGTCAAAAAGCTTGGATTCCTGAGGAATAGGTATCTTGCCCTCAAACCTCAAAGCAGGACCCAGAAGCTGCCTTTTTCATCTCAGATCCATTCATCACATCATGACATTTCCATATGTTCCCAAATAGAACCCTGGCAGTCATCACCCCAGTGCTCTTAAAATGTGATCCCGCCAACAGCCTTTATGTAGGCACCCCAGGCCCACTGAACCATCTGCAAAGAGTACAAACAGCAAAACTCCTCCTGAGACTGCTGGACAGATGAGGCCACATCACCTCAGCACTCTCACACTTCAATGGCTCCCAGTCATTGCAGACCCCAGTTCAAAACATTGTGTCCTTAACCAGGCCACAATGTAGGAAACTGTACAGGCATGGGCCGTCTGGAGGCCCGATCCACAGGCAGAGGACTCCAAGACCAACCTTGCCCCCTCTTGAGCACAAAAACGGGATACGCTTGCCTCCTAGGCTGAAACCAATAGGGTCAGTCGCTTCCACAAACCCCGCAGCTGACACAGACTCGAAGACGACAATACTGCACGCACAGGCCAAGTGGGCCAAAGATAATAAGGACTCTTAAATGTGCGCCTGTCGTAATCTGGTTGGCTCACCCAGAAGCCCTTCACAATGGACACCATTTCCAAGTCCTCTCCTGCAGCACAGTATAATTTGTGTCCTTGCTTCGGGGACCAGTGCCAATGTGGTAGGCATTGCCCTTCCACCCCCCCAATATGAGCATGGGATATTGAGTCCTTCATGAACTCTGACCTAGGTCCAGCCAATGCAAACCTGATATCAGAACAAGCCACCGATTTCAATACAGGAAGAGACCAAGTACAGCCACTGCCACTAGCCCCCTTCACCTCCGCCTGATCATTACATTTCAATTCAGGATGCCTTGCCCACTTAACCCGCTCCTCTTTTTTTCATTCCCACCTTAAACCACAAACACACATAGTCCAGCTGTACGGCTATTAGTTCCCCTCACCTCCTCAAGCTAACACACACCACATCCTCCAGACCACCCGCTCACCTGGCAGACCCTTGCTGGTAACGAGTGAAGCAGGTCTAACACATGAGCCTCCACTTCCCGATGCACGCTCAGCCAACGTGTTATCAGCAGGCACTACTTAGAAAACTGCCAGCAGTCAATGGGCACCTCTGGCCAGTAGTACCCATCAACACTTCATGATTCACACCTGCTTCAGAACTACCTCCCAATAACATCAACCCCCTCCCCCCGCCCCCGCCCGACCGTTGCTTCCAGAGTCATGCACCTGCAGACGTTGTGATATCCAAGACTACTTCCCCTTGCATTACATGCTGGCTTCTTAGCCGTATCTTTGAAAATATTAAAGTTACATGTTAAAGCCATGTACAGAAATGGGTGGTCTTTATTTGTGGAAATGTGGGTGTAGTTGCCCATGCATGTTGTAATGCAAGCCCAGCCGTACTCCACCTCTTCATTAAATTAGAGGGGCATAATACAGGAACAGACATAAAAGGTAGGGTGGGGGTCCACTAGCATCGTTAGCATAGGAATGGGACGAATGCCCAAATTGACTTCTGTCAACAAGGCAACTTCAAAGCTCTGCCCACGGGTATCCCTTTCTCCCATTAAACCAGCACTGAAACAGTGCCTGGTGAGGTGGTGCTGGGGCCGCTTGAAATGTCCTTGTAATGTTTCTCTTGCTCTCTAAAGTACAACTCTCCGGATACTTTCTGACAAACTCCTCATCTCCGCAGAACATCTAATCTCTTGAAAATCACAAATAAAACAGTGCAACGAGCCCTCTATGCACAGAGTGGTGTTAATCATTTGGCCTGATTTCTCCCAGACTACCAACCTCACTGTCTCTGCCACTTCTCTTGCCCAATCCGCCCATGTTCGCTGCAATACTTCTCTGATAGGCCAACTATCCCAAACTGTGGCCTGTTGGGCAATAGCGCATAGGCTAATTGCACATGTAAGAAGAGGCGGTGGCAGGACCAGAAAGAAAGGAGGGCGACGGGGTTGAGGTTGCTATGGGGAGAAAGGCTTAGGAAGCTAGGGCATGAGGGATGGGGTTGGGAGTCAGGAGGATGGGGCTGAGTCGCGCAAGGGAAGGGAGCAGGCCTGGCGGGGATCAGGGCTTGCAGTTGTGTCCCCCAGCACAACACAAAGGAGATGTGTGGAGGGAGGGCAATGAGGTTGAGGGGTTGTACCAGGCATAAGGGGAGGGTAAGCATGTCCACAATTGTTGTTCCCACAGTGCTAAAGCCGGGCTCAGGAAACTGGGCTTTGCCAAAAGTGACCTGTGGAGGAAACACAAGAGGTCCCTCTTCCCACTCTTGCACCTAAAACCCCACTTACCTTCCACCGCTTCCCTAAAGCTTCAGGTTGCTACTAGTCATCATCCAATGTAACCCAGCTTGCAGCTTGGTTATGTTTTCACTTATCGTGTCATTGCAGAGCCGGGAGCCCACAGCTGCGATTAGTGGCTACAGGATAGATAGTTTGCTCATTCCACTTGTAAGTGTAGCGTCTTCTTAATCGCTGGATGAGTCCCACCACATAATTTGGTAGTATTGTCAGCAATCACTAATCCACTGGCAATGTGAGACAAGCAGTACTCCCTACCCAACAGACAACTGTTAAAGATAATGTTACTGTACTGGTTATCTCTGCCTAAGAAAGTGTTATTTGCCTTCTGTGTAATGTACAGTCTACAACGCAATATAGACGAGTTATGCGGGGCGACATATATCCCATGCACGGACATCCCTACAGGTGGTACAGGTGGCTTGGGTTGGCAGCACATAGGAGTCTGGAAAGAGACTGAACAAGCAAGAAAGAGAAGGGTGAAGGGCAGGGAAAGAGTTGAAGTGACAGGGAAAAGCGTGGAGGGAGTTAGAGGAACAGATTAAGGGAGGAAGCCACGCAAAGGACAGTGAATGGATAGAAAGGAGAGCGAGGTAGTTGGAGAAGCGACAGAGTTAGAGGAAGTAGGTGGTTATCAAAGGTGAATGAAGAATTAACTCGAAGGAAGGTGGTGGCAGTGGAAGTTAGTCCAGAGCTGAAAGTCAGCACTGGCCAAGATAATGGGGTGTTGAGAGGTAGAAGCCAGACCAACGGGGCCAGGGATGGGGTGCAGCAAAGGTACCGGAGAGTCTTGTGGATCTGGAATCAGTGACTGTAGGGCAACGTTCTCCCGAGAAGTAGACCTTCTCCATCTACACTGCAAGACTCTGGAACCACCTCAACATCAGACTTGCCCCATCACTTCTACAGTTCAGGAAAGAGCTCAAGACATTCCTCTTCAAGGAATCGCTCCTCCTTAACTCCTACGTCCACGCACCCTGCACTTCCCACATAATCTGAGACTCAGTGATCCGGTCCCCCACTATCTTCCCCCTTTGCTGCCAGTTGCCCATCCTGCAATGTTTGCTCTGCACTCCTTGTTTCTCTGCTTCCCTCACTGTGTTCTTCCTCCTATGATTGTAAAGCATCTGTTGCTTCCCGAATCTAGGTCTGTGCTCAATAAATACCCAAATAATACCAATAACCGGAATAATAATGTTCTAAAGTAAAGAGGAAGCTCAAAGCCAGAAGATATAGGATAGCTGGGAGCTCTATTCTGAACTTCGGTGGAAAGAAACAAAACCACCAAGGACTTCATATTTGAGCTGGACCAAGATTGCCATTTCTCAGAGTAGACGAGTCTAGAGAGCTTACTGAACACCCCAGCATCACTGCAGGGTCACGGTGGCTGCAGCCTGAAATCCACCCAGGACAGATGGGGACTAAATAAAATGTCACCTGAAAGTCAAGCAACCACTGACCAGGAGGCCAGACTATAGCTAGCAACAGCTAAAAAAGGGCTGCAGGAGCCAAAAATGCATAGAACTGACCACATAAATCACTGGAAAGTGGGATTTGGGCACTCTGGACAAAGGTCCTATCATAGACAAAGACTTGGACCTGTTTCTATTGCCCTTGGACCATTCCCTATAATTTGAGCTAGATGGTGTGCTTTAAGCCGTATTCCCTCCGCCGTCTTGGGCACAATGACATCTACTGTAATCACATTTCTATTGTTGACCCCTCCATATGTACAAGGCCCTGACCAGACTCATCAATGCACTGGTTCTGGATCTGATCACTGTGGCTGCTCCAGTCCTGCTTTGCTATTTTAGCATCGTTATATAGTGTCTCAGAAAACTGGTTGTAAAGTGGCTAACTCTTCTATAATCTTCCGTTACCCGCTATGTCGTTTCCGTAGGTTCCTTCTCTCCTTTTAATTCTTCCAGTCGGGTTTTTACCAGCCCATATGGAATGAATGCAAGGAGAAGGTAAATCACATAAATGCATTAGCTCTGCTGGTTATGTTACCTGGCCTCCACATGTGGAGCGTGTCTCTCCACATGTCCTTTTCTTCCTGCCCGATGTGTAGACTGCCCTCCCTGACTTTCCCCGGCCTCAGGCAGTGCTGTCCAGTGATGAGGATCACCATCCCAAAGGAGGGTCTGCAAGGATCAGCATCTGTGTCTTTAGAGATGCCCTTGGATTGATAGTCTATGTGGGGATCTCTCGATATGTCCCCATCTGTGCTCCACATGGATCTGGTTGTTTGTTATTCTAGTAAAAGAGGTCCCTAGTCTGGTCCTCTTTCTGGCATGCTCCAAGGACTTGATGTTTTTTCATGTGCCAGATATTTCAGAGGATGGTGTGCTCCAGGCTTTCTCATGTGATCACTGTTCCTTTGACCCGGATGACTGTTATTACACTAGGGACAAATGTGGGGTAATCAGGTCCTGGATTTCCATCCCAGCCTAAACTCAGCGAGACGTTTCCAAGTTGAACTTTGAGGTGAGTTTCTATAGCCTTAAGGTGCAGAGTTCTTGGTTAAAGAACATCCCACTCACCGCAGTCTACTCACCTGCCATCTCTGTGGTGCTCAAGAAAAGCTCTGCCATTCCATTCACCTGGACACCTACCCCCCAAGCTTGCTAGGCTGCCTGGAGTCACTCCCAGGTGCTTTCATAATGTGCAGAACCACCCCATGAAACAGTGGGCCACTGCCTGTCTTATCGATCTCTGGAATTCCTAATGATGAAAAGAAAGCTGTATCTAGTGGTGGGCAAACAGCACAGGCAGCCGTGGGCAGGAACTGCATGATGGGGAGTCTGGAGTATTCATCCATCACCACTAGCTGAAACGTGCCAGATATCTGCGGCAAAAAGGAATAGGCCGTCGCATCTTGCCTCTTTTGAGCTCTCATGTATAGAGGGTAGGGTCAGGAACCGCACGGCCTCAAAGCTGTTTCTCAGTGGCCACTAGTCCTGCGTGTGGTATGTGCGCTGTGTTGACAATCGCTTTATGAAGGCGCTTGTGTGCGAGCCTAACACTACGATATTTTGTAATGCTCGTATTTCTTCCATGTGCACTCAGTAGGTCTTCACCTCGCTGGCACTATCTCTTAGAGTGCAGGGTCTGCATTTTGTGCCAGCCAGAGTGGGGCTGGCTTAGTACTCGCTGTGGACAAACGTGCGTGCGCGTGAGATATGGGTACTAAAGGCGTGTGGCCCCATCCCCCCAAAACGACAAGAGTGATGACCGCCAGACCTGCATGTGTGGGAACTGGAGTTCTTTCATATGGATGGCAAGCTCTGCAGAATAAAGCAAAGACTAGGCTCCGACAGGGGTGCGTACTGATGGATGCTATCTCCAGGTGTGTCTTGGCGACCTCGCAGCCCATGTATGACCTTCGTTGTAGGAGGCACTGTCTGCCCCACTCCCCACACCACTGCCAGTCCCGCTCTGGGTACAGGGAGTGGGGGCGGCTTCAAGGATTAGCATTGCTTCATTCTCAGTAGTCATCTCCATCTTTCCTCGTCCCCCTTTTGAAACAGCCACCAAGGTGGGTGAAATCGGACGATTGCATTGTTTGCCGGTGGGAGCCCATTGAAGTCTACGGATGGGTATGGGGGCTTGCCATGTGTGTGAACTGACTGCATGGCGGGTGTCACCCGGCAAAAGGGTGCGAGTTGAGAGGTATGGTCCAGGCGGTGTGAGCACTTTAATAGCCAGCCAATATTATATAACGCTGTTTCTTCCTTCCCGCTCTTCCATTTATCACTCTGAAAAAGGCCTCCGCAAAAATGGCAAAACATACCCGAACTTCTCCCAAAATACTAAAACCGCACTTAGGCCATGCACGAAAAACCCCTCACAAAAACAAACACCAGCGCTTGCCCTGACAGGGCCCCGCCACGCACTGCCAGGAAGTGCCCCGTGGACTGGAGGGCCCTTCAGGAAGTGCTGGCCTCAGGCCGCGGGTTCCTAAAGAAATAATCAGCAGTCATCACTTTGCACAGCACTTCCACTCCTCCCGCCCCCCAGCGAGAGCACTTCATTAAAGGTAACCCTACTTCTGGTGTCCGCTTGCAGGATATTTACAATACAGTCGTAAATCACGCCCTGTTGCAGCGGGTGGGGCGGGGGGCCAGAGAGCCAAGCTCAGTGCTACACGAGGCGAACATGCTCTTCCAGCCCCCCCACCCCCTCCCTCCCTCCCTCCTCTGACCTGCAGGCATTATCAGCCAGTGATTCACGGAGGCTGCGGGGGCCCTGCCAACAATAACACTAAGGGGAGGGCTTGCTAGATGGGGCATGTCCCAGGCAGGGGTTCACTGCCATGTCATGGGCGGGGTTCCTCTCACTCCCCAGCAGCAAGCACACGTATGTGCAACGTTGAAATGCTTACTATTCAGCCCTTGGCATGCCCCCAAAGACCTACATTTAGCAAGGAATGGGACTAGGACACCGAACGAGAGAGGAGTGGGGGGAGGTTGGATAGGATCAGAGAGTTTGGGACACACGTACACATAGGCACTGGAAGACACTATTGGCTCTTTCAAAGCACTTCTACTCCCAAAACGAAGGAAGAAAAAACGTTGGGACTCCCGCCCCTAATTTTGACGAAGTAAAGGTGTTCTAAGGATACATCCGATTGGGCCTTCTGCCCAGTGTGATATCACTACTGCTCTGTAGAAGTACAGGAACCTCAGCCTAAACCAGCAGTGATGCCCATCATAAAGGTGAAACAGACACAGCTCGAAAGATATTCTCTCCGCCTCTTTCAGTTGTGCAGGCCGAGTGCAGGCTACATCTTGACGAGGGGTGTGAGTTCAGTACATTAATTCAAAATAAAAATATCCAAACAAGGTGCTATCAGCATATAGATTTTTAATCAAACAACAAAAATGCAAACTAATCAGAAAACACTAGGAAAGCCCACCCCTGCAAAAGAACACAGAGAATGTATACTTTTAGAAAATTACACTATGTAGACGAGCAGGGGAGTTCAGGCACAAGAATGTCACAATGCCACTGATCAAAGGAAATGTCTTTAAGAACAAGGTAGAGAAGGGGGGCTTAAAAGGCATCATGGTCCCAAAAGTGGGTAAACGGGGACAGTGCCTCTTCACGAACCCATATGTTCTTGTCTTTGGGGTTAAACAACGCTGAGCCAGGCTTTTCAGCGTCGAACCGGGAGTTTGGGTGCTTTTGGCACCAGGCCGTGGCTAGTTGAGGAGTAGAGCGGCACCACGTCCAATGATGCAGTGCCGTTCAGCAGAGGGTCCGGCTTGTCAAAGAAACTGGGGATGGCAGGTGATGTCCGGTCAGTGGCTTAGGAAGACTGTCCCGCCTCAGGTTCGGAGAAGAGGAGACTGGCCTTTGGCGGCGAGTGATCTGGGGTACTGCAGCAGTGTCGGCTTGGAGCTTGAAGAAGCTGGGGAGAGGCGGCAGTGCCAAGTTGGGGAAACTAAAAGAGTAAGTAACTGTCAGATGTGGAGAAGGTGGAGCTTTGGCCTTGGCATTGAGGGAAAATCGAAGATGCAGAGGCAGTTGAACGTCAAGGTTGGAGAGGACTGCAGCACTTCCTGGGCATCAACTGGGATGGCATAGAAGGCGCTCAAACTAGTGTTAATGTGGTTAGAAGATGCAGGGAGAGCCAGGGGTCACTTCCTTGGTTCTCTGGTTGCTGTGAGCCCAATGCAGTCACCCCAGGACAGGAGAGTCCTTCTGCACTACTACTCCAGTGAACGTAGCTTTCACTGACAAGTGATCCTTCACCTCCAGTGAACAGGCTCCTGGTTCCAGGGCCGCTAGTGTAGAAGCCTTGGTCCAACAGCTGCATTCCCTCTGTTTCCTGGGTATGGTCAGGAGGTAGAGCTCCCCTTTGCCTTTGATGCCTTTTACCTTCACTGCCTTAGCAGAGCACTTTGGGATAGACTGTACGCAAAACACAGGCCCAGATGAATTGTCCTTGTTTAAGTACAGAGAGGAATCAAAGATTGAGTGGGTGCCCCTCTCCCTTTAAAGTTGAATTTCATAGGGGATTGCTCCAAGCCTACTGTAAGAGGTCCAATCCAGGCTTTTGTAACCAGTACTATTTGCCTTATGTCATCACACCCAGAGTACCTTGCCTGCAGGAAATGGAGTGGACAAGAAAAGGAAGAGAGCTGTAACAGAATTCAAGATGACGGGACCCTTCTCCTGGCCTACCTCTCCCTTCTGGCT
Organism: Ambystoma mexicanum; assembly: GCF_040938575.1. NCBI lineage: Eukaryota > Metazoa > Chordata > Amphibia > Caudata > Ambystomatidae > Ambystoma > Ambystoma mexicanum. The sequence continues at coordinate 71,673,520 of NC_090940.1, read as the reverse complement.
ATTCTAACTATCTCCTTCCCATGCCTGCAGACTTGAAAGCAACTTCAGTCGTCAATACCCTTGTGTGAGAGTAGCTTTATGTCATGTCAGTGTTGCCTGTGAAGCACTGTTTCCCTGGAGACCTCCAGGAGTAAGTCCCTATGACAGGCGGGAAGGTCTAACCCTTTCTGCAGGAAAACCAAAAGGCCAGCGCCCTGTCTATTGTTCCTCATGGCTAGAGGGGAGACAGACCAGACACCAATTCTCATTAGACCTGTCGTAGCTAGCCCTGCTCGGAGAGCTGATACTATGGGACTTCAAATAGCTGTGGCTGTATAATTGTATACTCTTATCAGTCACCATGCTACAACAATGCATGTCTTTTATTTACTGATTAATGTGCCACCAGACTGACTAAGCCATACAATTCTTATAATTTAGATCAGAGGTGCAAAAGATTAAAAAGCCACTTCCGCCTGCAGACTTTGCGCCTAAGCAGCTTTCAGTGAGGCACATGTGACATTCAAACCTGTTCTGTGCCACTGAGCTGTGCCTGTATATGTCAGGGGATTGGTTACAGCCAAGGCACATGTGTGCACTCTAATTTCAGTAGGGAGCCTAATTAGCAGACCTCACCTTTCAGAATCAGAATTATTTTATGTGAATGCAAATTTTAAAAAACCTAGGGCAATCGCAACCTTTCAGGTAGGTGCTGATAATAGTTGCATCTGGTGGTTTGCTCCTTCGCATCCCCCACCCACTTTAATGACATGTGTCTAAGGCAAGGCCTGAAAACTGTGGACATAGAGAATCTCCAGGAGAGGAATGAGCCTCTTTTTAAACTGTGGATGGTGACCGCTTTTTATAGAAAATATTGGCAATTTGGTGGGGCCCTGCCAGAATTATTTTACTCAAAAGAGGGCGTGGAACAAAACATTTGGAAAACCCTTACTACGGTCCATGGTTATAACTAGCCAAATTCCTCTATAATTTGTTTGGTATCTTGCGTGCTATGTTCTGGCTGTGCCAGTAGAGCTCCTGTAGGCTTGAAGACTCCAGAAAGAAAACAAAATCCACAATTACAATCTATTATATCACGGGTGGAACCAAACTCTGTTTTCACAGACAGGCAGTGTGAGGAGCTTGCACTAACTGTGATCTGGCATATGGCCTTAACCTGTAACCAAAAGAAGGTTGATGGGTGGCAGGTTATTAATTAAACCTAACCAGTGGCATTAATCTGGGCAGCCTTGCACAACATTGTTTTGTAGTCTGTGCCACTGCAGAAGGGAACCAGCTATATGCAATTCAGTCTTGGTCCAGCCACTGCCGGGAACCGTCCAGCCCAAACTACTAAGCCATGTCCTCTGCACGTTAACACAAGCAACTGCAGACATGTTTCGACCTTGTGGGGCATCATTTGTGAGGTGTAACCTGGTTCCCCTTTGGTGCAGCGAGCAATGAACCCACGTCTCAGCATACTCTCTCTCACTTAGGAAAACAAACCATAACCAGAAAATGGATTGGTGGAAGGTCTGGGTTGCAGTGCCACTTAGGCATGGATGGCTGAAAAGCGATGGCCTGCCGAGTTGCTCAGTCGAATGCCAAAGGTTCCGATTCATTCAAAACCTTCCAGCCATCACCGCTCAGTATTGTTAATGTGCCTTCAACCTGATGTCTTAACCCAATTAACTCAAGTAAGTGCCCACCAGAGAGTCCCTTTGCAGTGTGCTATACAACAATAATCCCTCACTCAAAGGCTTACCACAAACGGAGCAGCCTTTTGTGCCAGCAAAAGAACAAGTTACTTACCAACTGTAACGTTCTTTCGATTGGATGTTCCTCCCATGTATTCCTCATCGTAGATATAGCCTTACCTTCAGCTTGCTGCTTCGGAATTTTTTTTTCCTTTCCACCAGAGGGCGCTCCCCTTGAGGCGTCAGCGTCAATGTCCCTCGGCGGGACCCGTCGAACACCTACATCATCTCCTGTATAAGAGCCTCGAGCGCGCCCGCTGGCTTCAGTTCTGTTTTTTTGTATATTGTAGCCAATCGATTTTGATTATTGGCGTGCTTCTTTTGACCCAAGCCTTAAAAGAACTTAGAGTGTAATACACGTAAACTGTACTGTGGGTTTGGTTCGGAGGGTCGATGAGGAATACGTGGGAGGAACATCCAATCGAAAGAACGTTACAGTTGGTAAGTAATTTTTCTAATCGTGTACAGAAAGGAGTACAGATTTAGCAAACAGACTTCCTTGAGAAGAAGTCGAGTCCAGAACATAATGTTTTATAAAGGTATGCTTGTATGACCATGTGGTTGCTGCACAAATGTCTTGTACAGGGACAACCCTTTTTAGTGCGGTCGAAGTTGCCATGCCCCTGGCTGACAAAGCTCTCAATCCATCAGGTGGTTCTTTCCCAGCCAATCTATAACATTCGTTTATTGCCAAAAGTATCCATCTAGCTAATGTTTGTTTGGTTACCGCTAGTCCCAATTTGCGTCCAGTGTACCCACAAAAAGTTGATCACACTGACTTATTTTTGCCAGTCTTGAAATGTAGAAACTAAGAGCTCTTATGGGATCTAGTCTATGTAGCTGCTCCTCTTCTTTGCTAGCATGAGGAGGAGGGTAAAAAGTAGGTAAAGTTATTTTTTGTGATAGATGAAAGTCCGAAACAATTTTTGGCAAAAAAGATGTTTTTTTGTCCTTATAAAAGATAGTGTGAGGAGGACCGCTAGAGAGCGCCTGCAACTCACTTACCCTGCGGGCTGATGTCAATGCTACAAGGAGTATTGTTTTCAAAGTAAGGAGCCTTAGTGGACAAGAGTGTAAAGGCTCAAATGGAATACATGTGAGAAATGTTAGCACCAAGTTCAAATCCCACACTAGAACCTGGAAAGGTATTGGTGGAAATACATTGTTTAACCCTTTCAAGAATTGAATTATTAAAGGTATCTTAAAGTAAGATTCTTCTTCTGAAGAGCGCTTAAAAATGGATAGCGCTGCTAAGTATCCTTTTATCGTACCAACCTGGAGCCCCAGATTAGCTAAATGTAACAGAAAAGATAAAATTGTGGGGATATTACATTGAAATGGGTCCACATTCTTTCTCTGCACCAGTTATTGAACGTATTCCAACGACACCGATACAGAGATTTGGTTGCTGGCCTTCTGATCGAAAGCAAAATCTCCATCACGTCATCCGGAAGATCCCAATCCTTGTATCTCAACCTCTCAGAAGCCATGCGTGAAGGTTGAGTGTGTTGACCTCCGGATGGAGAACATGACCTTCCTCTCGCGAGAGAAGATCCTCTCTTCTTGGAAGACGTATTGGAGGGCAGATGGACATGTCCAGAAGGTTTGGGTACCACGTTCTCCTGGCCCAATCTGGGGCAATTAGGATCATGGTTTTCCTGAACTTTCTCAACCTCCTTATTACCTGAGGGATCAGAGGGACTGGAGGAAACGCATACAGAAGAGGAAACTCCCATTCCACTACGAATGCGTCTCCTAGAGCTCCTCTTGGGTGAAATTCCCTTGAGCAGTACAGTTCGCACTTCCTGTTGACAGGCCGCAAACAGATCCACCTGCAGGGTTCCTCAAAGGGCGAAGATCTCTTGAAGGACTTCCTGAGCTGGTTCCCACTCGTGGGAGACTGTACTCTGCCTGCTCAAAGCATCAGCTGCTGTGTTTTGCTCTCCGGCTAGATGAATTGCCGAAAGAGAGATCCTTTCTTGTATTGCCCAGTACCAAATTTGCATCGCCTCTCTGCACAGCGGCAGTGTACCCCACTCCGCCTCTCTTGTTGAGGTAGTACATGGCCACTGTGTTGTCCATCATTATCAGGACATTCTTTCCCCGTACAGAGGGCAGGATGGCCTTCAGCGCTAGTCTGATTGCCCTCAACTCCAAAAGGTTGATGTGTAGTTTGGACCCCGATGGAGACCAACAATCGCTGATTGTCAGATCGTTGTTATGGGCTCCCCACCCTGTGAGTGAGGCGTCCGTCACTACTGTTGTTATCTCTGGCCATGGTTGCCAAAAAGATTCTCCTCTGAGAATATGATGTCTGCAAGCCCCCCATTGTAGATCCTGTGCTACTTTGGCTGGAACCTGCAACAGATCTGACATTTCCCCTGAGAATTGAGACCATTGAGTTCTGAGAGCCCATTGAAGGGATCTCATTCTCAATCTGGCTTCTGGCACCAGAAAAACGCAGGATGCCATCAGACCGAGCAACCTAAGAAAATCAAAGGCCGGGAGATACTGGGCATTCTGGAATCTTGTTACCATCTGCAGAATGTGGTGAGCTCTCTCTTCGGGAGGCAAGGCTTTGTCTGAGCAAGTACCCAGGACTGCTCCAATAAACTGGAGTTTCTGTCATGGTATCATGTTTGACTTTTTTAAATTCAGAGAAAACCCTAGTTTGTGAAGGTAGTGACAAGTCTTGGACAGATGATCCTGGGCCTGCTCCGGGGAACGTGCTCTGATCATCCATTGTTCAGATAGGGGTAGACATGAATCCTCCCTCTCCTGAGACTCGCTGCCACCACCGCCATCAACTTGGTGAAAACTCTTGGGGCAGAGGTTAACCCGAATGGCAGAACTCGAAACTGATAGTGAGACTTGCCAATCGCAAACCTTAGGTACTTTCTGTGATTGAGATGGATTGGCACATGAAAGTAAGCATCCTGAAGGTCCAATGATACCAACCAATCCTGGAGTTGGAGAGCCTGAAGGATCTGAGAAAGTGTGACCATCTTGAACTTGTCCTTCCTTAGGAACTTGTTCAAGTTTCTCAAGTCCAAGATGGGCCCCAGTCCTCCGTCCTTATTTGGGATGAGGAAATATGGGGAATACCAACCCTTGTTCCTCTCTGATACAGGTACATGTTCTATTGCACCTTTCTGTAGCAGGGTTAAAACGTCCTGCAACAGGAGAAGATCTGGATGTTTGACAGAGTTGTATCCCGGGGGGTGATTCTGAGGTTTCTTTCGAAAAGGAAGGCCTTGGGATACTGTTTCCAGTGCCCAAGCATCTGATGTAATGCCCCGCCATTGTTCTAGATGCTGTGAGATTCTGCCTTCCACCGGGATCTTGTGGGTCGAAACCTCAGAGTGGTTTTGCGGCAGCTGCAGCAGCGGCTGAAGGGACAGATGCCGCTGCTGGGGCAGATCTAGCACCTTTTCCTCACCCCTGAGGACATTTTCTTTGACCTCTTTGACTGGCCTGTCCTCTTTCTTTTCCAATTGAGGAATAATAACGAAAAGGACAACCCCTCCAGGAAGATGAGCCTGTGTAGGGGCGTTGCTGAGGTTGTGTTATGGCGGCACTGAGAGATTTAGCCGCCGCTTTGGAGGTCTGCAGCTTCTCCAAACTTTCATCTGCCTTGCTGCCAAACAACCTTGAGACGTCAAAAGGCATATTAAGAAGTCTGGATTGCACATTAGGTGCAAAACCAGACTTTCTTAGCCACGCAAAACTACATAGCACCGTGCTAGTTGCCATGGACCTACTGATAGGGTCAGCTGTGTCCAAACCTGATTGAAGGCATTTTCCCGAAGCCTCCTTTCCATCCCTTATTATGGCTAGAAAACCATCACGCTCTTCACCTTCTGGGATGTGTTTAGCTGCCGTTGACATGCAGTCCCACAGGGTATATGTGAACCTTGCCAAGGTACAGGTTACATTAGTAGATTTCAAAGCCATACTCCCTGATGTAAAAATCTTCCTAGACCATGCAGCCACTTTTTTATCGTCCCTATCTGGAGGGATTGTAGGGTATGCAGCATTTCTTGTGGAAGTGGCTGCTAGTACTACCAGAATTTCTGGAGTTGGATGTTTACTCAGGTATTCTGGATCAGTTTTGCAGGGTCTATATTTAGACACACATTTTTTATTAACTGCCGGGATGGCTTCAGGGTGTTCCCATGCAGAACTAACCCTTCTCTGCAAAGCAATGTGAAAAGGGAGAATGGGGTCTTGTTGAGGAGTTCCTGATAGTATATCAGTCATGTCATCATCTTGACAGACTGGTGAACTCCTACCCCACCCGATAAATTTTTTAACTCTATTCATGAGTTTTCTGTAACCCGCATCAGCCTGCTCTGATGGGTCTGGCTTGTCAAATTCATACTCTGGAGAAGTGTCCAGACCACTTGCAGTCTGTAAACATTCTTGTAGATCTTCAATTTTTGATTGAGGATTAATTAATTCTCTGGAACAGATCTTGTGCCAAATTTAACACCAGCAGAGGTGACTTCTTCCTCTTCTGATGATTCTCCCTCATAGATAGATGACATGGTCCTGAAAAAGTCATGCCTATTCTCAGGTTGAAAAACCTTTTCTGGTAATGTGAGTTTTTCCCTTATAAAAGGCTTGGGCGTTGACGTAAACGTTGATTGCGCCGATGTCAAAAGCACATCCTTCGATGGCCTCTATATAATCGTCGAGGGAGTTGCGGAAACTGTCCAAGGAGCTTTCGGAGTTATCGAACGTGAACTCGATGTAGCTTCCTTCGGAGGAATTTTCGACTCGAGGGCCTTCGAAGTCTTCGATGGCGTATTATGTTGACACCATTTTGTTTCCCTCTAGCTTCGATTTATGCACCAAAAGGTGTTTTTCATGAGGTGATCGAGAAGATTCCCTCGATGACACCCTCAATGACTTTTTATCAGCTTTTCTTGTTTTGGACCGCCCTCTGTCACGTTTTTCGTGAGTAGGGGCATGGTTTTCTTTAGCCATTTTTGAGGGGGTCTGGGCCGCGCTCTCAAAAATTTTAAGCATGGAAACTCGAAAAGCTTCCCATTTACTTGGGGAGTCCGGCTTTGATGGGCATGCTATCACCTCCTCTGAAGACGTCAAGGAGGATGAGGGAGATCGATGCAGTCGTTGCTTTGCCTTTTTGGATGACGAAGAAGAAGACTTTCTCGATCTACTCCTCGACCTATGCTTTTTACAATACTTTTTCAAAGACTCAGCTGAGTCTTTCCCTTTCTAAGTAGACTTTGATGAACCCTCCCCCATCGCCAGTTTACCTCTGCGTTCTTTCAAGGCTTTATGGGTCATCGACTGGCACGAACCAAAGTCTTCAATTCGGTGGTCAGAACCGAGGCACCAAAAACTATTTTTGTGTGGATCTGTCAGAGACATTTTCTTTCCACACTTCAGACATTTTTTAAATCCCGTCTTTGGCGTGTAAGGGTTCGAAGAAGACGACATAGCTTTTTCTTCACAAAATATTGAAGCGCCGTTTCAAACGATCCGAAGCGAACGGAAAAACGGAACTGAAGCTAGCAGGCGCGCTCGAGGCTCTTATACAGGCGATGACGTCAGTGTTCGTTGGGTGCCGCCGAGGGACATCGACGCCGCGGCCTCGAGGGGAGCACCCTCTGGTCGAAAGGAGAAAAAAAAATTCCGAAGCAGCAAACTGAAGGTAAGGATATATCGAAGATGAGGAATACGTGGGAGGACACAATCCATTCGAAATAGCTGTTATTACAGTCTGACCTAATTTTACTTACCTCAAAAAGGATGGAAGGCTGGGTTAGATCTGCCAGAGATCCAACCTGTGACCAGTGATTTACACATCTCTGCAGCAGGAACACAAATCCAGTCAGCTACCTCAAAAGCCCCAACTTAATTTACTTAAAGGACCTGAATATTGTCAGAAAATATCCCATGGCTACATCCCTGAATGGATCCTTAGGCTAGAAACTCCAGTACCCCTTACGTCCTAACGTGCAGTCTTGCTGCCTTCTAGATTAAAAATAAATACATTCCCATCCCCACTGGTGGGCAAAGCACAACGTTGCTGCATAAGCCTAGTCCAGTGGTCTTCAAATTGTATAACCAGTAGGGCATTCCATAAGTTAACCATTTTCTGAAGACGGCCTCAACAGCTGTGGAAAGTGCTATGCAAATAACCAAGGTAACATAGCATCGCACCTCTTTATCACTACCACAAACTCTCGCCCCCCGATTTTCCGACTACTGGTGTCTCACTCTTAGTGCTTTGAAACAGCCTCCAGAGATGTATAAAGCGAGACACAAGCAACCAATATAACATAACAGGGCAAAGGGTTGACCGATTGCGCCAAAAAGACAGCCCGAGGATGGCGCAATCTCTCCATCGGCGCAATATCAGTCCCCAATGCACTGGTCAGTAGCGCTAAAAGAAGCGAATGTGGTTGTCTGCTTGCAAAGTCGCCCACAAAGTATGAAATGTGAAATATTTCACATAGAAAATGTGACATTGTTTATCGTTTTGGTCACATGTCCTGCTGGAGAGCCTTCCCCAAACCACGTGGAAGCTTGTTCACGTGCCAAGTTCTGTATGTCATACATTCATAGTAAGCACTAAGGCATCTCTCGACAAATCTCCAGCTCAGAAAAGATTGGTTTTATTGGGGTGATATGGACGGCCCCTTACTGAGGAGGTGCTTTGCCTACAGTCTTATAAGCTCTGATCCGCCCCTCCATGTTGCAGAGCGCTCTCAACTTCAGGCGAATGTCTCTCTACACACCAGGAAGACATCTATCCGTATAGGTGAAAACCCAAAAGAACTTTGGGTGTAAAAGGAGGGTGGGTCAGAAGAGAACACAAGGCGCCAACCCCCTCTTCCAGAAACTTTCAAGTCACTGGTTCTCACAATATATGTCACAGCTAAGAAAACAACTGGATGGGGTCTCTGATATGTGGGAAGTAGGCAGAGCACCCTGAGAGCAGCGCTAAATTAAAATTTGATGAAGGGAAAACCGGTCTTGGGCATTCTTATAGGCCACAATTGTTACCAAATGTCACTCTCGCCAATCCACATGGACCCTGGAGTAAACCAGATGGTACAGCAAAGGAGGGATGCTGTTCCACTTGCAGGAGAGGGGATTTAGATTCTCAATAAGTGGCATCTTAGTGCTTTAGGGAAGAATTGAGGCCACCCTCAACATTTCAATATTACCCTGAGAGATCCCCATAAGGTCAAGCGACAAAGCACTTTCCAGGCAAATTTAGAAGAGATGCGGGTCTGAAAACAAAGCAAATCCCCTCCCTTCTGGACATTGTGCTTTCCTTGGGGAACCGCAGGCATGGGATGGGGGCGGGAGGGAATTTCATATTTGCCGTAGTTGATGAGAAATATCCACCCCAGTGATACTGGATCTTCACATAGCCAAGCTGGCGTTTAGTCTTCAGCCGCTACCCCATTCCCGCCCTAGTAGTGTCGAGGAGTTGGAGACGCTTGAAAGCACGCGGTTGCATCAGGTGCCTTGCAACCACGCGCAGAGAGGATTGGAATAAAGTAACAAGAAGAAAACACCATGACCGAGGTGGCTCAGAAGTTCTGAAGAGTTTCAGGGCCACGAGAAGAGGTTGAAAGAGCAGGGCGTGAGGGGAGCGGAAGTGGCCACAGTGAAGAAAAAACCTTGCCATAAGGGAGTACAAAAGACGGGCACTTACATGCAGATTTGAACAGAGGAGATAATTGACCGGAAAGGGGTAAAATGATGGGTAGAGCAGTTAACGACTTAAGTGCCGCAACATAGGACCCTAGAATTTGATACAGAATATTCTTTTCCCCTTTCTGCCCCAATGATCTACTGCTAACTTTGGGGACACAGTCCGCATTTGACCCCCAGCTTTACTCTTGCCTTTTCAGTCTTATTATTCGACTGTCTTTCTTGTCACTTTTAAACTGCATTTGATCTCACCAATACTGCTGGGCGGCGGCAGCATACATTCACTGCCCTTTCTTTAAAAAATATTTTCTTATACTCTGTCCCCACTTTCCTTTTACTCTCACATTGTGACATCTCACTCTTTGCATGAAAAATACAACCTCTTGCACCGAGTTAGTCTTCAGGTATTAGAATGGTTTCAAAACATGACGACATCCCTCTTTCGGGCAGGTGGGGTATGATCGACTCCTTTTCTCACAGCCCGGGGGCTTCAGTAGAACATTTTAGAGATGGCTCTCTGCTCCAAAGGCAGCTAGTTTAAGGCGATTATGTTTGGCACAGCACCAGTTCTGCGGTTAGGTTTAGAAGCCAGTGCAATGGATCCATGAGGGTTTTGGTAGGCCAGTGCAGCATGCTAGCATTGTCTAAAATAGGTCGTCCGTCATCTGGAACAACATAAGGACTGCTGTTGAGTCTAACACGACTCCAAGCTTTCTGAGTTTTTCTTGGGGTTGTGGGTTGGTGGACTTTCCAGTATCTTGGGCACTGGAGAGGTACAAGACTAGGATTCTGGGAAACAGCACAAATATGAGTTTTGACCCTGAAGTTGGTTAAGACCCAACCTCATAAACCTTATTTTCCCTCCCCTTTCAGCAGTTTCCAAAACCAGAAAATAATACCTCTAATGAATAGAGAACACAAAGACCCTACTACATGTATATATTAAAACACACACACATACGTATCTGTTGTGCAATGTGGCAATATTGCTTCCTTTATACAAACATCTACAAGCAGCATATTTGACCCCTCACTTTTTCCACTCACATTTCTTATCTTGCCCGCATCCTGGGCCTCAACTCTACAATAACTGAAAAAAATGCACTCCATTCTCACTTTTCAAGCCACTGAGCCCGTCTTCTGACTTTAGTATTCTCTCGCCTTGGCTACTGCTTCTTCCTCTGACTGGTTCTCCCGGCTTAGGTTTGCTCACTCTTATGGTCGACCTTTAACTTTACCATCCATCAGCTTTACCATCTTCCACTGCGCTCTCAAGTCCCGCCTTTCCTTCCTTTCCTACTCGGCTCCGATCTCACTATTTTTGTATTGCATTAACAGGTGTTGATGGCACTGATACCCCTCACCCCCCCACCCAACTATCCTCTCTGGTCACTCTTAATTATTCCTCTCACTAACTGTTTCTTGGATGCTGTTCCTCAATCTAGTTTCTGCTCTTTCTGCTTATTAGCCCCCCCCCCCCAGTTTTGGAATGCTCATCCCCACTCTTGCGACCCTCAGACTCATCTACTCTCTTCCCAGGGACTGCATCTCTCTGGCACTGAAATCTCTCCACTGGCTTCCTGTGGTTACAAGGATCACGTTCAAGACCCTCTGCATAGTTCACAAGGCTTTCTGGGGCCGGGGCCGGCACTATCTTTGACTCTCTCTACCTAAATACTCTCCTTCTAGAGCCCCCCGCTCGTCGTCCTCCACTCTCTCTGGGTGAGCCGATTCTCAAAACAGAGATTTGGCGGTAGATCTAGATCTATTTCGTCAGCAAGTGCTTCCCTCTGGTACAGCCTCCCTGCCTCTCTCCGCCTTGAACATGATCACCTTAAGTTCCGGAAACTCCTCAAGACCTTCCTCTTCTCTTCCTCCTTCTCTCCCCCTTGCTACCCCCCTGTCTATTCCTGCCTACTGCCCTCCTCCCTCTCTCCCCAACTCAGCTCCATTTGCTGACTGGCCGCTTGCTGCGCCTGCAGAGCCCCAGATGTCTCAGGCTCCCCCGCCAGTCCTGGTACTTGCCCACAGGCCTCTGCACTACACCCACCACTCTGCACTTCTTTACTCATGCCTTGAGAATGGCAACCTCTCAGCACTTAACCCAGGACCTAGGAGTGGGCGCATTTGTTCCCCCCCTCCGTTTCATTCCATGTCTGGAACTTACGTTACCTACAATGCACTGGGACTGGTCTGCCAAGCTTAGTACAGTCGTTTTTTGTTTCTGTATGCCCTTCTGCTCTCCGCCCCCCTTATCTCCTTAAAATCTGTCACGCACTTGCACTGTTGAAACATATGTTATGTAGCATAAGGATTGTACGTTCTTCTCCCTCTCCCCCCCTGCACTCCTTCGTCTTAGACTGCACTTGTAGTAAGGCCATCGGGGCTAGTTATTTTTGCTAGATAATTCTGAAATTTCAAGGACTAAGAATAACTCTGTATTCCCGTTACCTTCCCGCCTTGAAGCGCTTTTATTTATTTATTTATTTGATTTATATTGCGCTGGTAACTCGCAAGTCACGGGGCGCAGAAACATGGTCACAGAGGACATTCACATTAGCAAATGACGGGACTCAACGTACTATTAGAAATAAGAGGCCTATTGTGAGTGGGGAGTTCATTTGAAGATATCGTTTACGGAAGCGCAGATAGCTGGCTTCCAGTCTAATATTAGTGGGGAGGTTGTTCCATAGGCCTGCAGCTAGGATGGGGAAGGATTTCCCAGAGCCAAATATGCGCTTTTGAGTGGCTACTATGATCTTTCTTTGGTCTGAGGATCTGAGCATACGGCTGGGTGCATACAGGTGGATTTTGGTTTTTAGGCACTCTGGTGCTTTCCCGGGAATGCATCTGTGAACCATAGTCAGGGCCTTAAATTGAACTCTAGCTTCAATTTTAAGCCACTGTAACTCTCTTCTAGAGTCGCTGATGTGGTCAGATTTAGTTTTGTTTCTTTATGATCCTCACTGCGTTATTCTGTATGACCTGATAGCTGCAAAGGTATTGTTTGTTAGACCCTAGCATCAGTGCGTTCAGATAGGGCCTAATGGCCTTTAGTAGTCTGAGGTAGTATGCACATGTTTTCTTTATGTTGTACTGAGCTTGGGCTTCAGACCCCAGAGATGCTTCAAGCATAATTCCTAATGTTTTAACTTTGCTTACTACCTGTATTTGAGTATTTTCAATCAGGAATTAGCTGTATTCGGGAGAGATTTTGGCTCTGGCTTGATGGAATCCAAATACCATTAGCTCAGTTTTCTTTCCGTTCAGGCACATCCAAATACTGTCCATCCATAGTTCTATGATGTTATAGACCTTGAGTTCAATGTCTTTCTTGTGATCTCCACTAAGTTCAATCACCAGCTGGGTATCATCAGCATAATTGGTGAATATTGTATCGCTGTGATCTAATACTATACAAAGGTATCTCAGGTACAAGTTGAATAGTAGTGGTGACATACTAGCCCCTTGTGGGACACCACATAGAATTTCCTTTTCTACAGAGAATTTATCTCCCCAGTGAACCTTTGAGATCCTGTTTTTAAGGAAAGACATTATCCCACCTATTGCTTCTACTGAGCAGTTGGCTGTTTTTTTTGCGCTATTTTAAGAAGCTTGTGGTCCAGCAGATCGAATGCAACGCTAAGATCAAGGAGAATGAGAAGGCCTGCTTTCCCCTTATCCATAACGCTAACCATTTTAGTTTGGAGATCAAGCATGCCAGTCTCGGTGCTGTGTGCTGGTCTGAATCCCGATTGTTGGTAGTGAAGGGATTCTGAGGCTTCCACGTGTGCTTGGAGTTGCAAGGTGGCTATTTTATCCATGATCATTAGGATGAAATTACAGTTTGTGATGGCCCTGAGGTTGTTGGGGTGTACATTAGGTTTCTTGACCAGAGGGGTTACTGTGACCCTTTTTATGTTTTGTGGTACAAACTGATCCCTAAAGGAAGTATTGATGATTTTCGTCAATATGGGAGCAAAGATTTCTGGGTGCTCCAAAATTATTTTAGGTGGTAGTATATTTTCGGCGCAAGTAGTAGGTTTCATAGAGGCAAGTACTTTTATCATGTCCTTAGGAGTGGTGTCTGTGAACTTAAAGGATTCAATGTCATTAATAGCCTCTTCGGTTGGAAGGGCGGTCACGGTGTGTTTTTGGCTTGAGATTTCATTATCAGGTCCCTGGCTTTTGAGATTTTCTGAAAGAAGGAATTTTGGGTATTGTCGCATTCCTCTTGATATGGCGTGAATGGGGGGGGTGGGGATTGCTCTGGGTTTTTCAATGGATTTGAGGATTTTGAAGAGTTTACTGGTGGAGTTGTCTGCAGTAGTGATCTGGTTGTTATAGAAATTCTTTTTTGCCTCAATTATCACATTCTTATAGATTTTCTCACTATCCTTCCATTTTTCCTTGTTAGCAATGGTGGGATTTGTTTGCCATCCATTTTCTCTTCACCTTTTTTTGTAGGGAGAGTTCTCTAGTGAACCTGGGTTGTTGTTTGGCATTGGTTCTAATAGTTTTGGTTTATGGTGGGGCCTTCTGGTCTACCAACTTTTTAAGGTGAGCTAATTTGTTAGTATGGTGTCACAAGAATCATCTTTGTTAAAGTTGTACTTGATTTCATCTAAACAGAGTTCAAGCTGATCTCTGTCTATGTTTTTGAAATTCTGGTGCGTCACTTTTATTGGGGGGTTGGGGAGCTTGTCTTTGGTTGATGGTGGGATAATTGAGAAGGTTACACTGTAATGGTCTGACCAGATGCATGTGTCACTCTTATAGTCATGGGACTTCAGGTTGTTTGTTATGACCAAGCCTAATTGGTACCTGTAGTCCATTGTGGGTTCATGGTTTGTGACTTTAAAGTCAATGGGCCTCATTCCAAGTCCGGTGGTAAATGCGCCAGAAAAACCTTCAGGTTGCTGCCGGACTTGGAATGAATTACCGCCTCCGTGATTGCTGTAATCACCGGGGCATTACAACCCCGGTGACCGGGTAATTCCAGAGGCGGAATTCCATAAATCCCCTTTCTTATGGAGTCCTATAGGACTCCGTGGGGATGGGGACAATGGAAACACTGGTTCTGTCTATGACGGAGCTGGTGTTTCAATGTACGTCTGCAGTCGGATGGCGTTACTCCCGCCAGGTCAGACCTGGCTCCTTACCAATCCCGTTTGCCTAACACCACTGACTATCCTCTGCCTTTGCAACATATGGGGACTGTTTCTCTTCCACGCAATTCTACTGAACCCATTGCTCACTGCAGTCAATAAGATGATTCTGCATTGAAAGCTAGACATAGAGCATGTGATACCTGAAAATGCCATTCTCTCATTTTAAAATGTCGTGGAGGCAATTTCAGTGCGTCCAACCGACCCAACCTTGTATACAAGTTCTTAGTGTCTCTGAGGCACAATGGATCCAGCATTACACCCACCTGTATGCGGATCACAATTTTTCTAATTCTGTCATCAGACAAGAGGGTCAGGGCAAATGGTTTCTAGAATGCTCTCTGACCATTCTTGAGGGATACATTAAACACATCAGTCCCTCACGAGGCATGGGTCCGGACGGCCTTGGCAACTTTATGTTTAAGTCCAATCCTTCCTTGTGGGCAAAAATACTTAATGATTTATTCCAGCAAATCATTACATCACGCTGTATTCCCACTTCGGGGGAAAAGCTCTATCATAGTGCCAATCCACAAAAAAGGTGATCGGACTCACCCATGCAACTACAGGCCCATTGCCTTGCTAGATGCGCCTGGCAAGCTTTTTGCTAAACTTATTCTCTGTGATTTTAACATCTCGACAAGAACAACACGTAAAAGAGATCCTTTTCAGACGGGTTTCCTAGCAGGTATGGGCACGAACATCAATTTGCTCTGCCTTAATGTGGTCAAATTCCAAGCGCAGACGTCTAAGCAGGCAAACTATTTTGCCTTTGTAGATCTCCACACAGCCTTTGACGCTATCTCTCGCCCTCTGCTATTCTCCAAACTGACAAGAGATAAGTGTCCTTATACATTGCAGCAAATCATCCAAGCACTACATTGTGACACATCAGTCCGTATTAGACTGACTTTAGAAGGGTTGCTGTCCTTGACAATCCCAACTCCCCATGGCCTCAAACAAGGCTGTCTACTCGCTTCAACCATTTTTAACTACTTCATGCATGATGTACGCCAGGTTTTTGAGGCAATACTATCAGACTCTCCCAAATTAAATAATATTCAAATCCAGACTCTTATGTACGCTGGTGATCTGGTACTACTTTCTAAAACCCTGAGTGGTCTCCAAAACCTCCTCAATGCCTTTAATAGTTACATAGAAAAAAATGAATTGCGCATCAATATCTCAAACTCAAATTGTCATCTATAGACCAAATCATTACTCAAGATTCAGATCATCTTTGGCAATTAATCAAATTTCTATGGTAACAGTTCCAAACTACGCCTACCTAGGAATATTTGATGGTAATGCCTCAGTTTCTGGCCACCTAGATGTTGTAAAAGAAAAACTGAATACAACCATCTCCCAGGCCAAGATCATTATACACTATTATGGTGCCTTCACCCTAAAACCAGCAGTCTTATACTGGAAACAAAAAGCAATCCCATGCATTCTATACGGCCTTGAATCCCACCCACCTTGGTCGACAAAAATCCTAGATAGTTTGGAAGGCAAGCTTTGGAAAGCAATTCTCCAGCTTCTGCAATGCATCCCAGTAGTCTATTTGCGCTATGAGTTAGGTTTAACTTCCTTACATGCACAATATTCATGGAAGGTTTGCGTGTTACTTCGCAAATGTTTGTTGTCAACGAATGAAAATAACATCCTCAAATTTTTTTCGGACTACGTGTTCAAAACCAACCATACTTTCATCAAATGTTGGTTGCGAGCTGCGTATACCAAGTAACCCTTGAAACGCTGCTCAAAAACCCTGACAAAGATAAGAATCTAATCTATCGCTACGACTGGATTAAGACCAGAGACAAATGTTTAAAGTACAAATCGGCCAGCCATGAGAAATTTAAACACAAATGTCTAGGTTCCATAGAACCATATCTTCTCAAGTTTCCATGTAAAAAGACACGCTCTGGAATCCTCAGGATGCGCCTTAATTTGTGGCATACTCGTGAATTGCTTGCTCAACGTAATCATATCCGATCAAATCTAGCTTACTGTCGATTCTGTCGAGACACAAAAGTCCTGGAAACCCTAGAACATATTATATCTTTGTACCCAGCTTTAATCAGTGAGCGTCTGAAATTCTTTTCAGTCCACTGCAACCATCTCAGGACACTAGATCAAGTACAATGATGGTCCTTTTTATTATGCACTACGAACACTTCCCTTGAAATTGCAAAAGTCAATTTTTTACATGCGATGAACCTAACCTTCTGAATATTTTAATGTCATGTTGCTCTAGCAATTTTGTTTTCTTGAATTCCATACCTTTGTTACATATTAACTGTATTGAATTGTAGTGTATTAATTTATCTTTTACTGTTGTTTGATTCTTAAGTTGTAAAGTTTTTTGTATTGAAAAGTTGATTTAATTCAGCTATATCAATAAAAAAAAAGAATTACAATACAGCTCAACTGTTGAGGGCTGTTGCTGTGCTACTCGCATCCACCAAATCACTTATCTGTAACTGTTTTTGTTTCATTCTCTCGCTTTGACGAAAGTGCTCTATATATTCTAATAAGGAACACGTTACTTACCTGTAACTTCTGTTCTCCAGCATGGGTCTGGCATGGATTCACATGCTCATGAATATTCCTCGTCGTCAGGCTGGGAATCCTCGGTAAAAGAAACAGTTTCACTTTAGCTTGAAAACTGTATTTCTCCTCTTAGCCAATCACTGTCCTTTGGGTCATACTGCCCCCTTCCAATGACAGTCCTCTCCCTAAGCTCCACACCATCTTCAGTTTTGGTAGCACGTACAGTGGCAGTATGAGCCAAGAAGAGCCACAGAGGGTAAGGCGGAGGGTTTGCATGTGAATCCATCCCGACCCATGCTGGAGAACATACACAAACAACCACAGTGGGTGGCAAGGCTCGACAGAAGTAAAAAACGCTCACCCCTGGAACCAACTCCCCTCAAGTGAACAGGTTGCGTAGTACTGCTTGGCCAACCCGGGACTCTTCCCTTGAATCCCTGTCGATGAAGTAGAATCTTGTGAAGGTGTGTGTGAAACTCCAAGTAGCAACCCTGCAGATGTCGAGCAGTGGCACACCAGAGTGATATGCCGTTGTTGCTGCGAATGAGCTCTCAGCCAGCCTGGAAGGGGTTTGTTAACCAACCAATGACAGTGCATGATGCAGCTGGAGAGACATCTGGAGATGGAAGCCTCTGACAAGGCCTTCCCATGATTCATAGGTCCAAAATGAATGAACAATTGAGAAGTCTTCTGAAACCCCTTTGTGCGTGCCACGTAAAACTTCAAGGCACGAGCAACGTTCAGCAAATCCAAGGCACTCTCCACTGGCGATGACGGATTCAGGAAGAAGACAAGCAACACCAACGGCTCGTTGAGGTGGAACTTCGATGGCACCTTTGGCATAAAGGTGGGGTGCATACGCAGTACCACCCTTGAAGTGTGGAAGGACAAGTACGGCTGCTTGCAAGACAGGACCTGGATCTCCCTGACCCGCCTGGCTGAGGTGATCGCCATGAGGAAAGCCGTCTTCCACGAGAGAAACTTGAGCGGGGCCTGATGCATCGGCTCCAACCCAATGAGTTTAGTCAAGACCACATTGAGTTCCCAAGCTGGGTTAGGAGCCTTCACAGGTGGAAAAGTCCTGAAGTGGCCTTTGAAGACCTCCTCGACAAGTATGTGCGGCCACAGGGAAGGCCTACCTGGTGTCCTGGTGAAACGGGAGATGGCAGCCAGGTTCACCTTGAAAGAGGTGTGTGCCAGTCCAGCTGTGGCCAAGGAAAGCAAGTATGGTAGGAGCTGCGGGGTTGTGACACACAGAGGGCTAATCTTCTGAGCTCAGACCACACAAAGCAATGCTTCCACTTATGGCCGTAGTACTTCAAAGTTGGTCCGAATAATAGTCTCTGAGCATATTGTCATCGCCCTCATCGGAGTTCAGATTAATCTACATAAGCCTCACCCGAGTAGCCCATCGTTCCGTACCCTTCTTAGGGTCCGTAGGAGTTTTACACTTTCCCCTCTTTGGAGACTTCTGGGGAGGAGCTGCTGCTGTCCACGTTCCAGGGGACATAGCCGCACCCGCGGCAGCTGCTTCATGCAGTGGCGATGCTGGGCAGCCATCGCTCTGCCTGTGGACATCACCTTCATGGCCAGCCCCCTTTTGTAGAAGAAGTATTGGTCATCAATAAAGTCGTCGTCTGAGTCGTCTACAGGGTGGTAGTAGGAGCCTTTGTCGACGTGGTCGTGACAGTTGATGATGAAGTTGTTTTGGCCGGTTAAGTTGCAGAGGCAGATGGCGTAGCTGAGTGGGGCAGTGAAGTGCCATCTTTGGATCTCTCCTTTGTCGCCTTGTCTGCTGATGGTAAGCAGAATTTTGAAGAAATCAAGGACTTTCTTTTAGAGGAACCACCCCTCACAGGTAGGCTCGCCGTAGAAGTGGTTGGTGATGGCGTCCTTGCCTTTCCTGAGCTGGAACCCGCAGCAGCGGCGATCCCAGTGGGATAAACAAGGTGCAGCATTGCCTTCTTTTGAACCCCGACGGCGGGGTTTCCTCAAAGAATCTCAACCTCTTTTCTGTGTGAGCTTGTTCATGGGATTGATTGGTCCTGGGGGAAGCATGACCATGCCCGGAAGCAGAGTCAGAGGCCTTGCCCTAATTCTGCCACGCTGCCAAAATCCACGACAGACCTCGCATCCCTCTTCATCATGGTCCAGATGCAGGCAATACAGACATTTATGGTGTCTATCTTCAATGTACATGTTACTCAATCCACATTTCGCACAGAGTTTGAAGAGGCATCTATTCTCCTCTGTAATGGTGCAAAGGATCGAAGTAGGCCCACAACCGGGCCTTCTCGAACTCGATGAAAGATCTGCAATCTACAGTGATCTTCGCTGACAGCGGGTACCCGCTGCCGGTAGTAGACCTGCGGTCGAACAATTATACAAACATGGGTCAAAAACTTTACTAAAATTTGCCGAAAACCTGAAATATGAAAGAAAATGCCTCAGAGTACTTCGAGGACTCTCAACACTGAGGCGTGCAGTAAAAACCCAAAGATGGCTCCAAAGGTGGAGCTTAGGGAGAGGACTGTCATTGAACAGGGGCAGTATGACCCAAAGGACAGTGATTGGTTTAGAGGAGAAATACAGTTTTCAAGCGAAAGTGCAACTATGTTTTCTTTTACCAAGGAGTCCAGCCTAACAACAGGGAATATTCATGAGCATATGAATCCATGCCAGACCCCATGGTGGAGAAATAAACCAATGCACAACACTGGATTAAAGAATACAGACCAGATTACCGTACTTCCAATAAACACTGTTGCTGGGAAACATTGCAAGACCCAGCACCCCTCATTGTGCCCTCTGTTAGGGAGCCCACAACCAGCTGACAGGACCTTGACAATGATCCAGACAGACGTCAGTGCTAAAAGGCTGGATACATGGCAGACAGTGCGCTTTGTAAATGCTATATAACGTAACATAATGCCGTCATTTGGTTTTAAAACACAGCCTTTACCAATTGTCCAGCCTGTAATGTAGACACCCGCAAGACTTGTTCTGGTGACGGACCAGCAGAGGTGACCTGACTCACTCGCCTCTTTTGGCTTTGTCCCCCAGTTGGAGATGGATTATCCCGGAAAGAATTGGGATATGCTGAGCTGGATCCTGTTTCTAGACAAGGAACCTAGTCCTTTTGCTAAACAGCACTGGATGTTCTTGAAAAACCTGCTCCCGAATAAAGCAAATCCTCAAGGCAAAGTCCAAAGGGAGCTCAGCTGGCTCCACCTTTGTGCTGCCGCACGTTCTTACGGGCAGAATGCCTGTAAAGAAGCCCCAGCCCATGCGTCATTAGACCCACGGCCTACAATCAAGGCACAGGGTTAACATGCACACTGTGTAATTTGTGCGTAAATTAAGAAGTACTTAGGAACCGGAACCCGTCGAGATCCTAGGAGCTGGCGGCCAAAACGCCTCCCATTCTTTCTCGCTGTTCTTGGCCTTTCTCCCATCTCACGCACCTGTTTACAGGATTAGCTCAATTTAGTGGACTGGGTTCCATTCTTGGCATTGCCGTCCTGTACCCCTTGTGCGACTGTGGGTAATGGGCATTGCGTCCTGCGTTTCAGGTTGAAAGCAGCTAGAGAAGGGGATTGTCTGAAGCCTTTTTGCAGTGGAATAACTTTGCTTAAAATGATGGGGGGGGGCATGACATCTGAAGAAAA
The DNA here is from genome assembly GCF_040938575.1 of Ambystoma mexicanum. Classification (NCBI taxonomy): domain Eukaryota; kingdom Metazoa; phylum Chordata; class Amphibia; order Caudata; family Ambystomatidae; genus Ambystoma; species Ambystoma mexicanum. The sequence goes on along the minus strand of NC_090940.1, from coordinate 71,652,694 downwards.
TGTGCCTCAGCCAAATGAATGGGGGCAAAATGGTGTGCCATGAAAGTTGGGGGGGGACAAACACCCCTGTCCCCTCCCCCCTAAAATTACGCCCATGCCTTTTTGGGCTGCTTTTCTGATTTGTCCTCTCTTCTTCCGTACTCTGGAAGCATTGCATGATGATGAAATCTTTCAGCCCATTTGACTCGGCTGGAATGATTTTCATGTTCACATTATTGGCTATGGAGCCATGAGATCTTTAAAATGTAAATATATTGCTTTATTTCCGTTGGAACCCTTGGGGGCTGGGGGTTGAGGCCCCTACCTGACCAGGATCTGGCCGAGTTTTCTGTGTCCAGTCATAGTTGTGTTGCTTAATGTTGCAATTGCTGTATGACATGTCGGACTACGGGCTGTTACTATGTACTACAGAACGACACACAATACTTCAAGGCTTCATGCGTGGCAGGTTAGCGCCATGGCCAGACTGGTTACTAGGGCAATGCCCAGTGTGGGCTGCTTTCCTGGGCCAATTACATCACTTAGTACACTGCACCTGGTCATTTTCTCAAATGACCTTTATAATTTCTGTCGCACCCAAAAAATGCTCCACGAGATACTACTCAGTTTGTTGAGAAAGTCACAAATTGCTACTTCTTAATGTGGGTCAGTTTAGATTTTGGTATGCTTGACAATTTAGTGCGTCAGTGTGACCTTTTCCAGCATTTCACACATGCCTAGTTAGCGGAGCTAACACATTACAACAGGGCATTCGTGAAACATTAATGTATGTACATCTTAGACCAGCCTGCTGTGATTGGCATGAAGAAGTGAGCAGCAGAGATTTATTTGGGAGAGCAATTCTTGGTTCAACGTTGTGTGATCCTGGCACAATCCTATTAGCTGCTCTCTGCATACCACGTACTAAGCCATGAACTGGAACCCGCCTCAGCGAGGCACGAAGGGCAAATCACGCAGGACCTTCATACTCAACAGCAGACGCTTGATCAAAGCCGTCATTTGGGGTGTCCCTGTGCTCCCGTGGTTTGGTCCCTCGCTGCGTCTGCTGGAGCAGAGGCAGTTCCTTGTCTAGGGCTTGGTTGGTGCAGCAAGAGATGAATGCGAGCACAAGCAGCCAACGAGTGAGCGCGGGGGCTGCTGGGATGCAAGCCCATGCAGAAGTGATTAAGCAGGGTGCCGCCAATCGCCAACAAGCGACTGGAAAGTAAATAAACAGGGGGAATGTTTATTTGGAGACAATTCAAAGATGCTGCATCCCTTCATCTGCGTGTTTGAAGAAGGCATTCTTTGCAAAAGCCACATGCAAGGCTCGTTGAGGCTTGGGGAGGGGGGCTGGGGGTGTGAGGGGGCTGAGGCAGCAGGGGATCCCTCTCTCGACTACCATATGGGCACAGGGGGCATACAGGGGGCAGATGGGAGCTGGCACGGTGCGCCCACAGACACCCTGAAAGAAGCACGCACATGTGACGTTAAGTTGAGCAGTTGCATACTGAGTAATTTAATGGAATAAACACGCCAAAAGGACAAACTAGTATAGACTTTACAAAGTTTGTGGCCCACATATATTCAAGCAAGAATAAGGACCAAGAAGAGCACATTACTTACCTCGTGGTAACGTTCTGTCTGATGGATGTTACTCCCACGTATGTCTCATCTAGGATATCCCATCTCCAGCGCCGGCTGGCTTTGGAAACCTTTTCACCACCAGTGGGGGCTGTGCTGTTCCCTGTCGGCTCAGCTCGGCATCTCTATGCGCCCAGCGCCTGACCTAACGTCATGGCCAGTATATATGTAAGGATAAATGAACTGTGCCTCGTGCCCTCAGTTCCACCATTGTTTCCTTGTACTCAGTTGCTGAGGGACTGCAGGAAAGATGAGGGGTACACACTGTCCGCTGTAAGGAACTCATGGTGGCAACAGTAAAGACAAACGCAAGTGATCACAGTTCATGGGTGTGTATTAAACTGAACAAATGGGTGAGAAAAACGCCTAATCTAAAACTAAATCTAAGATGGAAGCAAGCTACGACCATCAAATGATGATAAATAAGGCAGTCCTAGTGGCGCCTGGTCAAATAAAAAGGGCCTATAATTAAAAAAAAAAAGATTGCCAATCCTTACCCTTATAACAAAATAGTGTGGGATAATGTATCAGAAAAGAAATAAGTGTAACTGGGGTCTCCCTTCCTCAAGTTTTTTAGCACGGGACAAGGCAGAATTCTCGAGCACAGCACAACCCTGGGCTTCTCCAGCACGAGCTTACAGTTCGTTTCCAAATTATCAGGCACTTCTGTGGCCAAGTCTCTTTTACACCAAGTCTCTTGCCTCAGAGGGACTGATGTACTATAAACAACAAACCAAAAGTTACTTTCAGTAATCTTCCCGTCGGGTGAGTTCCTTTCATCCGTGGATCCCCTTGAAAAGGGCTCCGATCCTATTGTAACATTGGCTCCCCTCAATCGGGTTCTTTACAGCCTTCCGTTCAAGATCTCAGCAACGTAACATTCAAGAGTCTTCTTGTCTTTTCAAACAACTGTTCCTTGTGGACATCCCTCAGCCGGGTTTGCGCTTGTCGACACAATCTTTACAATCAATTTTACGGCTGTTACGTTTTGCTCTCATTCACAGGCCTCCCTCAGCCGGGTTCACACTTGCTACTTTAACACAGTTCACTTATTCGTGATGCCTTATAGAATTCACTTACCCTAAGCTTTCTAGCTTCCAGTCAGGCTTTCCTCATGTATTGTTCATACTGCGTTTCCCCTCAGCCGGGTGCACACGCCTGTTTCACAATCACAACTTTGGTAATGGATTAAGGACTTTCGATTGTAAAAGGGATTTTGGCCCAACCCTCATAAGACAACTTTAACTCTGTATGTCAGCCTTCCCTACAGCCTCTTGTTACTATATTATTCACAAGAAAAGGGGACCCCGCCAGAGTCTTTTGAATGGACGCCCACATGGCGCTGGACTTCTCTGCAGCTGGCCTTTCCCTTGATTTTAAAAGTTCAGTAGTACTCAAGTTCTTTGGTAATAACAAGTTGCTGTTTGCAACCTTCGCTCAACACAGTCCGTTTATCTATCGGTTCTCCCTGCGACTCTCCGGCTGTGCTGACCTCCTTGTCGTTTCTAGTCTCTGGAGTCAAGGACTGTATCATGGTAGCAAGTAAGTCTCCCCACCTCGGTTATCAGTGCGGGAGGGTCCTGTGCACCCTTGGCATCTGTTACACCACATGTCAGCAGTAGTTCCTGGTGTTATGATTCCTTTCACGGAGGCCTCACAGGCCTGGGTCAAAAAGGGCAAGGGCACTTCCCTCCTTGTTGTCCTTTCCTGCCTCTTCGCTTTTCTTCCCCATTTTAACTGCTTTACTGGAATAGCTACTTCCTCGTGCGTTTGTCCTTGCTCCCAGTGTGCTCTTGTGCTCTGCCTTTTTTCCCTGTGGTGAGAGGAAAGGACAGTCAGGTGTGTATGTAGTCATCTACATACACACCTGAGTCATAAACCTGACTCTGCCTGACCTTTGTGTTGGGACATGTCAGGTAAACGGCTGTGGTGTTAGTCCGTAGTCTTTCACAGTGTGAGAAAGTGATTGTGTCAGAAAAGGGGGGCAGGGAGGGTAGAGTTTGTAAATATCCTGCTGGGCAGGATGGGGACAAAATGTCATAAGAAATTCTATTCCTCGTCCTACGGGTTGTGGTGAGCTCAGAAGGGTGAGTTTTGTAGGGTGTGTAAAATGAGTAGGAGGGATTGTGGGGACTATAGTGTTTTGTCACAGTCGACTGGGAGTTCAGAGAATGATAATCAGAAAGGCGGGCAGAAGAATGACTGGGATTACTCGGGTAGGTAACCGGAAAATAGGGACTCTGTGAGATGTAGTTACCCACGGTAACGTTGGTTTGGGCTCCTAATTGGTTTCACAGACAAGGAGGGGTTGTTGGATTTTGGTAAGGGAGAATGACTTTGGGGAAGGGAGGTTAATTTGGAATAGCCTAGAAAGGCCTCAAGAGCTTCGCCCCCCTCGTCCTCGTCCTTGGTGTAATACTGCTTCTCAGCTGGGGCATTTCCCCGAGTACAACCGTGGGTTCCCATACCCAGGTGATCCTCCCCCGCGCAGGTACCACCAGGGTTGGGATCTGAGAGCGCCAGGCCACCTGAATAAGGGATTCTCAGCATTTACTCAGGAGAATACCCTCATGTTTCTTACACCACCAAGTGGAGCAGATTGCGAGGGTGAAGAGGAATCTGTGGGAGGAAAATCCATCAGAAAGAACATGACTCAGAGGGAAGTAATTTTTCTTTCTAGTGGATTCTTTCCTCCCAAGGTTTCCTCATTTATTCTAGACTCCCATAGTAGTGCGCAAACCTGTAGGAAGGAGAGGAGCGGAGAGAAATCTGCTAGTCCAGAAAACTCTGAAGACTTGACCGGGAATCCAAGCAGGAACTTTTGACACGTGTGTGCAGCAAAGCCCACATAGCCGCTTGACAAATGTGCAAGACCAGGTCCCCCATCTGCAGGGCATAAGTGGCAGCCAGGCCTCTGCAAGAATTAGCTCAGACCACCAGCCAGATTATAGCATTGCAAGATGCAAAGGATTATCCACCTTGACAGGGTCTGTTTGGTCACAGTCTTGCCTGCACGAGCAGCCACATAACCAACAAAAAGCGGGTCAACTTTCCAGACATCCGAGAGACAGCTGATGGAATCGCTCCTCTGTCGTGGAAGGATAAAGTGGAGGAAAAAACACAGGAAGATGCATCTTCTGAGGGAGATGAAAGCCAAAACCACCTTGGGGAGGAAGGGCGGCCTCTCACACAGTCCCCTTCTCCTTGTAAAAGGCAAAGTAGGGAGCAAAGTAGGGAGGTTAAATATACAATGCCTGGAGTTCACTCACCAATCTCGCGGAAGTGATGGTTACCATAAAAATCCCAACCTTGAACACAAATGCAGGGGCTTAAATGGAGCTCCCATTACAAAAGTCAGAACTACATTTAAATCCTGTGTAGGAACAACAAACTGCTGGAGGACACTGGTTGCACAATCCCGCAAGAACTGAGAGAACAGTGAAGAAAGAGCCATACTGTTGTGTGTTCCTGAAGACAGAGATGGCAGTTTGGTACCCATTCACAATGCCAATCTGTAGGTCTGTTCGGGCTAAAGGAAGCGGAAATCCAGAATAGATGAGATAGGAAGGAACAAGTTACTCACCTTAACTGTTGTTCTCCAGCATGGGTCTGGCATGGATTCACATGCTCATGAATATTCCCCGTCGTCAGGCTGGGAATCCTCGGTAAAGAAAAAATCAGTATCAGTTTCGTTTCTGATCTGTCTTTCTTAGTAGTAACCAATCACTGATCTCTGGGTCATACTGTCCCAGCCAATGACTGCCCTCTCTCTAAGCCCCACCTCTGGCAGCCATCCTCAGATTTGGTAGCACGCAAAGTGGCAGTATGACCAAGTGAAGAGCCGCAGAGGGGTAGGCGGGAATGTTCGCATGTGAATCCATGCCAGACCCATGCTGGAGAACAACAGTTACAGGTAAGTAACTTGTTCCTTCTCCAGCATGGGGTCTGGCATGGATTCACATGCTCATGAATAAAAGAATACATAGCAGTACACACATGCACAACCACGGGAGGTGGCAAAGGCTCAATATTAAGCATTATATCCAAAACTCAACATTAAGCAATTCTTACCTCCTCACCAGGCCCACCTTAGGCGGATAGGTTGCGCAGCACTGCTTGGCCGACCCTGGACTCCTCCCTGGAGTCCTGATCGACGCAGTAGAATCTTGTGAAGGTGTGCGTCGACCTCCACGTAGCAGCCCTGCAGATGTCCAGCAGGGGCACACCAGACAGGAACGCTGTGGTAGCAGCGACCGCTCTGGTCGAATGGGCTCTCGGACGGCCGGGCAGCGGTCGGTTTGCCAACCGGTGACAGTGCATGACGCAGCCGGAGAACCATCTGGAAATGGAAGTCTTCGAGAGAGCCTTCCCTTGATTCACAGACCCAAAGTTCACAAACAGCTGTGACGTCTTCCGAAAACTATTCGTGCGGTCCACGTAGAACTTCAGCGCTCTAGCTACATCCAGCGAGTGCAAAGTCCTCTCGGCCGGCTTCGAAGGCGACGGGAAGAAAACTGGTAACACCAAGGGCTCGTTGATGTGGAAGTCCGACGGCACCTTGAGCATGAAGGAGGGGTGCGTCCTCAGCACCACCCTCGTGTCATGAAAAGTCAAGTATGGAGGCTTGCAAGATAAGGTCTGGATCTCTCCCACTCGTCGTGCGGAGGTGATGGCCACGAGGAATGCTGTCTTCCATGACAGGAACTTCAAAGGCGCCGAATGCATAGGCTCCAATGGGGCCCCCATGAGCCTGGTCAGCACCACATTAAGCTCCCACGCCGGGGCAGGAGCCTTCACCGACGGGAACGATCGGAATAGTCCCTTTATAAATTCCTTCACCAGGCGATGAGACCACAAGGACGCCCGATGCCGTAGTTCTGGTATATCGGGAGATGGCAGCCAGATGTATTTTGATGGAGGCGTGAGCCAGTCCAGCTTTGGTACGGCAGTACTTGAGGGGCCGCAATCCGCAGAGAGTTAATCTTCTGTGCACGGCACCAGACAGAGAACCTCTTCCACTTATGAGCGTAACACTTGAGAGTTGAGGACGCCCTGGCTTTTGCAAGAACCTCTCTGCAGTCAGCCGGGATATCGTACCCTCCAAACTCTAGTGCTGCAGGAGCCAGGCCTGCAAGTTCAGCGACTCCGGGTCGTGATGAAGAATGGCGCCTCCTTCTCTGGAGAGAAGATCCGCGTCCGCCGGCAGCTTGACTGGTGGGGAAGTTGACAAGTCCAGAAGATCCGGGAACCAGATCTGCCTCGGCCACGCCGGTGCGACGAGGATCATTCTGCACCTGGACTTCTTGAGCTGGTTGATGAGGCGGAGCATCAACAGCAACGGAGGGAACGCGTATAGAAACATGCCGTCCCAAGGGAACGAGAGAGCATCACCCATGCTCCTCGGCTGCGGGAACCTGCTGGCGAACCTCTGGCACTTGGAGTTCGTTGCCGTCGCGCAAAGGTCGATCCGGGGTTTGCCCCATCGTCGAAAGTGCCGATCCACCTGGTCCTGACGTAGTTCCCACTTGTGGCACGAGCGCAGCTCCCTGCTGAGTGAGTCGGCATTGGTGTTTTTTATTCCTGCCAAGTGGAAAGGAACCAGAAACATCCCCTGGGCGACGGCCCAGTGCCATAGATCCTGGGCCTCCTTGGATAGGGCTGGGGATCTGGTGCCTCCCTGCTTCCGTATGTAGAACATTGTGGTGGTGTTGTCGGTGAAGATCCTCACCACTTTGTCCTTGAGGGACGGAAGGAACAACTTGAGCGCCCAGAACACTGCTCGGAGCTCCAGAATGTTGATGTGGAGAGACCTCTCCTCCGGGAGCCAAAGGCCTCTTGCGTGGAGATCTCCGGTGTGGGCCCCCCAACCCCCCAGAGAGGCGCCCGTCATCACCGTCTCCTGAAACACCGGGGTCTGAAAGTCTGTGCCTGTAGTGAGGTACGCATGGGTACCCCACCATAGGATCGCCCGACGGAACTCCTCGTCGAGAGGGATCCTGTCTTCGAAGCAGCCCGTCGCCTGAAACCAGCGGGCTTCGAGGAACTACTGTAACGGACGCATCCGAAGTCTGCAAAGGGGTACAAGGTAGATGCATGAGGACATCATCCCGAGGAGGGACTTGATGGACCTCACCCTGCCCACGTCCGTGGCTAGCAGGCGCCGCACCTTGCCCAGAATGGCCTTCGTCCTCTCCTCCGACGGTGAGGCCAATTGTCCCACTGTATCGAGCTTTGCTCCCAGAAACAGTGCTACTTGCGACAGAACCAGGTGGGATTTGGGGTAGTTGATGGCGAATCCCAGTTCCGTGAGCAGCCGGACGGTCCTCGCTGTGTGTTCGACGGCGAGTTCTCTTGTCCTTGCCCGGATGAGCCAGTCGTCCAGATAGGGGTAGACGTGGATCCCCTGCAGGCGCAGCTGCGCCGCCACTGGAGCCAGGCACTTGGTGAATACCCTGGGTGCCGACTTAAATCCGAACGGCAGGGCTCTGAATTGGTAGTGGTGTCCCTGAACCACGAACCTGAGAAACTTTCTGTGTCCTTTTAGAATGGGGATGTGGAAGTAAGCATCCTCCAGGTCCAACGATGATAGGAAGTCGCCCTCCTCCAGCTGTCCCAGCACGTGCTGGAGGGTGACCATCCTGAATTTCTGCGCCTTGATGTACTTGTTTAACCGACGCAGGTCCAGGATGGGGCGCCAACCGCCTGTCTTCTTTCTGACGAGGAAGTACCTTGAGTACACTCCGGAGCCCCGGAGCCTCCTGGGGACGAGCTCGATGGCACCTTTCTTGAGCATCACCCTTACCTCCAACAGCAGTTGAGGGACGTGATTCTCCTTCCTGGCCACGGGAGGAATGCGAGGACACTTCTTTTGGAATTCCAGCGAGTGCCCGTTGGCCAGGGTGTCCAGCACCCAACGGTCGGTGGAGATGGACTCCCACACGGTGACGAACTTCGTCAGCCGGCCTCCCATCGGGGTGCTTCGGTGGGGGCCGGACGCCACGGCCGGTTCAGTCTTGCTTGGAGGAGGCCTTGCCGCCTTGACGACGATGGCGGAATCCCCCTTGCTTGCCGCGACCTCTGTAGGCCTCCTGGGATGAGGAGCGGGCCGCCTGGCGGTATGTAGAAGAGTCACCACTGGATCCCTTGGAGGCACCCTCCCTGCCTCCGGAGCTCCGAAAGGGCCGTCGTCGTTGAAGTACCCCTAGGGCCCGGGCCGTCTCCGAGTCGGTCTTGATGGCCTGGAGCGACTCGTAAACCGTCTTCCCAAAAAGGTTGTTGCCGTCGAACGGCATATCCAACACTCTGGTCTGGACGTCCTGGCGAAAGTCCGTCGTCTTGAGCCATCCTCGTCGTCAGAGGCAAACCCTGTTGCCCAGTTGGCGAAATCCGGTATCGGCAATGTCCGTTGCCACCGTTATGGCGTGATCCGACGCCACCTCTCCTTCCTGCAGAATTTGTAGGGCCTCCACCCTCTTGTCGTCCAGTAGGAAGTCTATAGCAGGGGAGCTATCTTGAACCAAAGCTCCCGGTCGCAGCAGGCCACGATCGCTAAGGCATTGGTCGCCTTAACCGTCGTCGCCATAGACGACGAGATGACTCGTCGTCCCATGGAGTCCAACTTCTTGCCCTCGCTTTCCTGCGGGGAAGTGGAAGTTGAAGCCGCCGCACCCGCTGCTTTCTTCTTGGCCGCTGCCGAGACGAGAGTCCGGCGTGGGCTGGGCCCTGAGGCACAAGGGGGCGGCATCGGGGACTCGGTACTTCTTCTCCTACCTGTCCCTCTTGGCGGGTGTCGAAGGGTTCTTGAGGATAGCCAGCCCCTCGTCCCAGATGTCGTTGAGCAACGGCACCGCGAGGACCGTCTTCCTCTTGGCCTCTCGTCGTTGGTAAAGAAACCCTTCCTTTTTCTGTTCTTCAGGGCAGAGCTGGAAGAGCTCGGATGCCCTGGTTATCATGGCATGAAAGGAGCCAATTTCGTCGGGTGGAGAAGCCCGAGGGGGGGGGGGGGGGGTGATGATGGGATGTCCGTTGTGTCATCACTGCCGTCATCGTCCGTCCCCGTCGCTGTATCTGTTGCTGTATCCTCTCTAGGGTCCGGTGAGGGGGATGAGGGGTCCACAGGCACCGTGGGCACGAAGGGAGGAGCGGGGTGGACTCTCCTCCGCTTGTTCGGAGGGCTTCCCGACGGGCCTGGTTCTGGACCCTCCGTCAGGGTCCGTGGTAACCTCGTCCTTATCTCAGTACATAAGGATTGGATCGCCAACAAAATGGCCGTCGAGCTATCCTGGGGCTCGGGTAATGGCTGCGACGGATGGGATGGCTTCTCCACTGGGCCCTCTTCGTTGCCATCGTCGCTATCTTCGATCACATCAGCGGGAACCGTCCCCTGGGATCGAACCTTCTCGAACTTCTCGTTGAGGCCTATGAACCTCTTGTTGAGGCCCTTCCCAGTTTCCACCAGATCCTCCTCAGAGGCTGATTCTGAGTCTGTAATGCCCACCGGCCCCCCACCCCTCTTTTTCCGCCGGGGTCTTCACGGGGGTCTTAACGATGGGCTGGAAAGAGGATTACCTCTGCGGTGGCAGGGATACTCTGGGCCCAGAGGCCGTTTCCACTGGCGTAGTGTCAGCCGGCTTCGCCAGGGTCGCAGCGACCACTTCGATAGAGGCCTTTGCTGGCTGGATTAAAGCCCACCTAGGCCTTCGCCTTGGGGGGAGGGTCAGCGCCTCGCTCCCCCTTGGGTTCCTTCGAGATCGACTGGGGCTGCTCCAGCAGCTTACCCGGGTTCTGACTTCCTCTTCCCCGAACCAGAGCGCTGGCTCATGGTTGAACGTGCCGGGGAAGTCGCGCCCTGCCTGGCAGCCGAAGAGCCCGACCTTTCGGCGCTCCCGGTGCCCGCGGACTCGCGGTGCTTGGCCTTCTGTTGGGCCCCCGTCGCCGGGGCACCCTCACAGGACTTAGAAGCCCGCTCAGACTTTTTCTTCGCCTTCTCATCTGCTGTGCCCTTCTCCAGCCAGGCGGCGAGGCGGGAACGACGATCTTGTTTGGGCCGTTCCGAAAGGTTCTTGCAGAACGCACAGTCCTTCTCCACGTGCGTCTTGTCCTCATGAAGGCAGTAGAGACATCGCGAATGCTCGTCCTCCTTGAAAACATTTTGTAATCCGCATCCAGGGCAGCACCTGAACAGCTTGGATCCGGGCGTCGAGCTTCCCTTGTCCTGGGCCATGTCCGTTGAGGTAGGCCGCAGATCTTCCGGAATCCTCCAAGAAGCTTAAACCCGACGAAAACTTCACCCTTGAGGGGCGTAGAAGAATTCCGAAACGGGTTCCCGTTGTCGGAAGTAGAAACGGTGGAGCTTGAGGCTCGATTAAACCAAAAAAAAATGAGAAAATCTCCTGAAAAAGCGCGAAAACGCAGCAAAAACTTGAGAGCTAAAGCACGAGGACTCCCAACACTTGAGCGTGCGGTAAAAATCTGAGGATGGCTGCCAGAGGCGGGGCTTAGGGAGAGGGCAGTCATTGGCTGGGGGCAGTATGACCCAGAGATCAGCGATTGGTTACTAAGAAAGACAGATCAGAAACAAAACTGATACTGATTTTTTCTTTACCAAGGATTCCCAGCCTGACGACGGGGAATATTCATGAGCATGTGAATCCATGCCAGACCCCGTGCTGGAGAAAGAGAGAAAGGGTCCAGACCTCTTCCCGACACCAAGAAGAGAATATACACCACCAGAAGGCATACATGAATTTGGTGGCAGGGCTCTGAGGTGAGAGAAGCCCATCCAGGACATAGTCTGACGAATCCTGTTCTTTATATCTCTGCCTCTCAGGCTGGAGCAATCAAAAGCATTGTGACCCTGAACTGTTGCAGTCTCCTGAGAACTAGCATAATGACAGGCATCAGAGGGAATGCATAGATGAGATGGAAGTTGCCGAGAAAACTGCCTGGAACAGAACAACTCACACTTCCTGTTCAGCCTCAAAGTGACGTGGTTCACTTGAGGAGACCCCCACAGCGAGATGATCTCCTCTAGAATTATTTCCTGGCAGAGTTCCCACTCGTGGGATGCCGAATTTTGCTTAAGTATTCTGTTATGACGTTCTATGTCCCGGGTTAATGGGCTACTGAGAGAGACACGCTTTTCTCCAGAGCCAAAAACCACAGTTGCATTGCTTGATGAGCTAATGCATGGCTTTTAGGACCAGCACTCACCCCGGACCGAGGGGAGGAAGTCAACCAAGTCGAGCCTGATGTCTCATAGCTTAGCATATTGATTAGTTCTCTGGTTTCGGCTGGAGACCAAAGACCAAAATCTGCTCACCGTCAGTCTAACAGCCTTTCAGTGATGCACCCGTGACCTCTAACAGTTGGGGCAATGGTTGCTGGAGCAACTACGCCCTCAAAGGTCTCAGGGACCACTATGTGACGTCGCATGACACAAAGTCTGAAACTTGCAAAAGGTCTGATATGTTTGCCTAAAACCGAGACCATTTCAGCAAATAAGCCACTGAAGCGACCTCATGCGAAGTCAGGACTCCGGCACCACCTGAATGTATGTGGCCAGGATGCCAAGTAGGCACAGAAAAGCTGAGGCTCAAGAAGATATGAACCACCTGAAAGATGTTTGCCACGTGACCCTCAGGATGGAAGACTCTGCCCAACTGAAGAACCACACATAAATCGTAGGGACTAAGACGCCAAAAATGTACTTCTTGAAGTTGAGGCAGAAGCCCAAACAGTGCAAATGCTGCAGGTGTGGTCGATGTCGGGCCTTTCCCCCAGGTAGGGGAAGACATTAATGCGTTCCCCCCTGCAACCACAGGCAGCAGTTTGGTGAAGACCCTGGGTGCTAAAGAAAGACTAAACGGTATGATCTTGAATTTCTAGTCAGGTAATCCCACCACGAACCTCAGATTCCTTCTGTGATTAAAATGGATCGGCACATGAAAGTTGGTGTCAAGGGTCCAGGGACACCAACCATTCCTGCTGATCGAGGACTTGAAGGATCTGGGCCCGAGTGACCATCTTGAACATGTCCTTGCGCAGGTACAAGTTTAAGAGCCTCATATCCAGAATGGATGCACATTTTCGTCCTCCTTAGGAACCAGAAAGCAAAGAGGATACCAATCCCTGCCTCGTCTGAACGTGGCATAAGCTTTATGGCACCCTTTTCCAGAAGCCAACGTACCTCCTCTAGCACGGGAGTGTCTGCAAACAAAGTGTGTTTCGCAGAAGGATGGTCTGGAGGGCAATAAGCAAGGGGAGGCAATAAATATACGCCACGATGGGCTAAGCTTTGTACGTGGTACAATGCCATTCCTCTCTGAAAAGAGAGATATTCCCCCCAACTGGGTTAGAATGTTTGAAGTCTTCTTTGCACGAGCTTCATCCCTTTGCTTGCAGAGGGCACTGTTGAGGCAGCAACACCCCCTCTCTGAGCTCTGCAGCCTCTTCCCTTGCAGGGGGGAAAGCTTTGCTTCTACTTGCAAGAGGGTACCTGACCCCTGCCACGGTGGGCATGAAAGGGAAAAGGTCAAAACCTCCTCCCTCTTGCTGGGGTAGCCAATAGCTGTTGGACAGACAGGCCCAGGGACTTTGCTGTGGATTTGAATAACTAGTGCCTTTGGAGGGGGTCATCAGCTTTGGCCCCAACAGGGTTGTGTACATCAAAGCGCATGTTCAGGAGCTTCGCCTGAATGTCCGGAGTGAACTCGGAGGTCCTCATCCAAGGGCGACTCCGGATGACCATTTCGGTGGCCACAGACAGGCTGAACAGTCAGCTGCACCAAGGCTGGACTGCAAGATCGGACATGCTGCCTGCCATTCCGCACAAGGGTGCTGAAGCTCTCTCGCATATCTACCGCCAGAGTCCACAGACAAAAATAAAATGTGGACAAGACGGAACATGCATTAGTTGCCCTCAAGGCGAGGCTTCCCGAGGTGAACACTTTGCGGCCCCAAGCATCCAGCTTCTTACTCTCCCCTTCAGCGAGCAATGAGGGGACACACATTGTCTTAATGCTGGTTGTCACGGTTGAACCACCAAGCTCCCTGGGGAAGCGCAGGTGAACAAAAGAGCAGAATTAGAGGGCGAAGTCAAAGAAAAAATGACTAGATCACCGATCCTTTCAGTTATTCCACATATTGGGGTGGACTGGTTTGTCCCTACCAGTGCAGGAAAGGCCTCAGTTGTTTTGCAAATTGCTTGCAGGCTACCACAAGGTTCCTTCAGTGGAGTGCTGCAGGGCTCAATTCGGTCCCTTTTATCTTTCTTTAACCTCCCAGTTACTTTTCTGATGTGCACTAAAGAGGTTGTCCGTGAACCATTCCTGGTGCACCACTGTGCACCTTATACACAAAATGGTTGCCCATCATGGTAGAAGCCTTGTCCTTCATACCGTCTTCTGTCATATTCTTTACTTCTCAGTAATAGCCCATTCATTACCTAAAGGGCAGGATCTTTTAGTCTTTCTACCTATTAGCTAGATAGAGAGGCACATCGACAGCTAATGAAATTGCATTGATGTTTGGATTTCTCCTCTTGTTGCTAATTTCTATCCGTTTTCTAACTATTGTGTATATGTACCATTTAACAACTTCGAACCGCGACAATATTGTATTTCTTTCTTGGATGAATATAATAAAAAATGTATACCTTATCAAATAAAAAATAACATTTTAGATTTGGTGAAAAATGAAAAATGGTTCACAAATGTTTACATAAAACAGTGTAACGTATTGCTTACAGTGTCTTGTCAGATAGGCGTCAACTAGAGAATGCGCCCATAACACCACGCCTTTTAAAATAAAAGCAATGTATTTTCAGATTTAAATAACTTTCTTGTTGGGAAAACTGTGTGTTATAATCGTGCATTGTCAATTAACATGCAGAAGTTGGGATTTTGTAATGCTTTGAACCCAGTCCTTAGTTCTGCCATGTATTTTCAAAAAAGGTAGCAGGCGCTCCTCTCCAAAAAGAACATGGCATGATAACCTGCTCTGAGATGAGAGTTTGCAGTTCACGCTTTTTGCTCATTTAGTTCTGCCATGGTCTGTCCTATTGCTGGGCAGATTATGATGTGGTAGGCTGTCCTTCATTAGACACCCTCCACCTGTTTGCATTTCATGGTCCCTTCAACGGGTAGAGTCTGACAGCCCCCCGGTATACATTTGAATTAAACCAGAGTACCTGGAACCACAATAACAAAGCATCTGAAGAAGGCCCCCACCGGTGGGCTGCTGGTGCAACCAGCATGTTCAAGCCAACAACTGCATTTCAGACCTTACCCTTCAAACCAACTAGTAAGAGCTGGATTGGGCGCGTTCCTCCTCTGAGCTTGTGTGATCAATCAGTCTGATGCACTGCTCTGCATTGCAAGTGTTTCAAGGGTTGAGTCGTTTTTCACCTGACTGCAACTGGACCGTTTTGCACAAAGCAGCTTCTGCTTCATTGCAGGTTAATTTGCTGGCATCCGCAGCTCTGGGTCTATGCCAATCTGCGGCTTCTCTCGTAATGAGGAAACGCTTGCTGGAACCCCCTGACCACACTGCTCCTGAAGGCTTGCTTGCCTTGTTCTGGGTCACACCAACATTTTCTGCTGTTCTGTGGCTGGAGTCGAATTTGAGCAGTCTTCATCCTGTCCTGGGGGCTGTCCCTCGGTGTGACTGAACAATCGTCAGAAGCCTCTAACCCACGGCCTGTGAGCCTTGTCTACCACTTATTACTTGTTTCATGATATCTGGGGGTGCAGGTCGGAAATCTGGGGCCTATAGCTTCTCTTTATTATTCCTCCAGAATCCCTCAAGCAACTTGCCAGCAAACATTCCTCAGGATCTTCCTGTTTTCCTAAAGGATATCCTTTCCTCAACCTGTGCCGGCAGCACTGCTTGATCTAACATTAACTCGTCACTCATCTCTGGCACATTCTCAGCAGCTTTCAACATATCCCACATCAAACCCCTGCTCAAAAAACCCTCCCTTGACCCCCTTCTGCCGTCCAATTACAGATCTATCTCAAATAACCGTTTCATAGCTAAACTAATTGACCAAACAGCCTTCCCCCAGCTATGTCTTTTCACTAATTCCAACCTCCTCCTCGACCCCACCCAGTCCGGCTTCAGACCCCTACGAGGAACTGAATCCTTCCCAGCCTCCATCTGGGATGATCTCAAAAGAACCTCAGACTCTGAAGGTTGTGCAACACTTATCCTCCTCAACCTCTCTGCAGCCTTTGACACCATTGACCACCACACCCTCATAGACAGACTCCATTTGCTTGGCATCAGGGATGCAGCACTGCAGTGGATCTCCTCCTTTTTGACCAACAGATCGCAAATCACTGACGTGCCTCCGTTTTCCTTGACTGCGCCCTGTCACCAATGGAATATCACAGGGTGCCTCCCTATCAACCTGTTCTTTAACCCCTACCCGAGCCCACTCCCCGATCTTATCAGTTCAAATGGTATGACTTGCTACAATTACGCAGATGACACCGAGATCATCTTCAAGATCCCTAAGGACACCTCCTACCCCCTCCTCCTACCTCGCCTCATAGAAATCGACCACTGAATGGTGGCTAACCACCTCCTTCTCAATCCTGGAAAACTGAAATCATGGTCTGTGGGAAGACTACCCTCTTCCCTTAACCCAGGCCCTGGTCTTCCTCCCCAGGCCTTCCACCTTCCTAGCTCCAACAGAGTAAAGAATCTTGGATGCACCATGCACATAGATCTGACACTTTCACATCACATCAACTCTGTGTCTAAAACACCTAGGCATACTCAAACGCATGTTACCCTACCTATGCCCCAGAGAGCACATCACATCCGCCCCTTCATATCCTTCACTGGCTCCCTGTCGGGCGACGGTCCGCCTTCAAAGCTATGTGCATCACCCACTGCGCTGTGCACATGACAGTCCTAGATAATCTTCAACACAAGCTCACCCCCTACAGACCCAATAAAATCCTGAGATGAGGCACAGCTCCCCTCCTTGTTATCCTTTCCACCAAATCGACCAGAATAGGGTGATCCTCCTTTTCTGCCCAAGCACCTACAATATGTAAAACCAGCCCTTTCCGCATCTGCCGCAAAGAGTATCACCTCGCCTTCCAGAAGGCACTCAAGACCTGACCCTTTCCCCCTGTGGATGGACCTAATCCACAACTCAGGTGAATTTCACCCCCTGACAAATAGGCTGGGGCATCAATGAGTCCCTCAAAGAAAGTACTGAGCTTGCACAGAAAGGACACCCGCAGGATAGGACCTGCGCCCTGGCAACGAAACAAGAAATCAGCCATGACTCACGGGTATGCATTACACTCCATTTCGATGGAAGATAGCCGTATCCCCCCGAAGGCACGGCCACCCACCCACACACATCTGCAATCATCTCCTACTTGAAGACACATCACACAACACCTCTGCCACTAGAATGGAGTTAGGTTCCATGATAAAAATGTGTCTAGCTCGACACATAATCAATCTCCTTCACTCTCATCCTCTCCCGACAACCTTCAAAGCCCCCATCGACAAGCCAGCTCTACATGGGTTGCTAGCAGGGGTACAGCCACGCTTGCCTACCTACGTATGGGCTAAACTGCATACATGTATTCTAAATTTCTCTGACCAATTTCTCATACCACGGACTTCGGTCCTCCAAGGGCGTTCGACCAACAGCCTTTGAGGCCATACCAGTGAAAGGGGCGCTATACAAATGCCATGATACATTATATAATCCTTTGTAACATCACTAAAAATATTTGAAAAGTCCCTCACCCCTTTTGTGAGGTCACAGAACCCTTTTGTGATGTCACACAACTTATTTGTAATACCACTTTCGTTTTTGAAACTGTGACTGATTGACATCTGCAATGGTGTTAAAGCACTAGCTTTTTAATTTTAATTAAAAAAACAATGTGGGTAATTTTTCGGAAAGGGTGATTCGCTAATTAGACTGCGTTTTCATCAATGCTCCATGCCATTATTATAAGGCGCACATGTGCCTTGCTGCAACCAGTCACTTGACATCTACAAAACTAACTCTGCAGTGGCACTGAGCAGGGTTCAAAGGTCACATGTGCATCCCTGACAGCTGCTGGGACACAAAGTTGCTGCCAGTGAGGTGCCATTGTAATTGTCTGCATCTGTAATTTAAATTCTGATAATTGCATTGCCTGGGCAGTCTGGTGGCACACCAATCTGTAAATATAAACCATGCCTAGTTGTGGCATGGTGACTGATAAGAGAACACAAATATACAACCACAGCAATTTGATAACACACCAGTGTCAGCTCGGTTAGCAGAGCCTGCTTTGACAGGACTGATGGATATTGGCGTCTGCACAGGTGATATGTGGAACAATAGCTTGGATGCTGCTTCTTTGATTGACCTGCAGAAAGTGGAACACCTTTCCACCGGGCATAAGAACAACTACTAGGAGGTCTCCAGAGAATTGTGCTTGAGAGGCAGCAGTGACATGACAAAGCCAGCCTCATATCAGGGTACAGATCACTGGAGTCCCACTGAAACAAGCAGGAATGGGAAGAGGGCAAAGTTAGAGTAAAGAGAGTGGAAGTAGGCCTGGAGAAGGGACCTACCACCTTGATTGCTTTAGGGCTTTCATCTTTTTGTCTGTCCCCTACATTGCCCTGCAGGGCAAGATACTCTGGGTGGGTGTCATATGGCAAATAGCACTTGTTATGACAGCAGGGTTTGTGCTCTTTACAGCAGGCTTGCTTTGTACCTATCCCCAGTGGGAGTTTTCCTTTAAAAAGGAGAAAGGCACCATCTCATTTTTAATTAGTATCTGAACTTCAACAGGGACAAGAATAATTCATTTGGACGTCTGTTGGGGATACAGTCTATCCCAAAGTCCTAGCACAGGGGTAACACAATTTTTTGATTTATCTTTAGATGATCAAGAGAAGGAGAACACACTTTTGGACCACTGTTGGGAACATGGAGGGTGACTGCTGTAGGACCAAGGCCTCTATACTGGCTGCACTGGAACCAGGATCCTTAGCACTGGAGGTGAAGGATCCCCTGAAGGTGCACACTAAGCTCCCTGGAATGTGAGTGCAGAAGGGACTCACTCTGTCCTGGAGCCCAGGGTTGGGACTTCCAGCAACCAGTTTGGACACCTCCAAAGCCATCCAAGTTGATGCATGGTAACTGCTGGAGTCCTCTTCTGACCTCTACACCCAACCTCATCTCTGTGTTTTGCTTGGTGACGAACCTCTGCAGTCTCTGCATCAGAGACCCCTGAATTCTTAAAGCGTCCCCAAATCGACAGTCATCTGGTCACCACCTTCTTCGATATTCAGCCGAATGCTGCTGTAATACCCAGCACTGTGTTGAGCCAGCTCGCCGCCGAAGACCGGTCGCCCAAATGAGACTGGGAAGTCTTCCAGTGCCGCCGACCTGGCATCACCTTCCGTTCCCAACATCTTAGACCCACAATCTGTTGACGCTTATGAACAGCACTACATTGTTGGACACAGCGGTGCCCTCCCTGACTTAACACCATCGGGTGCAGAAAGTACCCAGTCCCGGTTCGATGCCGAAATACTTGGCTCAACACAGTTGCACCCTAAAGACTCTGGAACCTTAGTGACGTTGAGGCCCCATTCTCTACCTTGTTCTTAAAGACATATCCTTTGAAAAGTGACATTGTGCCAGTCTTGTGCCTGAACACCCTTGCTCATCTACCGAGATTGCCATTCTACAACTTTTTTGCAGCTTCTGCATTTTCTTTAGAGGGGTAGGCTTTTATTAGTGTTTTAGTTCTTTGCATTTTATTGTTTGATTACAAGTCTGTATTTTCATAGAACCTCCATTAGGCATTCTTTTATTTTGAAACCATTGTACTTGCGTTGTTTGGGCTGCTACTGTTATGAACTATCACCCTCCCTCCCCTCGTCCCTCTGACGATATAGCTTGCCCTTGGCCTGCACTACCAAAAGAGGTAAACCTTTTGGACTGCGCCGGTTTCACCTGTATGATTGGAGTCACTAGTGGTTTAGTAGTAGTGTGGCAGTGAGTAGGCAGTTTGTCCACTACGTATCCCTTTACTCATGCAGGGCATGAGTCATTTCATCACAGACACCTGTTTGGAGATATTAAAACCACCTTCGCCCCAGGAAACCCGGAGACCTGGTGCAAAACAGCCAGATACACCAACTTATTTGCCTTGTAAGACACTCTGCAATCTTTAGCTGTGCCAATGCATCCATATGTAACCAGTCTTCGCTCTGAAAAACGTGTGTACGTCTGGATCTACGGACCTCATGTTAGGCAGACATTTGTGCCAACAAGGAGACCTCACAAGGATGTATGCTTCACATTCCAGACACTGTATTACTGTATTCTAAGGGCAGAAGGTTTCTAGGCCCATAGTTTCCCCGGAGCTTTTTACAGAAGTTGTAACTGTTCAGGAATGGCATCATCTGCCCTCCATTTAGAACATCAGGAGCACAGTGCTGGGCCCGAGACGTTATCAAGAGAAGTTAGGACATGGAACCTTGACATTTTAGCTTAGTTAGACATAACAGTGGCTTCATACCCCACTGTTGTAGAACGGTCTCCATGAGACAGTTGTCAAAGTGCTTTTGTAGCCTGACTTTTAGATGCAGTATAGTGTGACACTACCCCCTCCCCCTCTATGGGCAGGGGACAGTCACGGCCAGGCCCAAAAGACCGTTCTTAGACCCTTTTGGGATCCCCAAGAGAGAGGAGAGCAGAGAGAAGAAAGAATGTTAGTGTGGGGGTAGCCTGAAGTTCCGCCAGCCAGACCCAGACTGGTGCTGAACAAAACCCCTCCTTTCCCTTCAAGGGAACATAGTTGTGACATTGTAAGAACAACCTAAACAACGGGTGCCTCACAAGTTATCCTTCGGGGCAACATTGGCAGAGGTATTGTTGACAGTAGTGCACAAGATCCGCCAGGTTTGCGGGATCCCCAAGAACACAATGCTGCACTTCACAAACACTTCAAAGCTGGAAAGGCAAACATGTGTCTCTCGTTCAAAGTAAAATGTACACCATTATTTTCCCATTTTAGCATGCGTGGTAGGAGAAACAATGTATCAACTTCGACATGGCAAACACATGTCAAACCAAAGAAACACTTCCCCACAGTTAATTACCCATGGTTTTCTTGATCAATAATTCATATGCAGTTCACGCAGGTAGCCTCAACTGAGCTTTTAGAGGGAGGAGGGGACTACACCTATACAGCCCAGACCATCAAGGAATTCAAAATAATGTCTGACTTCGACATAATCACAGCCTAGCCCCTGCAGACCACATGACCCAGATCACATAGCCAAACCAGAGAACATCTCAGGCCACACAGCACAGGTGAAACTAATATTCCCAAGCACCACCTAGGAGGAGTTGAGATCAGCCTTTAAAAGGCAGTCCGCTCAGTCAGTCAGAGTCAGCCCTTTGGAGGGTTGCCAGGAATAGAGCAGGACACCCTGAAATACCCATGTCCTGAAGCTTGCGAGAGGAAAGTCCATCAGCGGAGGCCAGGAATTAAGAGAGGGTGGTGACTGTTAAAGCGAGAGGAACATAGTATAGAAAGGATGGAGAGCGTGGCTTGCAGAAAGAGCTTTTGGGTTAGAGGAGAATAGTGGTGATAGGGTGGAGTAGGAGGGAGTTTCCCAGCTTAATGGAAAAGAACAAGTTACTTACCAACTGTAACGTTCTTTCAACTGAATGTTCCTCCCATGTATTCCTTATCTTTAATATTCTTTTCCAGCTTGCTGGCCTTGGAATTTTTTTTTCAGTAGAGGGCGCTGTGCGTCGGTGTCCCTCGATTCGGTGTCCCTCAGAGGCCTCCGTATCGGCTTCAACATCATCATAGGTGTAAATAGTTGCGCGCAGCGTCCGTTGCTCAGTTCCGTTTTGAAGTGCAATGTTTGTCCAGTATGAGATGGTTAGTACCCTTGAGCAGGGTTGGACTGGGACAAGAAATATGCACGGAAACCCAAAAAAACGTGGCCCACCCCTTGCCTAAAATAAGTAGCCCACCCCTCGCCTCACGACCCTTGACCTCTGATGACACCCCAGAAGTGATACAAACACTGAAAAGAGCAGGGTAACGCTAGCCTCTGGACCAGAGTATTATAAAAACATCAAAAAACAGAAAAGATATCTCCAGAGCAAAGTATGTTTAGAAAAAGTGTATCAAAATGTATTTAAAGTGATACAAAAATTGCAAACTAGTGAATAAATCACAAAAAATTATTATACATTGATCATTTTAACATAGCAAAACATCAGCAACAATATGCCGAAAATCGGCTAAAACTTCATCACTCATACTCAACATACATGGTGCATTCATACACACACAACTCATCATACCGTGGCATACATCCAAAGCACTAAAAGACACAAAAAACATGCTAAGAACCAATGGGGAAGAGGAATTCATAACTAGTCCCCGTAATGACACACATTATTGCGATGTTTACAAACAATAGAAATAATTCACAAACAATCTATTGTCAGGGTGGATAGGAATAACAGATGCAAAGATCACATCCCTGTAGAATTTATCTCTCGACCAGTTTCGACGTGTAGTAGTGGTTAACTGAAGGTCTTCCTCAGGAGGTGGGTGTTACCATTCTGATGAAAACCTAGCTGCTGCAACAACCTATGCAGTGTAGTGTGGCCAGTCACGCCAGACAATTCAGGACTAAAACATAACCTGGAGAGCGTCCCATGGAGTTTAAGGAGATCCAGAGCTGCATGTATTTGAAAAGTGAAGAAGCAGCACAACTTAGCCTGAGCCTTCAACGCCGTCTGCAAATCACTGCAGAACGGTTGCTGTATAATGAAATTGACCAGCAAAGAGGGAGAACAGATGGTAATCTTTTTGTTCCAAGCTAATTGTAAAAATCGAAACGCTACGCATGCGTGTAGGGACCTGCAAGGAGTGCTGGCCAGAAGTGATGTCATTTGACCCCACCCTAAAGTGAC
Organism: Ambystoma mexicanum; assembly: GCF_040938575.1. Taxonomy (NCBI): domain Eukaryota; kingdom Metazoa; phylum Chordata; class Amphibia; order Caudata; family Ambystomatidae; genus Ambystoma; species Ambystoma mexicanum. The sequence continues at coordinate 71,630,082 of NC_090940.1, read as the reverse complement.
ATCCCGGGAAGCGATGAAAAACGACATTTCACCCTTTGACAAAACGGGAAGTGGCATCAAATGGCATTATTCCTAAGTACACTGCGAAAAATATGGTTATGATTTCACTAATGTGATATACATTTCATTCAAGAATGGATCACCATATGTATCATTAATATCTGTGTGTATAGATCCATATTGTCAAATTATTGTGAATGCAAGCGGACATCCAAGGCCAAATGATAATATGTTATTGTATAGCACTTACGCTTAAGCTCTTTTTTATAGAACAAATAGCCATACAATATCAGCCAACCTGTGTTGGTACTCATTTATCGACCTAAGAAGGACGAAAGGTTGAGATGGCCTTGCTGGGATTCGAACCTGCTGATCGCACACACATTGCAGCGAGCGCTCAGCCCACTGAGCTATCATATCGGCTATAGTAAAATGAGCAAATATTCTGTAGTGGATACCATTAAACAGGTAACTGAGATTTAACAGCAGACCAGTTAAGTTCATCTGCAGGTCTAGTGCAAAGATAGCCCATGTCAAGCCTGCATGCATCTACTTTCAGGCTTCAGAGGTTGGCAAAATAGGGAAATCAGCGCCCTCACAGGACATCCCATACTCTGAGCACTCGTTACCTCATACATGCAAACAAACATCCTGAACAGTATGCCAGTGAGATGGGAAAGATAGACACAATACAACAAAGCATTCATTGTGGCGCAATGAAGTCAATGGCCACTTGATGTACTATGGGCAAATATTTGTACACTGTACATAAGATTTTATGCACAAGGATGTTGTCAAGTGACTGAGGACACCGAGGTGGAATGTCTTGTGATGATCGTAACAGAGACAACGGCAGAAAAAACATGCTATTACTGCAACTTGCGAAAAGTACATAGTCCGAAATGGATGCTTATTCTACTCTAAAATTGATGTTTATCACTAATATCACTAATACATATTTATCACTAATACAACAGCACAGCAACTCCAGGGGGTACCGTGGCGGCACAGTGACAGCCGCTGGCCCCTCAACTTTGCATGCTGCAGCAGCATGTGAATTATGCATTCATCATAATTTATGATGCACACATCATGCATGCAAAAAAATCATCAAAGCAAGGAAACATGTGCAACCTTGCTTTGATGAATTATGCCGTTGCAGGTATTTTTGTTCTTCAAAAATATATATATTTTTTTCCAAAAATATATTTAAACATGTTTTGTTGTTGTCCAAACTGGCCCAGGCATGGCCGGAAACCGACCTCCACTCACCAGGGACAAAAGGCCAATCCAACCCTGTCCTTGAGGGAGCATAGGCTGCAACTACAAGGGAGGTTTTACAGCGGGGATGGGGCGATAAGGAATACGTGGGAGGAACATCCAGTTGAAAGAATGTTAAAGTTGGAAAGTAACTTGTTCTTCGCATGGATTTTGTCCTCCCACGTATTCCTTATCTTTGATAGACTCCCAAAGCAGTAATGTGTACAGGAGGTGGGACTCAAATTTAGTATGGTTTAAGAGTGCACAAGGTGGAATTGTCATGGCCATAGCCCCTGGTCCTGGTACTCTGGGCCAGCAAGACGGAGATCCTCCTCATCGGCACACCTTCACCATCCTTTCCCCTCACTCTCTGGCCGGCCTCCCTTGGCCCTCCTCCGAGCCCCACCTGCGAGGCCAAGAACCTCGGGGTCATCTTTGACTCCACCCTTTCCTTCTCCGCCCACATCTCTGAGGGCTCTAAAAAGTCAAATTTCCTACTGCACCTCCTCAGAGGTACTCTGCCTTTCCTCTCCTTCCCCCAGAAGCTCATGGTATCCCAAGCTCTGGTTCTCTCTATGTTGGACTATTGTAACAGCCTCTTTCTAAATCTACCTGCCTCTACTCTCCGCCCTCTGCAACTAATCCAGAACAGGACTGCAAGACTTGTCCTTGGCCTCAAGCCCTGTGATCGTATCTCTCCAGCATTGAAATCTCTCCATTGGCTCCCAGTAGATGCAAGGATTAAATTCAAAACCCTCTGCATTGTCCACAAGGCTTTCTGAGACCTGGGGCCAAAATACCTTCAGCTATCCCTCCGCAAATACCTCCCCTCTTGAGCTCTTCGCTCCTCTAGCTCCAACACCCTCAGGGTCAGTCGTTTTTCAAAGAAACGAGCTGGGGGTAGATCTCCGTCTTTGGCTGGGGCCTCCTCCCTGCCACTCTAAAACTTGAGGAGAACCATCTCCGGTTCCGGAAGCACCTCAAGACCTTCCTCTTTTCTTCTGACTTCGCTCCCCCTCTCCCCTGCTGATCTGTTCTCTCTTGGCACCATGCACCTGGCCACCCTCTGTCCTCCGGGCCCAGGTACCTGCTCACCCTGCCACAGGGCCACCCCTTGCACTGGGGTCTGAATCTGTACCCATACACCCCCCCTTTTCTTCCTGCACTTATCAGACCTACCATGTCTGCTGCCTTAAACCTAGCACTTGCAAATTGCTGGCTGCACTACCACTGTTTGTTGCCTTTATTATATATTTATTGTTATTTATCTGTTTCTCCTCTGCTTCGTACTTTCCACTTCTCCCCCCTTCCATGCACTTTTCCCCTCCCCCTCTCCCATGCACTTGCGCGTTCTCAATATTACTGGGCCTAGTAAGATCGCTGTTTTTTTCTCCCCCGTTTCCCTCACCGCGTTCTGAAACACTTGTGTACGAGTGCGATAGAAATAAAATATCAATATGTGGTCGGTTAGTGTGGCGTTTAGGGAAATTTAGTGCAGACATTCGTCTTCGGTTGGTGTAGGTTCCATTGTGTATCCTATGCTGGAGCTGTGTCTCGAGATGAGTTAGGCTGTTGGGGGTGCTATGTTAGGTGACACTAGGCAATCACCCAAATTCTGGGACCACAGTATGTAGTCAGTTTCCTGGGACCTTCCTTCTGACTGCCAGTGCCACGCAGTTTTACATGGGATTTTGTTATCGTGGGATTATGGTACAGTGAAGCTAAAGGTGCATCAAGAACTACCAACTGGCAAATGCAACCATGCACCACAACAATAGCATGCTGGCAGTAACCATCAAAATGTGCACTTGGTATGCAAAACCTATCATGTTTTTAGGCAATGCCACCGGACCAATTGACATTAAATTGCACCATTGGTTGCTGGTTCCCAAAAATATCCCTTTGGGACAACGGCAATGGCGCACAGTACAAGTAAATTTGCTCCGCCTGTTAGGGAGAATTCTCTGTTTGGGCTGCATTTCCTAACCTAGTGAGTCCCCCAGCAGCTTTGCTGGATTTCTGGAGTTTGTTTTTTTCCATCCTGCCAAGAGTGAGACTTTTTCTCCCACTCTTGGACATGAATGTGTGTAAATCCTTTGAATGTCAATGTGTTCTATGTGCTATGGGGTCTTTTACTCCATAGGGTCTCATACGTTTTGCTATGTGTGTTACAACGCACCCTCCGTGCCGTAACACTGGGGCGTCCTAGCGGGCCTCCACCATAGACTCCATACCCGGGGACGGACTACTGTCTCCCCGGGAATGTAAAGTCCCCATTGGCTTTACTAGACCTAAATTTACTAACAGAACTAGTACAAACCATCCTATTGTGGACGTACTAGTAGGAGTAATTCAATTACTCCTGGGTCTGTTATTCGAGGGGGCACTGTCCCGTCCCCCCTCGTCGAGTTTTGGCTGGTGGCAGTGGAAACTACTTGTTATATTCGACCCTGAATATAACCCTATGGGATTCTTCCCATTGTTGGAGGTTAATACTTTTTCTCGTAAATCTCTAACATACCACCGGTTTATTTATCGTAAATAAATCTATCGGTTGGTATTTTCTGCCAGAACTCGGTTTTTAAAAATGGCGTCTGTGTTCGTATCTGTGACTCCTAAACCAAAGGTTGAGCCCTTTGTTCCACTTTTGGCGGGCCTCTACACAGAGGCCCTCCAAAGTGGTGCCATTGTGTCTGGGTTACCACAGGGGCGTGGGAGGGGGTTTAGGCACCCTGGACTGAGTTGCCTTGCCAACTCCAGTCACACTCTGGTGTGATTGGCCCAAGTGGTGAACCACCCCGCTCACCACTTAGCGTGTTTTGATTGACAGCTAGGCTGAATGAATGGGGGTTTTCTGCATAAAAGCAGGGCTTTTGGGACTGGATCTTGAGAAGTCGCCACAGGACCTAAGAATCCAACGAGGGTAAAGCTGAGCCGACCTGTAACGACGACATCTCCGGTGGAGCCCTGCGGAACCGACTCACCACTTCCCGACGACAGAGGAGATCTCCCCGCCGGAGAGTCTCTTCCCCTGACTGGTGGGAACAACCAGTCCCCTTTGCTTTTTCTTCGCTTCAGGACGCAGTGGTCGAATTGCCCGTGCAGAGCACACCGGCAACCGGATAGCCACTACCCCTGCACCGCGACCAAAAGGTGGTGCCTTGTGACAGAGCACTCCGCAGATGTTCTCTTCCCTGGTGGTGCACCGATCTTCACTTTCCTTCAACGACGAGATCATCTCTTCTCTTGGCAAAGACCCGACGTGCATCCACCACCAGGAACAACTGCCTCTGCCGGAGCTGTTTCTCCATAAACAAGGTACTGTGTCCGCCTGGCTTCCCTTGTTGCCGGATAGAGTGAGGTGTCTTAATCCTCGCCTCTCCATTGGGTCGCCTCCAAGCTTCTGTAACGTTTTGTTCTGAACTAGATCAATCTGTCTATAACAATTTGCGACAAAGACTCGAAGCGCATTTCCACTGAGATACTTTTTGGGACATATCGCCTTGCCTCTCTCCGAGTGGGCCTGGCATCTGAACGTTGGCATCTACAGTAGTCCCTGCCTTCTTGCCTTGCATTTGTTCTTAAAAGTATTGGTATCGAGTTGATTTCTTAACCCGCCTTTTCTCTCCCGTCCTAACGAATACTAGAGTGCCATCTAGGTTAAAGCATACACCTCTGTCTGCAAATAAGTGATGCCGTTGAACCTAGACTTGTCGAACTATTGTTAGGGGGATTGATATTTTTCATCTAGTAATTGTGATTGAAGTCGTTTGCCGTATTGAGTGCCAGAGTGTTTTCTATAGATGTATTCTTATAAATAAATAACTATATATCTTTACACCGAAGCCTTGTTGCGTGTTTGCTTGTCTTACTGTGTAAATTGCCCTATTTTGTATACTCCACATACTGCCTAACTCTTCTTGAGAGAGGTCTGACTGCTCAGCCACAGCTACCAAGTGAATCTGTGTGGTACAGACTGCTACCAAGTGGGTTTACTTCCAAACACCTGTAGTCCTAAATCTTTTGCAGTGGTCCCAGAGGGAACTGCACAGGTTTCCGCCTAACACCACCCACAGAAAAGCTATCAAGTTGTGCCCCTGGCACTGCAAACTCTAGCGCATTGTATGCAACAGATCCGTGTATCAGGAAATTCCTGCCCCCCCCCCCCCACCTTATGCTGCAAAACATTTATTTTATTATTTATTACACGCCAAAAACCCGGAAGGGATCAGGGCGCGACAAAGACACTCAGGACAACACAAAGCACAGGACAACATACACAACATACTCTGGGGCTGTGTGCTCGGGGCGCAGTTTAGGCGCTGCATTCTTTCATTGCTCAGTTTCCCACCATAGATCACCTTTGAGCGGATTTATTAGGCAGGTCCAAACATCCAGTCTAGGCCCGGGCCATGTGGTCACAACGCTGGTCAGCCCTGGCTGCCAAACCGGTGATGGAGTGCCTTTATTTTTAAAGCTCGTGTGGGCAAGATGCACAGAGAAGCCACAGGGCCTCTGGCTGCAAGCAGCTGCTCCTTGCCAAACAAGAAGGATGAGCAAAAGGAAAAGCGAGAAAGCGGAGATCACCAGAGTAGCCAGCAAGATAGCGCCACGAATGAAGTGCTTGGCACGGGCCTGTCTTCAGCCTGCAAAACACAGGCTGAAACCGGCAGGGCCGACGACAACTTGCTATTATCATAGTGCGCAGAAGCCAGGATGCATCAGGCACTTTACCAAGTGTGATTGCTGCATTAGTATTATGATTATCAAATATCCATGACTTTAAAAAGGCTGGGGGGAGTAGAGGGTGAGCACATCTGTAGAAATGACCAATAAGGTTTTGAAAACTAGGGAAACGCGTCAGGTTAGCTCAGCGAACTAATCGCCCGCTGCAGGGATCTGTGTTTAACCAGCAATCAAAACTAAGCCCATCTCAGCAGTATGCTTCCCAGGCTGAGACACCGCGAAGTGGGGTGAGAAGATTACTGGGGAGCAGGCACCAAGTGATCTTTCAGTTTGCGGGACTGTCTTTGTGGGTAAAAGGTACTGCTACTTGCATTACTCTGCATTGCATTTAGTTTCCCCAATTGAAGTCGTCAAAACTAACAGGAAAAGTTAGCTCCAAGACCGCCCTCACTTCTCCAACACCTGCCTCAACACATGCCCACAGACTGACCGACACAAAATATAGCTAAAACTAATACCTCTACATCTCTACAAACATGATGCACGGAAGCCCACGCCCCTCAGATCTCCCATCTGGAAACAAACCTCGAGGAACACACCACAAATCACCTGGAGAACTCAACCGAGCAGACGCCAGTGGCTCCTGGCTCCACTGGCACCAACATTCGAGCACACCACCTTGTCTTCTCCCTGCAACCCCCAGCCACTCCCTCCCCCTTTCCCACTTCAGATCCATGAGAGCGCCTTGAGACCATGAAAATGGCAGCGGTGCGCGGTACACATCCCAATAACATACATCCCACTATGCCCATTTGGGAGATACTTTTCCAGAGCGGTGTTTATCGTTGCATTCTAAGACTTGTAGTTCTGGGTTTCTAATGTGAAATCCCGCCGTGCCGCTCCCAGAATGCAAAGGAACATCTAGGCCTGAACCATCATCTCCCGAAGAGAATGGGCTTGTTGGCTTGTGTGAACATGCTCTGAGCCTTCTAAACAGTAACACTTTCAACTTTGTATTATGCTCCTTATAGTGTAGGTTAAGAATTTCGGTCTTAAAATTGTTGCATTTCAAAATCCTAGTGCTCATCGAGGTTTCGACTGCACCAGGCCACTTGGGATGGTGACAAGTTGGTTCTCTTTGCCAACTACTCGCAAAACATGTTGCTCGTCATCTACATACGAGCGGAAGTGTAGGTGGTGCTTAAGCCTATCAATGGTGTACCGTAAATGTTGTACATCCACAAAGACAGTCGTGATCCTTGGGTAACTCCACAATCCAAAAAGGGAGATGGAATCTCATCTTGTGCCCAGCAGAGTAGGTACTTTCCCTATGGGCTTTAGTGGTTATTGGTCAGTGCAAAATACCAAGTGATAGTGATCACCCCAAAGGAAGCAGATTCCACAGTCCTGTCTTGCAGAGCAAGGCATCCGACTATGCCAGATTCCCTCTGAAAAAATGTCATGCCCACTGATTTATTACACTGACTGTGGAGACTAGAAGGCATCAGATCTATTCCACGAACTGGGTGTGAAGACTAGAAGGCATCGGATCTATTACACAAACTGGGTGTGGAGACTAGAAGGCATCGGATCTATTACACAAACTGGGTGTGGAGACTAGAAGGCATCGGATCTATTACACAAACTGGGTGTGGACACTAGAAGTCCTCAGATCTATTCCACTGAGTGTGGAGACTAGAAGGCATCGGATCTATTACACAAACTGGGTCTGGAGACTAGAAGGCCTCAGATCTATTCCAGTGACTGTGGAGACCAGAATGCATCAAGCATCTACAAAAGCCAACACTAAGGGCGCGATGATACACCCTTCTTGAATTCTTGCTATTACAAACTCATGTTTTGGGGGTAAGATCCCCTTGAGTGAGTGAAGAATCTAAAGGGTGTGCGCACCCGAAACAGATTCAGGAGGTGTTGGCTAGAAAGAGGAAACAATAAATATGGTGTTTAAGTAAGAATCACAACAGCCCCCAAGGAGGTAGAAGAGGAGATGAAACGAGATACGGAAGATCATAACAGCTTGCCCCTATGCATGGTAACCACAGGCACAGAGACTGGTACTAAGAACCAAAACACGGTTCAGATCACAGATGGATGATGAACGATTTGAGAAGGTTCGCCTTTTAGCCTTATGTGGGAAGGTGTGGTCCCAGAGGAGCAAAAAGGATAAGAGTTGCCTGTGTGCCACAGGGTTAAGCCTGCTCTCCATGCGTTATGTTATCCTGCGTTTGTATAGAGCCTACCGCCATAGTTCATGGCGTCATCGCACTTTTGCTCGTCAGAGAGACAAAGGAGGAGTATGACGGTAAATACAATAGTGGTAGGGAGGAGCAAAGATGAAGTAGACCGTTGCGATGAGGGCAATGGATACATATGATAAGGAAAAGGTGGAAGAGCTATGTGTGCAATTGGACCAAATTTATCCTGGGACTCAACTATATTCTATGGGGCGATGCACTGTAAGGAAAGATAGATGGAGAAGAACAAGTTACTTACCAACTGGTAATGTTCTTTCGATTGGATGTTCCTCCAACGTATTCCTCATCTTAGATGTATTCCATCCACCTTTAGCTGCTTCAGAAAACATTTTCGGCAGAGGGCGCCGTGCGTCGATGTCATCTAGTCGATGGTCCCTCGAAGGCCTCTGTCGAGGGTGATGTCATCGGGTGTATAAATAGCACTTGCAACACCCGTTGGCCTCAATTCTGTTTTTCCCCCTTCATTATTGATTTTTTCATTGTGTAGACTGTGCCGGCAGTCAAGTATTTGCCTTGCGAGAGTTAGAGTGGCAATAGCCCGGAAAAATCTACAATGGTTGGGAGAGCGATGAGGAATACGTTGGAGGAACATCCAATCGAAAGAACGTTACCCGTTGGTAAGTAACTTCTAGTGGATTGTGTCCTCCAAAGTATTCCTCATCTTAGATAGACTCCCAAAGCAGTATGGACAATTCCTCTGGAGGAGGGGTTAGATTTTTCGATACTCTTAGATGGCTGAATATAGTACTGCTTTACCAAAATTAAGCTCCTTAGACTGGGAAGCATTCAGGCTATAGAATTTTGAAAAAGTATGCAGCGAGAACCAAGTTGCTGCTTCACAAATGGACCTTATAGGAACACCTCTTTGTAGGGCTGTTGAAGTGGCGATGCCTCTGGTGGAATGAGCCCTTAGACCTTCTGGTGGGTCTTTTTGTGCTAATCTGTAGCATTCTGAAATACAAAGCACAATCCAGCGTGATATTGTTTGCTTAGTCACTGACTGACCCAATTTCTTTCCTGTGTAGCCAATAAACAGTTGATTGTCCACTCTAAGCTTAGAAAGCCTAGAGATGCAAAAGCTTAAAGCTCTTTTCGGATCCAACATGTGCAATCTTTCCTCCTCCTTACTCAGATGAGGTGGAGGATAGAATGCGGGTAAGACAATTTTTTGACTTAAATGAAAATCAGATACCACTTTTGGCAAAAATGAGGGTTTAACCCTCAACACAACTCTGCCCTTATGGAACACAGTATAGGGTGGCCCAGAAGACAGTGCCTGCAATTCGATCACTCTTCTTGCAGATGTTAAAGCAACTAGGAAGGCAGTTTTCCATGTCAGTAATATTAATGGACAAGTGTGCAAAGGCTCAAAAGGAGCACACATTAAGAATTTTAGGACCAGATTGAGATCCCAAATTGGCACTTGAAATGGGTAAGGAGGAAACACATTAGTGAGTCCTTTTAAGAATTGTACTATCAAAGGAATTTTGAAGTAGGAGCATTCTTCCGACGAGGGCTTGAAGATGGAAAGCGCCGCAAGATAACCTTTAATGGTTCCAACATTTAGACCTCTCTGTGCAAGGGTCAGGAGGAAGGACAGTACTTCCGGAATAGAACATAGAAAAGGATCGACATTCTTTTCTCTGCACCAGTTGCAAAACTTTTTCCAACGGCAACGGTATAGACTTTGTTGCTGGCCTTCTTGCCGAAAGCAACACCTCCATGACGTCATCTGGAAGGTTCCAATCCTTGTATCTCAGCCTTTCAGATACCAAGCGTGAAGGTTGAGCGTTTTGAACTCTGGATGGAGAACCCGACCCTCCATTTGAGAGAGAAGGTTCTCTCTCTGAGGAAGACGTACTGGGGGACAGATGGACATGTCTAGAAGGTCCGGGTACCAGGTTCTCCTGGCCCAATCCGGGGCAATTAGGATCATGCGGCTCCCGAAGCCTCTCAGTCTCCTGATGACCTGAGGAATGACGGGAATCGGAGGGACCGCGTACAATAGTGGGAAATTCCACTCCACCACGAACGTGTCCCCCCAGGGCTCCTCTCGGGGGAGATTCCCTTGAGCAATACCTTTCGCACTTACGGTTGATTCCGGTCACAATTAGGTCTACTTGAGGGGTTCCCCAAAGGGCAAAGATCTCTTGAATGACTTCCTGAGCCAGTTCCCATTCGTGGGACACCGTGCTCTGCCTGCTCAGAGCATCTGCCGTCATATTCTCTTCCCCGGCTAGGTGAACTGCTGTTAAAGAGATTCCTTCTTGAATTGGCCAATACCAGAGCTGCATTGCCTCTCTGCACAGAGGTAGTGATCCTACACCTCCTCTTTTTTTTAGATAATGCATGGCCACTGTGTTGTCCGTCATTATGAGGACATTTTGTCCTCTGACAGATGGCAGGAAAGCCTTCAGCGCTAGTGTGATTGCTCTCTGCTCCAGAAGGTTGGTGTGTAGTTTGGACTTCGATGGAGACCAACGACCGCTGATTGTCAGATCGTTGGCATGAGCTCCCCACCCCGTGAGTGAGGAGTCCGTCACTACTGTGATCTCCGGCCATGGTTGCCAAAAAAGTTCTCCTTTCAGGATATTCTCTGAACAAGTCCACCCATTGAAGATCTTGACGAACCTTGTTCAGAACCTGGAGAAGATCTGTCATTCGACCTGAGAACTGGGACCATTGAGTCTTTAGAGCCCATTGAAGGGATCTCATTCTCAGGCGTGCCTCTGGCACCAGAAAGGTGCAGGATGCCATGAGGCCGAGTAACCTTAAGAAGTCGTAGGCCTGAAGATTTTGGGCATTTTGGAATTTGGAAACCATCTGAAGAATGTCTTCAGCCCTCGACCTGGGAGGCGAGCTCTTTCCCAGGGATGTGTCTAATATAGCTCCTATATATTGGAGCCGTTGAGAAGGTGTCATTTGTGACTTCTTGAAATTGAGGGAGAAGCCCAGTCTGTGGAGGAAGTGGCAGGTGACTTTCAGGTGATCTAGTGCCTGTTCGGCAGAACGTGCTCTGATCAGCCAATCGTCCAGGTAGGGGTAGACGTGAATCCCCCTTCTCCTGAGGTGCGCTGCCACCACTACCATCAGTTTGGTGAAGACCCTCAGGGCGGAGGTCAATCCGAATGGCAGGACTTGAAACTGATAGTGCAAGTCACCAACTACAAACCTCAGGTATTTTCTGTGCTTGAGATGAATTGGCACATGAAAATAAGCATCCTGGAGGTCCAATGACACCAACCAATCCTGAAGTTGAAGGGCCTGAAGAATCTGAGAAAGGGTAACCATCTTGAACTTGTCCTTCCTGAGGAACTTGTTAGGGTTTCTTAAGTCCAGGATGGGTCTCAGTCCTCCGTCCTTTTTGGGGATCAAAAAATACGGGGAGTACCATCCCTTGTTCCTCTTCACTGCAGGTACCGGTTCTATAGCACCTTTCTCCAGCAGGGTTAAAACTTCCTGCTGTAGAAGCGGGTCAGAAAACTTCAAAGGGTGTCTCTTTGGTGGATTGCTTTGAGGTTGCGTTAGAAAAGGAAGGCAGTAACCTTGGGCTATTATTTCTAGAGCCCAAACATCTGAAGTAATGGCTCGCCATTCTTGCAGATGCTGTGACAGCCTGCCTCCTACAGGTGTCTTGTGATGCAAGTCCTCAAAGTGGTTTTTGAGGCGGTTGCTGCATCCGCTGATGGCAGAGAGGCTGTAGCTGGAGCTGGCTTAGCACGTTTTCCTCGTCCACCGCGAGTGGCCTTTCTCTGGCAATTCCTCTCGCCTTTCCATATGAGGAGTAGTAACGATAGAATCGTCCCCTCCAAGATTGCCCTGGTGCACGAAAAGGCTGAGGTTGCCTGATGGCAGCTCCCAAAGACTTGACAGCTGCCTTTGAAGTCTGCAACCTCTCAAGGCTCTCGTCAGCCTTGCTGCCAAAAAGGTGAGACCCGTCAAAGGACATGTTTAGGAGACGGTTCTGCACATCTGGTGCAAAACCCGACTTCCGTAACCATGCAAATCTGCGCCTTACCGTGCTAGTGCCCATGGACCTGCTCACACTATCTACAGTGTCCAATCCAGATTCGAAATATTTCTTGCATGGCCTCCTTTCCATCTCTAATGATGGCTAGGAATCCTTCCGTTTCGTCCACTTCTGGTATGTGCTCCGCTGCCATCGCAATGCACTCCCACAGAGTGCACGAAGACTTTGCCAAGGCACATGTGGAGTTGGCTGATTTTAATGCCATACTCCCAGCTGAAAATACCTTCCGTGCCCAGCCATCCACATGCTTATCGTCCCTGTCCGGAGGGATAGAAGGGTACGCCAGTTTGTTAGAAGCTGTGGCTGCCTGTATAACCAAACTCTTGGGAGTGGGATGTTTAGACAGATAGCCGGGGTCGCTACTGGCAGGGCGGTATTTTGAAGTAAGGGATCTATCCACTGGCGGGATAGAATCCGGAGTCTCCCAATTCTTGGCCACCCTATTTTGCAAGGCTACGTGGAAAGGTAGGATTGGGTCTTCAGTAGGACCATGATCCAATATGTCTGTTAGATCATCTTGGATGAATTGAGCTGGAGGTCTGGCCCGTCCTAAATAATCTATTACCTTTGTCATAAGCTGACGGTTTGATGGACTGGCATGTTCTCCTCGTTCTGGTCTACCAAAGTCATTCTCAGGAGATGTATCAATACCACTTTGTTCTGAAATCAGGCATTTTGGGACATTTGGGGTGCCATATTCTAGCCCAAAAGGTACATTCTCAGAGACCTGAAGAACTCTTTCCTAGGAAGAGGTTTGAAAGCCTTTTCTGGGAGAGGTGGAGGAGGAGTGTTAATGGGTCCTGTAGGCATTACAGGTCTTGCAGCCCTCTCTTTCCTTTTTTCTTGCTGATTTTGTGGAACTGAGGGTTTTGGCGTCGAGGGCTTCAGGGTCGACGTCGACCAAGGCGTCGATGGTGTCGGCGTAATACCAGTCTTCGACGGCGCCGGCTTCGATGGCGTCGAGGCGCTCTAAGACGTCGAGGTGTGTTCGGTCTCGGACGGCGTTGTTGACCTTGAGCGGTCGACTTGACTTGAGCGGCTTTTCTCACTTGGCGTCCTAGAAGGTTCTCTATCCTTTTTTCGATCACCCGGGCTCGAGGGGGCGCGAGTGTCGGAGCGATGATGCTCCGGCTGGCTTCCAAGGAAGGCGGCCCGAGGCTTTGCTTTCTCGAACACCTCCATCTTTTTGACCCTGAATGCTTCCCATTCTTCGGATGATGAATGTTTAGTGGGACATTTCATCCTTTTTGGGGATTCGTCCGAGGACGAAGTGGAGGAGGACCTGTGGCGCTGTTTCCTTGATTTTTTTGTCGAAGACGACGAGCGATGGGAATCGCTTTGGGACCTAGACCGATGCCTTTCGCGTCGAGGATATTTCTCCTCACGGGACCTCGACTCGACGCTAGAGGCTTTACGGTCTGATTTACGACCGACCTGTAGTTTTCCCCCCTCTCTCGCAAGGCCTTCCCCATCATCGCCTGACACTTCGTACAGGACTCCATGTCATGGCCTTCTCCGAGGCACCACAAACACTCTCGGTGCAAGTCTGTGATCGACATTTTTGAACCGCACTACTTGCACTTTTTGAAACCCGATCTCGGGGTCGTGGTCAGCGTCGATGACGAGGATATATTAGTTATATTTCGCTATTCATCACAGAACTCGAGGCACACCGAATCTCCGAAGCAACGTATACTGCGGAAAAACAGAACAGAGACCAACAGGAGCCCTGCGTTATATTTTTACACCAGATGACGTCACCCTCGACGGAGGCCTTCTAGGGACCATCGACTCGATGACATCGACGAACAGCGCCATGTGCCGAAAAAAAATTCCGAAGCAGCTAAAGCTGGATGGAATACATCTAAGATGAGGAATACGTTGGAGGACACAATCCACTCGAAGAAGTGTTCACTGTGCCAGGGGGTATGTCTGGAATCTACTTACTTCATGGTGAGCGGGGGCACGTTGAAGCCATGCCCAAGAAAACAGGCGGTAAAGCCAGTCTACTCGCGTCTCTAGGGCCCACAACAACATTTGGCTGGGGTTGTAAGAGAAATCCCAATTTGCCAATTTTGCAACAGCTCCCTGAAAAGCAAACACTTTTTTGGTTTCCTCATTTATTTGTTATGTTATCCAATTTTTATACTGCACCCCCCATCACCACCGTAGTGGTTTTGCGACGCTTGGCCTTGTCCAGGGTGCCACCAGACTTCAGTCTGTGCAAAGGAATTGGACGTTTGGCTAGGAGGTGATGAAGAGAAATAACACAATAGAATTACCAAAATCAGAGAGGATAATCAATCAGTTTGAGGGGATATGTTATTTTTTTATTTACGTATTCAGGGAGGAACCAGGCTCTTTGGATTACAAATGTACGTACAATATATAAGAAATCAGATTTGAAGGGAAACAGTGAGCTTCTTACAAAGGGGCGAGTTTGATTGACATTCAGACCAGGTTGTGGAGGGGCGTAAATGCAACAGTCATCTGGGACAATACATGGGTGGACATACGGTATCAGGCAATATTATCCCCACCAAAAATATCGCTGTATATATGGTTGTCGATAATATTTGTGGTTATTGGGAGCAGGGGTTGCGGGGATGTCCCCTGCTCCCTTTAAAACAATATGGGGTTTGTGGGGGTGTCCCCCCCAGGTTTCATGCCTTAATATTGCTGCAAAAATATGGAAATATTTTTGTATGGCGATATTTTTGCAGGGATATTAAGACATGGAACCGGACATACATAGATGAAGGACAACCAAAATTAGAGATTTTTAAGTGCAGGTAGGCGGTACGGCCAGCTTTGTTAGGATGTGACCGTGATGCATGAAGTGCTAGAGCGGAGGCAGTAGAAGGTGAGGGACAGAGGCAGGGTAGAAACGAGGATAATATGAGGTAGGAGGAAAGGAGATAGGCTTTTAGTTTGGTTTTGAAAAAAATCGGTGTGGACTGTTTCTTGGATGTCCGGTGGAAAAGAATTCCATGCAAGTGGAGCAAGAAGAAAGAGGGGAAGCAAGAGCAAACGCAGGGAGGGCAGTGTGCCACAAGAGTATTCAAGGCGGCAGAGCCGAGATTACTAGAAGGCTTGTAGAGTTGGATAATTACAGTGGTGGCTTTCAGTGGATAGATTTGTGAACCAGGAGCAGAAAAATAAATCTTTTGCATCGTCAGCCATCCAGCCTGGTGACGGTACGAGGAAGTAGGTTTGAAGTGAGGGAGTTTCAAGAGCGGCCTAGTAGCAAAGTTAATGATCTTGTCAAGAGGACAGAGAGCATAGTTGGGGAGAGCAAAGAGGATGCTGGCACAGTAGTGCAGTTTAGAGAAGACAAGAGTGGTTCAGAGATGCTCGGAAGTGTTGAAAGGAAGAAGACGGAGATAGGTGCAGAAGTGTTTTAAGTGATTGGTAAGCATGAGTGTGGGACTCGGCAGAGTACAGCTTGGCTTAGAGCAGAGTTGCATTGTGATAGCAATATCTGGAACTGAAAAGGCATGGTACGCGATGCAAAGCGTCCCAGCTGTAATCGCAACCCAAGTTAGACGGCTAGGCTCACAGGGAGGCAGTGCACATGCAAGAGGACATGTTTTTGGAGTTGTCTGTGGTACGGATCGTGTATATTGCAGTACGTGTGCTAATGTGACAACTAGAGTTAAACAACAAAGGTGTCAGAACTTTGAACTGTGTTGTGCTAGCCTATTGCTGGAACATTGGCTAGCCCAGCATACAGGATGCTGACAAATCAAGCTGCATGCTGCAACCTTCATATCAAGAGAAGTCGTCCACGTGCATCCAACAGCTGTCGGACACAGCTGGGCCCCCAAGCCGCTGCTTATTCGCACGTCAGGCTTGGAAAGGGCGATCTGCACGCCGCCGGCCTTGCAATGATGGACAACTGATCATAATGTTTCCAAGACGATACATTATTGCGCTCAATAAAAGCCTGTACATGGCAGCTTGGCTGATCCCAAGACAGGACACACTCCTTAATGCATGGAGGAAAAGAGCAATCGCTCCCTTAATGTGCCCCGCGCCCCCTCCCCCGCAGCACCGCACACATTAGTCTATGTGCGGTTATCGGAAAGAGTTGGACTCAAAGTTACAAACGAGGGCCCTTCCCGTAGACAACCGACGCGCAGGGCGTTAATGACCGATTTCCACGATTAAGCCCATCATAGCTCGTCCATCTCAGGAGGGGACAGGCCTTCATCAGGGGCAGTCACTGGAAGGGCGGACATGCATCTCTCAAGCGCAGGCTTTCTGGCGCGGTTTGAACTTGAAAGCAAGGCCTCCTTCTCGACAGGACCGCAATGAGGCCAACCTATTCGGCTTCGTGCGTGCATTGCACGCCATTATGATGTGCTTAGCATTGGGGGCACATCGACTTCAAGCAGTCTCGATTTTTATCAGGCAAGTGAACTTTGACACAGCAAGATTAATAGGTTTATGTTACAAAAATGTCAATTGCATGCAGACGACTTGCATGTTGCTGGGTGACCTGCGTGCAATTTTAAAGGTTCACAAGCTGAGGTGTAAAACTAAAGTGTAAAACAGGGTGTATTCCTATTTACTCTTTAGTTTTCCTCTATGTCCTGCGAAGAAATAAACGCTGCCTGCAAATACCGCTTTACAGGGGGCATTGTTTCACGGATAGCTATGGAATCCACCTGGCCTTTAGCAGGTGCTAAACCATGGTGGAGGCCATAGGAAGACATTGGATTCACACCGCATGAAAATGTCATGCAAGAGTGAAACACTAGAGGAAGGCACAGCTGGGGTCTTATCTCTGCTCCGAGCCCCTCCTCTGCCTTGTCACTGATCCAGAATGTGAAAGAGGTCCATATGCGTATAAAAGCACAGCGGTTTACCACTCGTCCCCATATCCAATTAGGCTGAAAGGGAGTTGCTTACAGCCACAAGGCTTGGTCAAAAGGACAAGTAGGATTAGAACTTTGGTTTTCTGGTTCCACGGCCGGCAACTCAGCCAGTAGGCCAATGCTCCTCCATAAAGAGGGCAGGGCGGTGAGGAATTGGCAAGTTCTACTGCACTGCCACATAAAGGGGTGCGCAGCAGAAGGGGATGTCTCATGGAACTCTGGAATCCTTGCAAACGCGTTCATATTTATTTCCGCTCACAGCTCGTGAAATTAGATCGCTTAAGGAACAACCCCAACATCGCTTCCTCAGTGCATAAAATAGTTTTATAGAAACACAGATTACATCTGCTGGGAGTCTGCTTGCATCCCACCTGCCTTACCTGGCCCCCATTCCATTCAACGCAAAATACAATGCGTTCTCGACAGTGGAGAAGATCTGATGGGCAGGGCGAGGGGGCCTTCCAAGGAACAGAGGAGCAGACCGAAGTTGTGCGTTATGTAAAAGGCTCACAATCTTTGCACAAGCATTGTGGGATTTCAAGCCTGACTTATTAACAAAGGCATTGCCTTCAGCAGAGCAGCATCTGGAAGGGACTGCGGTTGAGGCTTCCAGCAAAGGACCTGAAGAGTTAGAGACCCTGCCTCTCACGTCTGTGCAGCTGTTAATGGGTTTCCCTACAGAGACTGTCCTGCCTATGGATCCACTGTGGCAAGGTCTTGGGGCCTGGTGTCAGGGGCATGGATGAATCCAGGTTCAGTGCCCAACCCGCGCAGAGGTTCTGGCTGGCTTAGTCCAATGACCTGTCTTCTTGTGTGTGTGAGACGTTTGTTGGGAATTGTCCTGCTGGTTGTAAGCTGGAGCTCTTTATAGCTGCTCTATAAGGTGTCGACATTGAACGTAGTCACTTCGTGGCACCAACTGATCAGGTTTCCGGAAGTCTTCAACACCCGGAGTGTGTAGAGGAGAAGTGTTTGGGGAGTGCTGAATCTGTGTTTTTCTCTTATGTAGGGTGTGATACTTCAGGGCAGGCTTGTCCAACCTTTCTGAATGTGGGGCCGAAGCATTAACTTTTTGTCACCCAGTGGGCTGGCGAGCCAAAAGTCAACAACCTCACCCAAAGCAGTATATTAAAAAGCGATATTGTGTGACCTATGATACAATAGCATCACAGGCAGTGATAGCCATGCAGTCCCAAAGATAGCTTTTGGTGTCATGGGCAGTGATCAAACGTTAGTTGCTTGTGATTTCTTTCAGTGTCTATGTGTTCATATTTTTCTGAAATAGTGGGGGCGACCGAGCGTAGCGAGGGAGCTATAAGGTTTTAGGGAGGGTTTGGGGGGGTTCCCCCCCAAGAATTCTTTTTCAAATATGAGGTTGAAATGGTGCATTTTACAGCAGAAAAGGTGACCAAAAAGCCATAAGTTTACAATCAGTTCTAAAGGGGAACATGAACATTCCAGGTCACCAATAGCAGAAAAGAACATTTTACAACACAACACATTTTAATGATCAATGTGCCCATAGTGTAAGACAGCACTGTCACTGATGTAACACATTGTCATGCTGGTTGTACCCAAAATATGCCTCTGTAGCAACATGTCTATGCTGGCTGTTCCACATTTAGGCCAGCATTGTCCTGTACAAAGCATGATTGATGCTGCCTGAGCATGTGCAGTGTGCCCAATACATATGGCAGCTTATCTCTGTAATACACATTACTTCTGTGGTGATGAAAGAAGCATAATTCAATTCAACAGATAAAATGTGGAAAAGAGATCACCCAAAGGTGAACCTAATTGAAGAAACGCAATGTGAGCACAATCTTAAAGTATGCAACCTAGCAGGCCTAGTGCACACTTTACCTTTTCTTTCACCAATAAATCGGGGGGAGAGCGCAAACACAGTCCCCCACTACCAGAAATGGGAATAGTTTCTTACCTGTAACTCCATTTCTCCAGCATTGGTATCTTTCATGGATTCACATGCTTAGAATATTCCCCGTCAGGCTGGGAATCCTCGGTAAGTTATATAGACATTTTCCATAGGAAAACTTCCGACACTTTTGTGTCCTATCTACGTCGTTTTGGGCTGCGTACGGCAGCGCCACTAGGACGTAGAGGTATAAATAGCCCCGCCCCCGCGGTTCCCTCAGATTTCGGCCCCCAAAGTAGTATGGGGGGATCTCTGGTTTGCATGAATAGGGGAGGCTGGCGGGCGCATGTGAATCCGTGAAAGATACCAATGCTGGAGAAGGGAATAGTTTTTTACCTGTAACTCCATTTCTCCAGCATTGGTATCTTTCACGGATTCACATGCTTAGAATAGATTGTATAGCAGTATCCCCCAACGTTGGAGGTGTGTATGCAAACCAATATCACAATAACCATAATGCATATTTATCATGGCAAAACATCACATAGTATGTCAACAGTGAAAACACCACACTTAAAAGTACATTAGCCGAAGGATGTGACCCCTTAATTGGGGCTTACCTTATTGAAACAGGTGTCGTAGGACTGCACGACCCATCTGTGTATCCTCAGCATGTTGCTGTTAGAGGCAATAATGCCGGGTAAACGTGTATGGTACCGACCAGGAAGCCGCCTGACAGATATCTCCGAGCGGAATTCCGGACCATAATGCCTTCGACGAAGAAGTGGATCTTGTCGAATGGGCCCTTGGACGCTTCTCTAGCGGTTTTCCGGCTTTTGAGTGACAAAAGGAAATAGCAGACGACACCCATCGGGGCTAGTCCTTGTTTTGAGATCGGTTTACCTTTAGCCGACGGGCCATAAGCCACAAATAGTTGTCTCGTGTCTCTGAAGCTTTGAGTGCGATGGAGGTAAAATTTTAAAGCTCTTTTCACGTCCAATGTATGGAGAGTCTTCTCCGCAACTGACAAAGGTGTTGGAAAAAACATCGACAGCACTATAGAAGAGTGCTTATGGAACATGGTAGGCACTTTAGGAATGAAATGCGGATTAGTAGCCAACACGACTTTATTATTGAAAAACCTCAAGTACGGTGGATCGATCACTAAAGCTTGTATTTCCGACAGTCGTCGAGCCGAAGTAATAGCCACCAGAAAAGCCAATTTCCACAAGAAAAATGTAAATGATGATGATGACATCGGCTCAAAAGGGGCCTTCATCAGAGCTGCCAGAACCAGGTTAAGACTCCAGATTGGAGGAAACTTTTTCGCGGGAGGAAAGGTTCGGAACAAACCTTTAAGGAAATGTTTAATCAGCCGGTCACTAAATAACGGAGTTGAATGTCTCTTCCGAGTAAATCTCGAAATGGCAGCTAGATGCACTTTTATGGATGAAACAGACAAGCCTTTTTGAGCTAGGACTAGCAAGTATGGTAGAAGCTGTTCCGGTGTGATATTAAGCAGGACCAAACCTGGTTGACCTGCGCACCGTATGCAGAATCTCTTCCATTTTTATGAATACGAAGCGTTCGTGGACGGCGCCCTCGCCGCTTGCAAAATGCGATGACAGTCCGCTGGAATCTCTAACGTACCAAACTCGGAGAAATCAGGAGCCAGGCCGTCAGACTGAGGCTGTCCGGGTCATGATGCCAAACAACCCCTTTCTCTTGAGACAGAAGGTTCTGGATTTTCTGGAACCCAATTGGTTCTGCCGCTGAAAGATGGAGTAGATTGGAGAACCACACTTGTCTGGCCCAGTACGGGGCCACCAGGATCACCCGACATGGATATCTGTGGATCCATTGCAGCGTCCGACGTATGAGCGGAAACGGGGGAAAGGCATACAGAAACTTGTCCGTCCACGGGAAAGAGAACGCTTCCCCTAGTGAGCCTTGCTGTGGCCACCTGCTCGCGTATTGTGGGCATTTCCTGTTGTCTCTCGTCGCAAAGAGATCGAGGGCCGGACGACCCCATTTTCCGAAGACACGGTGTAGTTGTTTGTCTTTCAGTTCCCATTCGTGTAGTCGATTCATCTCCCTGCTGAGAGAGTCTGCTTGCACGTTTTTGACTCCTGGCAAGTGGAACGCCAATAGATATATCTTCTGCTGAAGGGCACAATGCCAGATCTCCTGGGCTTCGGTCGACAGAGTTCTGGAGCGAGTTCCTCCCTGTTTCCTTAGATAAAACATAGTTGTTGTGTTGTCTGTCATAATCCGTACAACTGATCCCTTTATCCGTGGAAGAAAGGATTTCAGGGCCCAACGCACCGCCCTTAACTCCAGCACATTGATATGAAGGCCGGACTCCTCCGATGACCAACGACCCTGAACCCGTAGGGAATCTAGATGGGCTCCCCATCCAGTTAGAGAAGCATCCGTCAACACTGTTATCTGGACCACCGGTTCCAGCAAGGGCATTCCCTTTGTCAGATTTTTGGAAACTCTCCACCATTGAAGCGCCTGCACGAGTTTGCCGTTGATGGTCAATTTGTCCGACCAACGCCCTTGACTCTGTGCCCATCGATCCGCCAAGAATTCCTGAATCGGCCTCATGAAGAGACGACAATTGTTGATTAAGGGTATGAAGGACGACATGGTCCCCAGTATGGACATGTACTTTCGCACTGACACTCTGGTGTCGACTTTCCAATCCAATGCTTTTCGCTGTAGTTTCAGAACCCTTTCGACAGATGGCTTTACCAGTCCTGACTGCGTCTGGAACTCAGCCCCCAGAAAGACCAAGGTCCTTGATCGCGATAAGGAGAACTTTTCGAAGTTTATTGCGAAGCCCAAACGTTGTAGGAAGCACATGGTGGCATTCAGACTTTCCTGTGCCCTTTCCAGAGACAATCCCCTCACTACCCAATCGTCCAGATAAGGGTACACATGATGACCTTCCTTCCTTAACCAGGCTGCTACTGGAGCCAGACATTTCGTGAACGTCCTGGGAGACGATTTCAGTCCGAACGGGAGGACCTTGAACTGATAGTGGGTTCGTCCGACGACGAACCGTAGAAATCTTTTGTGTTGTCGACGCATCGGGATATGGAAGCATGCGTCCTGAAGGTCTAGCAAAGACAAATAATCTCCCGGTTGTATCGAACGGATCACCTCTTGGAGTGTCAGCATCTTGAATTTTAGATTCTTGAGCAGTTTGTTGAGAGCTCGTAGATCTAGAATGGGACGCCATTTTCCATTGGGTTTTTTGACGTCAAAGTAACGGGAGTACACTCCCTGTCCTCTTTCTGCCACCGGGACCAGTTCTATAGCCCCTTTCTGCAGCATAAGCGCCACCTCTTGCATTAGTATTTGAAGGTGGGGCTGCGTCGAGAACACTGGTGGAATGCGTGGTGGCTTGCCCTTGAACTGTAGAGAATGGCCCAGATGTATCGTGTCCAAAACCCATTGGTCTGTTATGCGCGCCCACTCGTCAACGTGACGACACACTCTGCCCCCCAGGACGTCCTGTAAGTTGTCATTGCTGGCTTTTGGCCTGTTTATCCTTCATCGACGAGGAGTAGGCACCTCGTCGTCTGGAGGTTTGGTAATCTCTGCCTTTACGAGTAGCTTGGGCTGCATGTCTGTAGCCTTGGGAAGAGTAGGAGGGTCTGCTGAAACCTTGGTCTCTAGATGATCCAAACCTGGAGTTACCTGATGCTCCACTGAAAGGACGAAAGGAAAGAAAATTCCTACCACTCTGGAGGGCTCCAAGGGAACGAGCCGTGTCAGAATCTTCTTTCATGCCCTTCAAGGCCTCATCCACTTTCTCCCCAAACAGGTGTTCTCCTTTGCACGGCATATCCATTACCTTATATTGTACCTCTGGTCTGAATGTCGTGCACTTAAGCCAGGCTTGCCTTCGTAACACTACGCCATTGTTGATTTGCTTAAAGCCTGATTCCGCCAGGTCGACAGCAATGTTAATGGAATGATTGGAAGCCTCTTCCCCCTCACGTACAAGCAGGATGGCAGATTGCCTGTGTTCTTCCGGCAGATGGTCCAAGATAGGAGCCAGTCGATGCCACATATCCCGATCACACCTGGCCATAATAGCCAGGGAGTTGGCTGCTTTAACTGTAGTCGCTCCAAACGATAGCACTTTCTTCCCAAAAGCATCTTGTCTCCTGTCTTCGTTGTCTGGCGGGGTCGTGCATTTGTGTTGCGACCTTCCCTTTCTGGCCGCTGCGGCGGATACCACTGATTCCGGCGAAGGTTGAGACGTCAAGCACTTGGGAGTCGATTCCGGAGCCTTGAATTTCTTTTCCAATCGACCTTTTACTGCCAGTTCCGAAAAAGGATGACGCATGGTTTTTAGTCCCTCCTGCCAGACATGGTCTAAAATGGGGATAGCAAATATAGACTTTCTGCTCTTGCCCATATGATCGAAAAGAAAACAATCTTTTTTCTCTTCTTCTGGGACTAGGCCAAACTCCGCACATGCCTTACCCATCATGGCATGGAAAGCACTCACGTCATCAGGTGGTGATGGCTGCACCGGACTCTTTGGAGTTTCCATCTCCGCTTCAGAGTCCCATGTCGGGTCCCTTGAGGGGGATAACGAGATGTCTGAACCCGACCCTTCACGTTCCGACTCTGACAGTTCTCCTCCTTCCTGTGGACGAAAACGATCTTCCTCAACCGGGTAAGCGGTAGGAATTCTGGATGGAGGGTGAGGAGCCGGGCCTGGCTCGTCGACGACTGGCGAAGCCTGTAACACTGTTGGGACACTAAGCTGAGGTAACTGTGTGTCCAACCGCTCCAACAGATTCTGTAATGTGTTCAACACCTCCAGGGACAGAACTGTCTGGGGATTCAGTAAGGAAGAGGTCATTGGAATGGCACTTCCACTCGAGAGCGACACCGAACCAGTTGGTTGTAATCCCAGATCGGTTGGATGTGTGACTGGACCACAGTCGTACTCCGCCGACGAGATGGAGAAAGCCGCTTCTGGTTGCAGCAAGGCCTCGGGCGGGATCGGATCAAAAACCTCCAGTTGCCATCCAACCGACGGGGCCACGGGTCGACGATGACATCTTTTCCATAGGCGCTGTTTGACCTGACGAAATAGCCGTAGGAAGAGCCGTCGCCGAAGACAAAGCGGGCGTCGACGATCGGACCATCGTCGATGAAGTCTGTGGCGCAGGGCCTTGAGGCGTTCCCGCCGTTTTTGAACTCGACTTGTGGGACGAGGACTCTCGACTCGAGGTAGACTTATGACGGTCTCCTGAGGAGGATTTCGATGAGTCTTTTCTCTCCTATTTAGATGAGGAGGAAGAAGACAAAGCCTTATGTGAAGAGGAGGACCTCGCAGGATGTTTCTACGAGGGGCGTTTTTCAGATGAACGTGATTTCTTCACCGGAGGCTCCGCCGACACTGAGCGACGAGGGGGGCACTCGAGGCTGTAGAGCCTACCTCCGATGCCGGGTACGCACCCGCTCTGTCATTGAGCCAAGTAACAAGGCGTCTGTTGCGGTCTTTTAGGGTCTTTTGTGAGAAGCCCTGACAGATCTCACACGTGTCCGCCGTATGATGAGGGTGAAGACAGTAAATACAGTCCAAATGCCTGTCTCCTTCATACACTTTAAGACCGCATGAAGCACACGGACGAAATAACGTCTTTCCAGACATTCTTCGAAAAGAAACAGTCGAAGAAGAAGAACGCACAACCTAATAAAATAGTAGATACTCGAGGTAATCCCACTACTTTGGAAGATGGTTGAAATCTGAGGGGCTGCGGGGGCGGGGCTATTTATACCTCTACGTCCTAGTTGCGCAGCCGTACGCGGCCCAAAACGACGTAGATAGGACACAAAAGTTTCAGAAGTTTTCCTATGGAAAATGCCTATATAACTTACTGAGGATTCCCAGCCTGACGACGAGGAATATTCTAAGCATGTGAATCCATGAAAGATCCAATGCTGGAGAAAATGCAGTTGTGTATCCCGCATTTGGGAACATAGCAGGGGTCAGCAAATCCGATGTGCAATGGGTAAGCCTCACCCTGGGAGATCTGCCCTTGAGATCAGATTCTCCCTTGCCAGCTAGGTATGAGTTGCATGCAAGAGGGCAGGGGTTGGGTCAGTTCTGGGAAGCCCACTAAGCGAGGGTGAGAAGGCAGGCCCTGACCCAGCCCCCAACCCCCCAGAAGCTCTGAGCGTCTGCAGAGCTGCCTGTCCCGCGTGTAGGAGGAAGCTCCAGCAGGCAGAGCCCAGCAGAAGAGCAGATTGTAGCACAGTTCCTTTCTCCCATCAGGCCCTGCTCGGACTGAGATTTGTATAAATGGCAGGATGGCTCGAGCAAGCCTGTTGCAGTCTGCCCACTGGCCTGTCGGCCCCACACGGGCCCATGGCCCTCCTGAGCGGAGCTGCTCAGCACTGGCCCCATTGACACCATCGTAATCATCCTGGACCTCGACGCTCCACCACCCCTGAATCTCAGAGTTCTGCTTAATGACAGTGCTGAATCTTTAACATCTTTGCCGTAACCATATGCCGTGTTGTGTCAGCCGAGCCTGCACAGCGCCAAAGGCAAGTATTCCCTTGTTCGGGCCCAGAGGTCACCGAGTCTCCCAGTGCCATCCACTTGGCACGGCCTACTGTTCCCAGCGGTTTCTACCCGCAAATCCGCACCACTGCCATACAGAAGTGCATAATTGGGGCCCATCGCTGCTGCTCTCCGACTTGACCCCAGCGCAAAGGCACCCATGCTTCTGGTCTGATGCTGAAAAGCCTGGCTCTGCTGAGATCCGAAAGACAAGAAGTAAGGTATTTTGGGAACATAGAACTATTGTTTTTTGTGTTGCAACTGTATCAGTTCACACCTCTCCTGAAGGGTATAGGCTGCCCTCAGACTGCACTACCCAAAGAGTGAAAATAAGTTATACCTGTTGGGCTTGCCTGTTTCACTTTTATGATTGCGATCACTGCTGCATGGGTATAAAGTGCGTTATAAATAACCTATCATATCAGATCATATGATAGATCACAGATCAAGATCATAAGCAACTTCCAGAAACCTTGGCAGGTGGTCCATTGAGGCCCATTTGCAGGTTGCAGTGTGTTATTGGGGCACTACTAGGGTAACATATTGTGCTGTACATGTGGTATTCGCCATGCTTTGATACCCCACTGGCCACTTCTATAATGTCCAATGTACTTGGTAGAATGCATGGACTTTTTCATCAATCCGCACTGTGCTTAGAGGTAAACGTAACTGAGCTCCCTCTGTTGTTCTTTGTCTCGAGAAGAGGAAAAAAAGCACTGCAAAGGTTACGTTTCTCAGCTGATAAAGGTTTATCTTCAGTGACATTCGCAATTCAAAAGAATGATTTTTGGGGCAGACAGGCTGTGTCGCCGCAACCCCTGCTGAACATATGTCCAGAGATGACAAACCTTGAAAGTAACTCCGCACAATGGCCCTCTGAGCAGCGGCCCACGGCTAATCAGGGGTTCAGGAATCCACTGTGCTGCTCACGCCGAGAGGAACAGCACCTGTCCACATACTTTTTCGCCCGGGCCAGCACTCTCTTCTCCTCACCTTGCCACCTCCTCCCTTCATCTCGGCTCGCCTTTTGCCCCTCGGAGCACCATGCAAGAGAGGAACGGGCATGTCTGGGCCGGAGCCCGTTCCTCTCTTGCATGGTGGGTCCCACTTGCCTGATATGGGATATTTTAATGCAAAGTAATTGCTACTATATTAATCCCATTGTTCATAGTTTGTGGGAGTACTGGGCAATTGTATGGACCTGCGCTCACTGAAAATGAATGGTATTCCCGAGGTAACCCTCACTATGCCGTGGTACAAATTAGTCTCTCCTTCCTCCATCATCAAGTCCCAAGATCTTCTTGACAAATTTATTTATTTATGCAATGTTTGTTCGGATATCCGTCAAACATTGCATAAATAAATAAATTAACGCTTCGTGGCTGAGGACTGTAACTACCTCTGTTGACCCCACGGGGTCACCAGAGGAAGTTACAGTTTTGCGCACAGGCACATTTAAAAAATAAATATATATATATATATAAATATTTTTTTTTTTTTACTCAAGAGTTGTCCAACATACGGCCTCGCAGGCCACATAAAATGGCTTGGCGGGCCGCATTGTGGCCCTCGGGCCGTATGTTGGACAACCTTGCTTTAGGGGAAGGGGATGCATTCTTCATTTTGCGTTCATTATCATACTTCACATTGTGGCTCAATAGCTAGCAGAACTATTTTCGAGCGCCTCGGTTCCTGCTTGGAACTGTTGTCAGGGGATAAACAGGGCATCCATGTGGGTTTGGGGTGGCTATGCTGATATAAGGGGACAGGCAAGCACATACAGCATGAGGGTGAACAAGAAGGAAGAAAAGACTAGGTAAATCAGAACAACAGAACAGGAAGAAAGGGCAGACCTCGATGGCGAACAAGAAGGGATGGGACCCATGCACTTGTCAAACAATGAGGAATCCCACTAGGGGTGCACACACAGGCTGGACCTAAGACTACATAAGGGAAGCTCAATGCCTCTGTGCAAGTTACTCTTACAGGCACCACACCCTGCAAGCCCATTGAGGGGGCAGCAAGAGTGGCTTCTGTGTCGGGACCCTAAGACACAAACAAGGAGTGTACTTACACAAGACGAGCCTGTGCGGATCCAGCCGGAACTTACAGTTGACGCCTTTTGTCAGAACAGAATGCAACACACTGTTACATTAAATGCACTGTAGACTACAAGTAAAACGAGACAAAGGAAGGGGCAGAGATTGACTCCTAGGGTATAGAAGCTGATCTCTGTACAAAGGAATACACAGAGGCATGGGTGCGGACACCATAAAACACTTACCAGACACGAAGAGCCCCAAAAGGGAAATAAGAGTTCAGAACAAGAAAACAGGAACTAGGAAAGCAGAACACAGTAGCATGGAACTGGCGTGCAGTAAGAGGGACAAGGAGCTGGTACAAGGCAACTGAGCAGGATACTGGCCCAAGGTAACTGAGCAGGGTGCTAGCAGAAGGTAACTGAGCAGGGCGCTGGCACAAGGTAACTGAGCCGGGTGCTGGCACAAGGTAGGTACAAGGTAACTGAGTAAAGTACAAACAGAACCTGTGGGGCTACAAAGTTGGTGTGGTAAGCATCTGGGTGTGGGGCGTTAGACAGTTGGTGGCGTCTGGGCCTCTCAGTAGGATCTGATTGGTTCACTTTGGAGATAATGCATTTTTAGTACCTTTACCCCAATTCTTCAGTATGTTTTATGATCAGTTCACAGGCCCAGGATGGGTCCTGCTTCAAGCCACACAAGCAAAGCAGACACTCTTTTTGTGGTCTCCATGGGCCAATGTTGATGGAGAACCTGGTTCTGATTGAGGATGAACCCTCTGGCCACAACAGGCTAAGTGGACTGCTTGCTCCTGATCTTCATGGGCCCATGTAGAAGGAGACCCTGGTTCCAATTGGATAGGGTGCTAGCCACATCAGGCTAATTGGACTGACGGTCGCTGGTACTCATGGGCCCATGTTGAAGGAGGGCCTGGTTCCCATTGGATATGCCTCTAGCCACATCAGGCTAATGGACTGCCTGTCGCTGGTACTCATGGGCCCATGTTGAAGGAGGCCCTGGTTCCCATTGGCTAGGGCTCTAGCCACATCAGGTTAATGGACTGCCTGTCGCTGGTACTCATGGGCCCATGTTGAAGGAGGCCCTAGTTCCCATTGGCTAGGGCTCTAACCACATCAGGTTAATGGGACTGCCTGTCACTGGTACTCATGGGCCCATGTTGAAGGAGACCCTGGTTCCCACTAGATAGGGCTCTAGCCACATCAGGCTTATGGGACTGACTGTTGCTAGTACTGATGGCCCCATCTAGAAGGAGGCCCTGGTTTCCGATTGGGTAGGTTAATGGACTGCCTGTCGCTGGTACTCATGGGCCTATGTTGAAGGAGGCCCTGGTTCCCATTGGATAGGGTGCTAGCCACATCAGGCTAATGGGACAGCCTGTCGCTGGTACTCATGGCCCCATCTTGAAGGAGGCACTGGTTCCCATTGGATAGGGCTCTAGCCACATCAGGTTAATGGGACTGCCTGTCGCTGGTACTCATGGGCCCATGTTGAAGGAGGCCCTGGTTCCCATTGGATAGGGCTCTAGCCACATCAGGTTAATGGACTGCCTGTCGCTGGTACTCATGGGCCCATGTTGAAGGAGGCCCTGGTTCCCATTGGATAGGGCTCTAGACACATCAGTCTAATGGACTGCCCGTCACTGGTACTCCTGGGCCCATGTTGAAGGAGGCCCTGGTTCCCATTGGATAGGGTGCTAGCCACATCAGGTTAATGGGACTGCCTGTTGCTGGTACTCATGGACCCATGTTGAAGGAGGCCCTGGTTCCCATTGGGTAGGGCTCTAGCCACATCAGGCTAATGGACTGCCTGTTGCTGGTACTCATGGGCCCATGTTAAAGGAGGCCCTGGTTCCCATTGGGTAGGGCTCTAGCCACATCAGGTTAGTGGGACAGCCTGTCACTGGTACTCATGGGCCCATGATGGAGGAGGCCCTGGTTCCCATTGGGTAGGGCTCTAGCCACATCAGGTTAATGGACTGCCTGTCGCTGGTGCTCTTGGGCCCATGTTGAAGGAGGCCTTGGTTCCCATTGGATAGGGCGCTAGCCACATCAGGCTAATGGGACAGCCTGTCGCTGGTACTCATGGCCCCATCTTGAAGGAGGCCCTGGTTCCCATTGGATAGGGCTCTAGCCATATCAGGTTAATGGACTGCCTGTTGCTGGCACACAAGGGCCGATGTTGAAGGAGACCCTGGTTTCCGATTGGATAGGGCTCTAGACACATCAGGTTAATGGGACTGCCCGTCGCTGGTACTCATGGGCCCATGTTGCAGGAGGCCCTAGTTCCCATTGGATAGGGCTCTAGCCACATCAGGTTAATGGACTGCCTGTCGCTGGTACTCATGGGCCCATGTTGAAGGAGGCCCTGGTTCCCATTGGATAGGGCTCTAGCCACATCAGGTTAATGGGACAGCCTGTCACTGGTACTCATGGGCCCATGTTGAAGGAAGCCCTGGTTCCCATTGGATAGGGCGCTTGCCACATCAGGCTAATGGGACAGCCGGTCGCTGGTACTCATGGCCCCATCTTGAAGGAGGCCCTGGTTCCCATTGGCTAGGGCCCTAGCCACATCAGGTTAATGGGACTGCCCGTCGCTGGTACTCATGGGCCCATGTTGCAGGAGGCCCTAGTTCCCATTGGATAGGGCTCTAGCCACATCAGGTTAATGGACTGCCTGTCGCTGGTACTCATGGGCCCATGTTGAAGGAGGCCCTGGTTCCCATTGGATAGGGCTCTAGCCACATCAGGTTAATGGGACAGCCTGTCACTGGTACTCATGGGCCCATGTTGAAGGAAGCCCTGGTTCCCATTGGATAGGGCGCTTGCCACATCAGGCTAATGGGACAGCCGGTCGCTGGTACTCATGGCCCCATCTTGAAGGAGGCCCTGGTTCCCATTGGCTAGGGCCCTAGCCACATCAGTCTAATGGACTGCCCGTCGCTGGTACTCATGGGCCCATGTTGAAGGAGACCCCTGTTCTGAATGGATGGGGATCAAACCTCCAACCACATCAAACTAAGCAGGCTGCTTGCTCCCGATCCTCATGGGCCCATGTTGAAGGTGACCCTGGTTCTGATTGAATAGGGCTCCAGCCTCTGGCTACACCAGGCTCAGGGTACTGCCTGTCTCTGGTCATCATGGGCCCATGTTGAAGGCGACTCTGGTTCTGATTGAATAGGGCTCCAGCCTCTGGCTACACCAGGCTCAGGGTACTGCCTGTCTCTGGTCATCATGGGCCCATGTTGAAGGCGACTCTGGTTCTGATTGAATAGGGCTCCAGCCTCTGGCTACACCAGGCTCAGGGTACTGCCTGTCTCTGGTCATCATGGGCCCATGTTGAAGGCGACCCTGGTTCTGATTGAATAGGGCTCCAGCCTCTGGCTACACCAGGCTCAGGGTACTGCCTGTCTCTGGTCATCATGGGCCCATGTTGAAGGCGACCCTGGTTCTGATTGAATAGGGCTCCAGCCTCTGGCTACACCAGGCTCAGGGTACTGCCTGTCTCTGGTCATCATGGGCCCATGTTGAAGGCGACCCTGGTTCTGATTGAATAGGGCTCCAGCCTCTGGCTACACCAGGCTCAGGGTACTGCCTGTCTCTGGTCATCATGGGCCCATGTTGAAGGCGACTCTGGTTCTGACTGGATGGGGCACCAGCCTCTAGCCACATCAAACTAAGTGGACCACCTGTTCCCGATCCTCATGGGCCCCTGTTGAAGGGGGCCCTGGTTCTGATTGAATAGGGCTCCAGCCTCTGGCTACACCAGGCTCAGGGTACTGCCTGTCTCTGGTCATCATGGGCCCATGTTGAAGGCGACTCTGGTTCTGACTGGATGGGGCACCAGCCTCTAGCCACATCAAACTAAGTGGACCACCTGTTCCCGATCCTCATGGGCCCCTGTTGAAGGGGGCCCTGGTTCTGATTGAATAGGGCTCCAGCCTCTGGCTACACCAGGCTCAGGGTACTGCCTGTCTCTGGTCATCATGGGCCCATGTTGAAGGCGACTCTGGTTCTGACTGGATGGGGCACCAGCCTCTGGCTACACCAGGCTCAGGGTACTGCCTGTCTCTGGTCATCATGGGCCCATGTTGAAGGCGACTCTGGTTCTGATTGAATAGGGCTCCAGCCTCTGGCTACACCAGGCTCAGGGTACTGCCTGTCTCTGGTCATCATGGGCCCATGTTGAAGGCGACTCTGGTTCTGATTGAATAGGGCTCCAGCCTCTGGCTACACCAGGCTCAGGGTACTGCCTGTCTCTGGTCATCATGGGCCCATGTTGAAGGCGACCCTGGTTCTGATTGAATAGGGCTCCAGCCTCTGGCTACACCAGGCTCAGGGTACTGCCTGTCTCTGGTCATCATGGGCCCATGTTGAAGGCGACTCTGGTTCTGACTGGATGGGGCACCAGCCTCTAGCCACATCAAACTAAGTGGACCACCTGTTCCCGATCCTCATGGGCCCCTGTTGAAGGGGGCCCTGGTTCTGATTGAATAGGGCTCCAGCCTCTGGCTACACCAGGCTCAGGGTACTGCCTGTCTCTGGTCATCATGGGCCCATGTTGAAGGCGACTCTGGTTCTGGTCATCATGGGCCCATGTTGAAGGCGACTCTGGTTCTGACTGGATGGGGCACCAGCCTCTGGCTACACCAGGCTCAGGGTACTGCCTGTCTCTGGTCATCATGGGCCCATGTTGAAGGCGACTCTGGTTCTGACTGGATGGGGCACCAGCCTCTGGCTACACCAGGCTCAGGGTACTGCCTGTCTCTGGTCATCATGGGCCCATGTTGAAGGCGACTCTGGTTCTGACTGGATGGGGCACCAGCCTCTAGCCACATCAAACTAAGTGGACCACCTGTTCCCGATCCTCATGGGCCCCTGTTGAAGGGGGCCCTGGTTCTGATTAGGCTCCGATGACAATTACCTGAATTCCTCGGGTGCAAAGGCTTCCCGCGCTCTCTTCGGCAGAATGCCGAAAAGGAATTTTAAATATTTATTCTGGAACATTCTTGACATCTTTATTGGGTTCGTAAACAGAGAAATTGGCCATCTCATTCTCCCCGCAGGAGATGGCTCCATGTGCATGGAGTCAACACAAGTATATGAGGAGTCTTATTTTTGGAACGGGCCAAGGTAGAGGAAAGGGGAGCTGGTGGATGAAAAAGGTAAACAACTTTTCCTTTTAGTTCATGTGAAGTCTTAAGCCACGGCACAGCTGTGAGCAGCGCTGCCAGAGATCGTCACGGGACCGCGGTCGCGTGCGCCACTAAATCCACGCGGAAAAAAGAAAAATGGCCGCGCTTTAGTGCGAAGCAAAGAGACACGTTTGTGACACCGAGATCGGCTGTCAAATAATGAGAGATGTATTTATACGTATAAGGAGTTCAATTCTAAAATAAAAGTTTGAAAACACAAACATGAGATAAAGATTGAAAAAAGGAAGCAAACATTACAAATAATCAGGAGAGGTTGAGGGATTCGGGGTGGTGGGAGGTTTGGGGGAGCCTGCCAACTCAT
Organism: Ambystoma mexicanum; assembly: GCF_040938575.1. Lineage (NCBI taxonomy): Eukaryota > Metazoa > Chordata > Amphibia > Caudata > Ambystomatidae > Ambystoma > Ambystoma mexicanum. The sequence continues at coordinate 71,596,903 of NC_090940.1, read as the reverse complement.
TGCAAAAGAACAGCTTTTGAAAAAATGGACAAACGAGAAAAGGTGTGAGTCCAAAATGAGGGTAACTGGGGAGGGGTTTGTTAAATACATACATAGTCTAGATGAATATAGGGTGGGCAATCAGAATAAGAAGACGGCAGAGGGGACACGCAGAGGTGTCAGGAGGGTAGCAGAGGAAAACATGAAATGCACTTAAACAAATATTTCCAAACTAACGTTTTCGAATTGAAATTCACAGCAATGCAAACAACATGAAAAGGTTTAATTTAGAAGTGTCATTTTGAAACAGGATTCAAACTTAACATTTTCAAGCTAAAATCCTACACTCTATTTAAAAAGCGCTAGTTACTAGGCGCTTTGCAAGATTCAGAACACGTGTACTATAGTCTCACAGGTGTTTTTTCTCCGTTTCCCATCTCGCAGAGGTTACAAACGATATTTAAAAATATGAGGTGGCGCTGGCAGCTGTGAAACCTGTGCCCACAGGTCTCCTCTGCAGGAACCGAGTGAACTGTCCAATGCCATCCACAGATTAGCTCAACAGCATGAGCTCAACAGCATGAGCTGTGCCATGGCCGGCTTCCCACGCAGCCTTAAAGTCTGGGCCTCATTCCAGATGGAAATGAATCCCAAAGAGGCATTTCCACCAGAAAGACGAATCCCATCCTTCGTCCCACTGCTGCAAAGGCCTGCACGGTACCAGTGCTGCAAAGGCCTGCACGGTACCAGTGCTGCAAAGGCCTGTACGGTACCAGTGCTGCAAAGGCCTGCACGGTACCAGTGCTGCAAAGGCCTGCACGGTACCAGTGCTGCAAAGGCCTGCACGGTACCAGTGCTGCAAAGGCCTGCACGGTACCAGTGCTGCAAAGGCCTGCACGGTACCAGTGCTGCAAAGGCCTGCACGGTACCAGTGCTGCAAAGGCCTGCACGGTACCAGTGCTGCAAAGGCCTGCACGGTACCACTGCTGCAAAGGCCTGCACGGTACCAGTGCTGCAAAGGCCTGCACGGTACCAGTGCTGCAAAGGCCTGCACGGTACCAGTGCTGCAAAGGCCTGCACGGTACCACTGCTGCAAAGGCCTGCACGGTACCAGTGCTGCAAAGGCCTGCACGGTACCAGTGCTGCAAAGGCCTGCACGGTACCAGTGCTGCAAAGGCCTGCACGGTACCAGTGCTGCAAAGGCCTGCACGGTACCAGTGCTGCAAAGGCCTGCACGGTACCAGTGCTGCAAAGGCCTGCACGGTACCAGTGCTGCAAAGGCCTGCACAGTACCAGTGCTGCAAAGGCCTGCAGGGTACCAGTGCTGCAAAGGCCTGCACGGCTCTTTTGCATTTTTGACACTTATTAATTGCGCACAAGTATAAAAATGTAGACACTGGATGTAAGTTTCAAAATATTCTCTATAAAAACATTCTTAAAGTCCATAGAATCCCACTGAATTCCAGCATTTAGAGACATGCAGAATGCACAAGCCACGCAAACGGCTTCCTATTGGCTTCAACGGGTTTTTTCAATACAAAAACCGGACCTATGGCAAATCCAGGTGAGGGAGAGTGGTAGGGCCCAGCGTATCAGGTGTGCCTACGGCCAGTCTTGGCTTTAAGATGGTCTTACAGTTGAAAGAACAGCCCTTTGTGATCTTTTTGCCTAGACTGTTAAGCACTCCTTCCCAGGGCGGTTGCATCAGGAACTCCGTGAAATGACCGAGTTGGAAAGCGGGGAGGGGGTGTGGTGGAGGTGTGTGTGTGTGTGTGTCCACATAATCATATGCGCAAACAAATGGGGGTCAGACTTTTGGTAGTCAGTCCTTTTGTGGTAGGGGCCCAACGTATCAGGTGTGCCTACGGTGAGTCTTAGCTTTAAGCTGGTTTTACAGTAGAAATCACTGACATATGGCTGACCAATGGGCGACAGTGATAGAAACCCAAAGGATCCAACGTATCAGGTGTATCTATGGTGAGTCTTGCCTTAAATGAGCCTTCCAAACAAAAGAATTGACATGAGCTAGACCCATGGGTGCAGAGTGCTAGAAACCCAATGGGCCAAATGTATGCAGTGGGCTTGTGTGCCTCTGGTGGCTATGGTCTTTAAATGGGTCTTTCAGTAGAAAGAATTGATTGACCTGAGGTAGACCCGGGGTGTAGTGTGCTAGCTAACCAAAAGGCCCAACGTATCAGGTGAACCTGTCTACCTACGGTGAGTCTTTATTTCCGGTGAGTTTATTAGTAGAAAGAATTTACCAGAGGTAGACCCGGGGTGGCAGAGTGCTAGCAAACCAAAAGGCCCAACGTATCAGGTGAACCTGTCTACCTACGGTGAGTCTTTACTTCCGGTGAGTTTATCAGTAGAAAGAATTTACCAGAGGTAGACCCGGGGTGGCAGAGTGCTAGCAAAACAAAAGGCCCAACGTATCAGGTGAACCTGTCTACCTACGGTGAGTCTTTACTTCCGGTGAGTTTATCAGTAGAAAGAATTTACCAGAGGTAGACCCGGGGTGGCACAGTGCTAGCAAACCAAAAGGCCCAACGTATCAGGTGAACCTGTCTACCTACGGTGAGTCTTTACTTCCGGTGAGTATCAGTAGAAAGAATTTACCAGAGGTAGACCCGGGGTGGCAGAGTGCTAGCAAACCAAAAGGCCCAACGTATCAGGTGAACCCGTCTACCTACGGTGAGTCTTTACTTCCGGTGGGTTTATCAGTAGAAAGAATTTACCAGAGGTAGACCCGGGGTGGCAGAGTGCTAGCAAACCAAAAGGCCCAACGTATCAGGTGAACCTGTCTACCTACGGTGAGTCTTTACTTCCGGTGAGTTTATCAGTAGAAAGAATTTACCAGAGGTAGACCCAGGGTGGCAGAGTGCTAGCAAACCAAAAGGCCCAACGTATCAGGTGAACCTGTCTACCTACGGTGAGTCTTTACTTCCGGTGAGTTTATCAGTAGAAAGAATTTACCAGAGGTAGACCCGGGGTGGCAGAGTGCTAGCAGACCAAAAGGCCCAACGTATCAGGTGAACCTGTCTACCTACGGTGAGTCTTTACTTCCGGTGAGTTTATCAGTAGAAAGAATTTACCAGAGGTAGACCCGGGGTGGCAGAGTGCTAAGGCCAAACGTATCAGGACAACCTGTGTACCTACAGTGAGTCTTTGTATTCAGTAAGTTTATCAGTAAATCTGTCATCCTCACACACAGAAACGTTGTTAGTCTCCACCAACTAGCAGTACTTGAATGATAAGCCTGGAAGAAGCTATTACAAGTTCTTGCCTCACTCCCGAATGCAATTTCAGAGGCACATGTGGGTTAGCAACCTATAAAAAATAGAATCCATGTGGCACAGGATATGAATGTAATACGAGACAAGCATAGAAACCAGTTAATAGATGAAACGCGGAAAGAACCAGCCAATAACAAAAGTAATACACGCTAATGGACAAGCCACATTGTGACATTATTTCAGGCTACCATGGCCACAAGACGAATGACACGAGCAGTGGCTAAGACAGTGTGCCAGATGTAGAATAACCAGATAGTTCTACGCCACTGACCAACTAAAACAACCGATCACCCTGAAATGTGTCCTGGTCAACTGATGCAACTTTACTCAAGTAATCTCAGAAGAGAGACAAGAATACTGTGCTTTATAGCCAGCGCAAACACCACTGAAGTAAATATGTAGAGGAAAAAGTGGGCTCGGGACAGCTGGATGCAAAGCTTTCAATGCTACAAATGCTGACCTTCAACACCTAGTCCTTCTGTCTCCAGCATATGATCAACCAAGGGGAAGACGCATCATCCGACATCTCAGAAGGGAGGCTATGGAGCTATCCAGTGAAGGAGCTCGCTCTCTTCTACTCAGCAATCAGAGACCAAAGATGAAAAAAGCAGATGCCAATTACCTTCAAGAAACATTAAAACTAAAAAACAGGGTGGTGTATATGTTGGCGAGAGGGATCGGTGAAGAGCAGCGGAGTACGGCCCTGCTAAAGCTAAGGCTATGTAGTACATCAAGATCAGCAAAGCATTCTTTAGAAGTTGAATGGGACAGCCTGGATAAGGATATTATCACAGGAAGACAAAAACCTGAAAATGAAAAGGTAATTAATGCCCAATTTTCTCTCCTGCTCCTCATCTCAGATCGTTTTTTACTTTCTTCTTTTTCCTTTATATCAGTTGAATACATTTTGAAGAATTGTATGTTTTAAAGGCATTGGGCCTCATCACGAGTTGGGCTGTAGCCCTTACATGCATTGGTAATGGTATTACCGCCGCATTTAAGGGCTGGCCCTATCATGAGTTGGGCGCTAAATCAGCTGTTTTACCTCCAGCTTTCTTCTGGAGGTGAAAATCCCTGTTTTCGGCGGTATTACAGCCGGCTGTATTAGCACCGAAAATTTCCCATTGGATCCAATGGACCCAATCAGGAATGGGGATTTACCGTTAAGGCCCAACCCGTGATACGGTGGTAATACCACCGGATCGGTCGGTGCTAGGGCTATTAAAGACGGCAGTATTACAGCCGGGAATACAGCCCAACTCGTGATGAGGCCCATTGTATTGAAATTGATTTTGAACATATAATCTTTGTTTGTACATAAATTCAGGTGCCCGAAAATATTTCAAGAAGTATCTAAATTCTACAAAACAGCTAATGTGAAACTCTGTTAGCTTCTTTTCCAGGAACTGAACATTCTTGACGTACAATCTCTGATGGGAAACGAAAGAATGACAGACGGTTCTTCTATTTCCCATACCAAGTCAATGCTGCATCAAAGTAAGGAAATGAAATGCTTTAAGCCTTACCATCAAATACAGACCAAACAGGTACAGTAGGTTTACATTCGGGGGTTGTCTGCTGGATCAGGGGGTTGCCAGAATCTTCTGACTCTTGGAGAATGCCACTGGAAAGGGCCTTGTTGCTGGTGCCAGCTGTGGAGAAAGGGCTTGTGTACAGAGGTCATGGAGCAAGGAGAGACAACCTAGAGATGTTTTTGCCTGCAATACCAATGAACCCCCCTCACTTGCTATGCTGGCTGGGGCTGAAGGGAGTTGAAGGCCAAAACATCTGAAGGTTGCCAGGTTTGCCACCCCCGTGACTTGCAAAATGCACTTCATTCAAGGGATGGACCAGAATAAGTATTTGCATTTATTGGATTCTTGAGTAGTTTGACCACAAATGCTGTCCTTACTAGACATGGAGTGCCCGGTCATATACCCTTAGTGCAGTTCAGGAGCCCCTCTGTGAATGTGAGGGCTGCACAAGACTGTTTGAACAAATGTGTTTTCCCTGCATTAAAAACCATCAGCTGTGCTGGGTAGAACTGGAAGATCTCAACCACCGTCAGTAACGACTCATTTGGCTGTCTGAGGGTCCCTGATGAGCTCTGGAAACACTAATATTGTACAGCTTCTCAACAGGGTCTCCCTACGGCCAATATTCTTAAGACTAGTTGCCTGTCTGCGTAGGGGCCCAGCTCTGCGATCTTGGTGCCCTACTCTGGTCTATTCGCTCTAGGGCTTTTAGTGGGGAGGAGTGTAGCTCTAGGAACCACCAGGTTCTTCATGATGGGTTCTAACCGTAATGCCATCTCCAAAAATATGCATACCAGGGTTTCTAAAAACTCAGATTCACTTGGAATTGGGAGCCCCAACAAAGGTAGGTTGTCAGTCCGTATCTGATTTTAGCTTGCAAGAGCACAATGGAGGACACAGCACACTGCAACCGGCGAAGATTCAAACACACCCCATCAAATTCCATGACTGTTATTTCAACCCTGTCAACTCTGGCAGCATCACCCTCACGTCTCACGGTCTAGCCTATTCGTTCAGTTCAACCTGTACGATAAAATAAAATATCTTTCCGGGAGTCCGTCAGGATGGAGTTGTCCTGTGATAGGTCAGGATGCCGCTAGCCCGGTCTTCTAAAGACCCTCTTTGGCCATACCGTTCATAGGCAGACGATTGGGTGGAGGAAAGAGCATCCGTTTTGATTTGATCCTGGTTGTCTTAAAAGGCATTGTGTGGTCCGAAATACGCTCCGCAATTGCCATGCCACCAGACCAGATGCAAACATGATCAAATCCAAATCAGGCACAAGAGTGAGAGTGAAATATCGAACACAAATTCCACTCAAAAAGCGTCAGGGAGGAAGAGTAGAGTCACATGGAAAAGATAATGCGTCTTTTAGCATTACAATCCCCCTTGCATAGATCACCTTCGAGAAAGGGGACGTACCCCTTAGGAGACAGAAGAAGAAAAGACAGCATCAATATCAGAGGGCCATCAGGTCCTTCGCCATCTCCCATCCAAAGGCCACGCACAATCCCAAACGGGACGTCACTCACTGGTGCCGCAGCCATTTTTGGCCACAGTGTCATATCCACTGGGCGCCATTTTAGTGCCTTAGCAAGGTAGATGGTGTTTTGCGACTATTAGGAGTAAAGGGCATCACCGACGTCTGCAGTTTTCTTTGGTGTGCAGAAAACGTTATTACCCAAATTGTTCATTTACAATTGTTCGAATGAACAATTGACCGAATTTAAAGGGTCACAATTGACCTTTTCACAATTGACCGTATATATCTATCTGTTTGGTAATATATATTTATTTATATATGTAGGGGTTTTGGGGGGTTTGGCGTTAGGTGGGGGGTTGTGGGGAGTTCCCCCCACATATATGTTACAATTTACCTTCACAATTCGGTCAATTGTGAAAAGGTCAATTGTAATTCGTATAGTTGTAAAACGAACACTTCGTAAACAACCCAGAAAACAACCCAAAAGGAGTGTCCCAATCTTGCAGATCAATTTGCGCTGCAGCCCCCATATCATGTTCTATCCGGTTTAGCAGCACAGAGAAGGAAACTACACAGAAGGAAGCTAGACCTGAAACCATCGTGCGGCCCGGCTAGCACCTCCACCCGCAAAAGGAATCTCGGTTTTCCTGTATTTCCAGAATTTCCTCTCATTCTGCCACATTGAGAGTGGTTGACCAGCCAAAGAGAACGTGTTTTTTAGGTTTTTTTTTAACACGGGAAGGGAGGTAGATGCCCAACCCTTTTGCTGCTGAGCATTCAATGCTTTCCAATGCAAATTAGGATGGACATACCCAAGGGCAATGAAAGGTTTACGGCAAGGAGTAAATCCTTCAAGTGAACGGTACACCAATGGCAAAGGACTGGAACCTGAAGGAAGGGAATATGGTGGGCTAGAGGGGAGGTAGGAGCTAAGCTATGTAATGATGTGCCAACAGGGGTCAGCAATGTTTGCAGGGACCTCTGGCGTCAGAAGCGGGGAGCGGAGTAGAGCAGGTCCCCAATTCCACAGGCAAAGACTGTTTCCAGTGCTAAGGGTCAACAGTGTGGGAGATCATAGTTCATCTTAATGCAGAGTTCAGTGTTGCTCAGTATGTATTGGCTTCAGAGGGCCAAGAAGGAACAGGTTGCAGTAGGTCTAAGAGCAGCTGAACAACATGAATCTAACTCTGTAGACAAACATTATGGCACATTGCATACAGTATCCAATCACTTTCTTTCCATGTTTTTTATACTTCCAAAGACACGGAGGAAAGAAATGGCTTTCAACTTATACTGCCGTTTTACTAGTGGTTTTGTGGCCACTTCAAAGCTGGGTTCAGTTTATTCCATGTCTCTAGTCCTAGTGAATCTAGGGCACTGCCTTAAATGGTGGGTGTGCAGTGAAGAGCTGGCTTGCTTGTATTATTCAGGCCCTCGTCCCAAGCATGTTTTGTAGATCATTTTGAAGGTACTCTGTTCCGACTGAAGACACAGTGAGTAATGAGGCACTGATGCATTTGTATTTATCAAGTACCTGGGGGTTCAAAACCAATTATGTACATAGATACATTCAGTAGTCAGGGTATTCCTGCAAGCGTGGGCTTCACATAAGGATCTGTATAGTGGATAGTGAACCAACTGATGTCAGACAGGAGGAGAGACACGAAATTGGGACTATACATTAAGATAGGAGTGCAGAGGAGAATATTCGTATGGGTATGCCGCTACATATACACATTGATGATAACGGAGAGGGGTTCACTGGCAACAAGGGAATTCGCTGTGGTAGTGTGTAGAGGCCGAGCCAATGTGGAGTAGATGGAGCTTAATGGCCAACTTGAATATCTGAATGTTGGTGGTGCTTTTGATTTTAGAAGCAGGAGTGAGAGGATTTACAGACAGGGCAAACTATGGAGAGTTTGAAGAGGGTGCAAGAATGGAGACTATGTGCTGGGGTGTAGCGGGTGATGGGAGCAGCCACGTTAGGTGGCAGAAGGGGTAGCCCATGAATAGATTTGAAGACAAGTAGCAGAATTTTGCAAAGCAACCAGTTGCACGTGGAGAGCCATCTTGCATGGAGGTGGGGGTGAGAGGTATGTGAAGAGCAGGGGATGGGGGTTTATAAAGTGTGTTAGTTGGAAATCTAAGGATTTTGTTTAGAGGTGAAAAGTAGAAAGAGAGGCTGTAGAGGAGGTTTATGAAGTTGTCAAGTCAGTCCTGCATCCTTTGTATCTCTAGATGTCTTGTACTACAACTCCCATAAGCCCTATGCAGCATAGTCAACGGCATGCGACCAAGCAGAACTCTAGGGTTCAGAAGAGAGTGGTTCTCATAGGTGCTTCATAGATTGAGCCTAACATCAGCTGCTGAGGGGAGGAAGAGTTGGAGCTTGTTGCCAAACCCCAAGATTGGCAGTCTTGCTGGAGTTGGTGAGGAAGTCAGGGTGGAAGGACATTAGGGAGGGGATGAGAAGTGGGGCATTCTGGGCAGGGAAATATAGCACTTCTTTCCTAGTGGAGATGAGCATGAGGCAGTGAAGCACCTTCCAGTGGCAGGTGGGCAAGAAACCATCAGAGATCCTATAGGCGAGGTTCAAGTTGAAGATAGGAAAAAGAGGTACAAGGGAAATCAAAGGGGGGGGGTGAGCTTCCCCAGGTAGGAGGTGTAATGGGTAAGAAGTAGTGAGTAGAGGGCAGATCCTTGTGGAATGGCAATCTGGAGAGCGCTGGCATCCGTAGTTGCATGTTTCAGGAGATGGAAAATGACCAGTCGGAGAGATAGACGGCAAGCAAGACAAGTGCCCTATCTTGAATTCCGAGGTTGGATCGGGTCAGGAGGAGTGACGGGAGATCCATAGTGTGGAAAGCTGTAGGTCTAGGAGGTGAGGGGCAGTGGTGGAGAAGGTTGAAGACCTAGCCCGTTTGTGTGGAGGGATGGCTGAAGTATTCCAAGTAAAGGAGTGTGAATTCTAACGCATGTTTCCTCTTTGTTTTTTTGTTGCTTTTGTATTTGTTTGGTGACCAGAGGGACTTCTGCTGAAGCCCCCCCTGCCATTACATCCTTATTTTACTTCTTAAGAGTATATGGTCCTGGGTCACCCATAAGGTGTGGCTAGTGGGGCTTTTTAAGAGCCTCCCTTTTGCCGTAGGGCAATTATATCACACTACATTGGATTTAGTTGGTAGGATCGAGGCAGCCAATATTTAATTTTGGCTTCACCAGGGATGCCAGACAGTTTGCCGCATTAGTAGACCAATGCATCTTTATGTTAGCCATTGCGTAGTTTTTTTTAAAGTCCTGCTCTTGTGCTCTTTTCTAGGGGCTTCCTTTTTCAGGGAAACTGAGGCAGGCCTAAAATGGTTGTTCTGCCCAGGTGAGCTATTTGTGAGACCAAGATGGCAGCCTCTATAGTTCTTTGGACTGTTTTAGAGTAGTTGCTGGCCCTGGGCAGGCCACTACACTTCCTGTAGGGGATGTTCTGAATGTTTTGTGATTTTATGGGGCCAACATGATTGGCTGACTGCCAAAACATTTTGAAGAGGGGGCCCCTAGAGCACCCATCTGAACTCCCGAGACAAAGCGTCATAAATGCTTGCAGCCACCAATCTTATTTCAGACCGTTGTGTGAGAAGAGTCGGAGATCGTAGACAGAGACGCCTATATGAACAGCCTCGACTGAACACCAAGAAGACACAGTGCTGACATCACTAGTGACACCACAATGCAGCAGCTGCAGAAAAATAGAATAAATCCTCATAATTGCAAGCTGAAGAGCTCAATTTTGTGGTGCCTAAAACACGTGGTACAGCCAAACGAGACAATGGACAGCCATCCGTGATGGGAAAGGGGAGCCGATCCCAGCAAGTAAGATACAGACTGCAACAAGTGTTACGACGTGAGCATATTCTCATAGGCAAAGTGGTACACAAAAGTTACAATACAGACACAATAATTCACATCACCTTTAACACCTGCAGGGTTCCTTATAGGTAATAATACTCTCATTACCCAATCCCTTGTGCTGATACGTTTTTTGGGGAAGGGCCCAAGGGATGACACCAGAGTCACACAAAACCATGCTGTACGCCATGGAACGTTGAGATGTACCAGAGAATTCCTGTTTTCTTGTATTGATCCCTGTTGGTTTTATTTGCAATAAACCGCATTTTATGCTTGCCGTTGACTGAGACCTGAGTCCCCCCCCCAACAAGTTGGTAGCAGAGTTGATGGTTGGCTGCGCCAGCCCGGCACAAAGTCGCCTCCTCTGCCGCAGAACCTCAGAGGCTGCAGGACCCTTGTATATTTAGAGAACGACGGGGAACACGTACCTGTGGAAAAGTCATCAGGAGCCAGCTTGGAAATACCCTGCCCAAGGCCAGCGTTGGTAGCCCAGCAGCACCAGAAGACCACAGAGTGTAAGTATTGACCCAGTCACACGGCAACCGTGGGTGTAAGGGAGGGTATTGGGTATTGTGAAGTATTGTTGAGTACTGTTGAGTATTGTCAAAGTATTGTTTAGCATCGTTCAACATAGTAGGGACAGGAGGTAGATGTCATATATGGTTAGGGTACACTCGAGGTTAGAGGGAAACGGTTCTGGTGAACAATCTACACTATTGACTCGAAAGCACGGATGACAGAAGTATGTAAATTGTGGTTTCCTGTGTGTTGGCCGTTTTAGCTCGGGTCATAGATGACGGTATCCCCGTAATGTTTAGCAAGGGAGCTGACAGAGATTGCGTAAGGTAATTTGACTGGTTAAGTCTCGAGAGGAGGCATATTATTTGCTACGCGACGCAGCAGGTACAGATCGTACATAAGAGAATATTGGTATACTCTGCTAGGAGGCAGGAAGACAGCTGTGGGTTTGTGTTCGGGTTGTGTGTATTTTGGGGTAACGGGATGTAACAGTGAGTGCGTGGTATTTGACTTCTCAGCGCTATGTGGTTAGAGAATTGGTGATGTCACCTGTAGGTTTGTGCATAGGACACAGAGAGCACGAGACGGTGAGGAGGTAGCATTGGAAAAATTGAGATTGGCAGACGAGGTGGACCGGTGGTGGTGCGCAGAAGGTGCATGCGCAAGATTGTGGGTGTGCCTGAGAAGGCAGCGATTGTGAGGTAGGGTGGTGCACGGAGCATGCCTGACAGGTTATGGAGCCAGAGAGGCTCGTAATAATTTAACATCATGATTATATTGTGTTCCTTCCTTAACAGCAGACCATCGAAAGCCTCAATTCGAGGTCAGGTAAACGCAAGAGCGATGTATCAAGGGAAGTGCGGGGGTGACACTCCACTACAGCACCTGTGTAATACACTCCCACCCTATAAAGACAAGATAGGCAAATATAGCATAGAGTGGTCTAAAGGCACAGAGGGGAAGTTAACTAAACCATGGCCACATTGTGGAAGTTTCTCAAGTATGTGCAGCAATCACTACTGACAAAAATAAAGGGTACCTATAAGGGGAAGAAGCTAGCAAGCTGCATGGCTATATACGAGCTCTGGAGGATGTTCCAAGAGGGGGAGGGGCCACAGCGAGGCATCGGTGGATGCTGAGCCAGCAGGAGGTGCAGGGGCCCACGGCCTGCCCTCCGCCCCCCACACATCCCTCTGAGCGTGGTCTCCGATGACAGACGATGATCAGGGGATGTACCCATTACAAGAATTAAGAGCAGCAGAGGGGTATTCCAATCCAACATATAAACCACCAGCATATACTAGGGAAGAGGGGCAGTGAGACGCTGGGCAACCGACTACTGGGCGAGGATCAAGCAGGTAGGCGCAGAAGGATGCAAAGGAGGGACTAGTGAGTATAGCCATGAACAAGCGGCTAGGGGGACAGATCCTCCTGAAGTTGGAAGGCAAGACGGAAGGGAAGACCGAGGGGGCAACTAAGGCAATAGTAGGTTTGAGGGGGAGCAGCGAAGCTACGGATTGGGATGAGATAATGGAGGAAAAGGACAGAAAGGAGAAGGAAAGAGAAGAGAGGTTAGAGAGAGCACAGGGAATGGCGAAGGGAGGGAGAGAAGGGGCAGGTGCAGAAGGAAAGATAAGAGAATAGAAAGGGAGAGCAGAGAGGAAGAGAGAGGAGCGTGAACAGCGGGACAGGATAACCAAACTGGAGATCGGGAGACGGATGGAGGTACCAGAGCAGGAAAAAGGCAAGTTGACAGAGAGGGAACAAAGAAAGTTGCAGGTGGAGATTGGCAAGGGAACATGCACGCAAGGAGGAGGATGAGTGAGCAATAAGGGCTATAAAGACACAATTGGCTGTGGATCAGGGAAATTACAGAGTTGGGGGGCGGAGGAGCAGAACCAGACAGCACAACCACACGGGACAGGAATACCACAGAACAGGACAGAACAGGCCTAAAAGCATGGGGGGAGGAAGCAGATACGACTTGCGGGATATCGACATTAACATGAAGCCAAAAACGGACACGACAACTAGAAGGCTGAGCTTCGTAGATGACTTTTGGAGTAACATGGGCTCGGGATCAGAGAATGAGGGACGAAACCGTGGGGACGAGAGGGTGAAGCTATGTAGGCCTCCATCGACGGGGACAGACAACAGGGTGACATGGGAAAGAGGGACCGGCACAGAGGGAACACGAGGAGGTAAGGACAAGCGCACACCACAGTCAGTGGACGAGCTATGTAACATCGACGACCTAGTACCACACGTAGAGAGCCTCAGAACCTCCCAGGACAGAGGAAAGGGGAGACAGCTATAGTATGTTCCAGGGAAAGGATCCCGGAGTGACCCAACGACGACATCCGAATACCCATAACCGAACCAATAGATGCGTACACTGCATCAGAAATGCGGACAGGCAGGTCAGCCTGACTAGAAGTGCAAAAGGGGAGGTAGGGTCCACACAGATGCCCTTACTGGAAAAAAGAGGGGTGCGACCTCAGTATATACCATGGAAGCACATAGACAAGGAAAATGTGAGATGTAGGTTACCATCGTTATCAGAGGGGGCTGGGAAACAGATATATGAGATGGAAAGGATGACAGCTGGCCAGAGGTTAGCAGTGGGGGACGTAAAAGGCCTTTTAGTGGCAATCCTCTGGGAAGCTGCTGATGGAAAAGGGTGGGGTTCCCCAGAGTGACACCCCAGAACATGGCGCACAACAGCTTGCCATTTGCGAATTACAGGGCTGTGTGAAGTAAGCATTAAGGACCCACTACCCAGACACATCAGACATTGTAGCAATTATGTCTCGCCAGATGGAGATAGACAAACACCCCTTACACTACATTCAGGTGATCCAAGGGATTTGGCGCCTTGAAACTCGAGAACAGTGGGACAAAACGACAGCAGTATTTTACAACATATTATGCCATCAGTTAAGGAATTTGCAAGCCATGGAAGCAAAATCTTGGCCAGAAATACAACTTATGATCGTTCATCATTGTAGGCTACCGCAAGAAAAGCTAAAGAAAAAAAATCACATGAAAGGAAGTTAAAGGAATCAAAACTAGTGCAGAAATAACTAGCGAAGTACGCCATGGAAGTGGCGGTGCCGACAAGCGCACAGGGAGCACAGCAGCAGCAGTACACACACAGCTGCCCGTGTGGGGAGGTTTCATGGGGCGGGGTAGCATGCAGCAAGGGTTCCGAGGAAGAGGGGGCCATTGGGAGAACGCAGGTACGGACCATAGATATAGCACAACCAAGGGGGTTTCCCAGGGGCGTTTGGGGATATGGGCTACAGGTGCAGCAGGGGACAGGGGATTATGGGAGGGATTTCCAAGAGCAAGGGAGAGAGCCACCACAGTGTTGGACGTGCAGGCAGATAGGACACATTTTGAGAGCTTGTAGAAGCAGGGTGAAGCAGCAGAATTGGGGGGTACAGTACCAGTAGGCATATCAGGGAGACCAGGACGACTATTACACACAAGACCAAACCCAACAACAGCAAGGACAGATACAGAGCACACACCGCAGGCAGCACAGATGCAAGCACCCATAACGCAGATGTAAGCACCTATACCACAGTATTTGCAAGCAGCACAGATTCAAGGAAATATACAGCAGTTGCCACAGATACAAGACAGCATGCAGCAAAACAACGGCACAGTGTCACACATAGGCTCCATGGCAACAGTTTCCATTAGAAAACTGGGAGTTGTCACCATGGTGGGGAACAACCCCTTTTCAGGGAACGGGATGTCCTTATACCCTCAATAGAACAGCACACAGACAGACTTGATGTGTTCCATCCTATAAATCACAACCAACCCTGCAGAGGAACCTCACATAGGGGTGGCGATAGGTGACAAAACTTTCTTTTCTTGTAGACATAGGGGCGACTAGGTCCTGCATTCAAGAAAGAGCATTTAGATTGCCAGGCGATGCCATGAATACTCTGGAGCTCGGAAAGTGCTTCCATTCACAGATGAGATTTCCCTTTCGATAGGGGAATGTGACTTATCTCTGCTGTTACTTTACACTCCGCGGACACCTGTAAACATATTGGGACAAGACATTATGAGCAGACTAAACATGACAATTTCATTCACAGACAAGGGGATAGTGGACTCCACACCAGGAATACACATGCTCAATGTAAGAGACATCTTTCAAGCCTATTGTGGACAGAAGGTACAGAGGAGGGGGCCAGTGGACGAGGAACTGTTTCAGTATGGGACTGACATTGGCATTGCATGGCTCCCAGGGATTGCAGGGAAGATGTTGCGTGTCCCAAATGAGTATCTGTTCAGACTAGAGATACTACTGGATGAGGTAGAAGCGACAATAGTTCCAATAGAACTAGAGGCAGTGGTTGTGAGAGACGAGTGGATAGCAGTCCCTGGAATGTACGACACAGGACGACCATGGAGACAGGGATTCCGGTGGCAGAAGGGTGCATGCCGACTACAGTAACCGACAAAGAGCTATTCAGGGACAAAAGGTCAGAGGCCGAGATGGTGTTCAAGATGAGTGTAACTTATTGGTTGAGAATACACTACACAGAGGTACCACAGAGGATGGCAATGGCGCTGGAAGCACCACCATCTTGCCAAGGTACCCAGCATCCTATGAGCCACAAGTCCCTATGATTTTGGGCTTCTGAAAGGAATAGGGGAGTGACAAAGCTGAAATCAGGAGCATTCCTACCCAGAGTCAAACCCAGAGTCAAACAGTATCCACTTTCAAAAGAAGCAGATGAGGGCATTTATGAAACAATTTCAGCACTAGTGGAGCGAGGCATTTTAGTACTATCAGAATCCCCATGCAACACAGCGGTGTACCCAGTTAAAAAATCAAAAGGGGGGTCATGGTGATTCATCCAGGAATTACACCCCCCGAATCACATTGTAGAAGCAGAGTATCCTCTGGTTCCAAATCCAGCAACAATTTTGTGCAGCATTCCGGCAAAAGCTGCCTGCTTCAAAGTCCTAGACTTGAAGAATTCATTTTTTTCAGTGCCATTACACCCACAAGACTTCCTCAAGGGTACTGCCAGTTACCCTCCGTATTCAATAGGTTTCTCCAGATGGACCTGGGCAACGTACAGATGGAGCACAGGCGTGCGGTATGTAGATGACATTTGGATTTCCAGCACAACAGAAGACCAGTGTAAAAATGACTGAGTGCATATGCTGACGGTGTTAGCCGACAAAGGATACAAGGTGGACAAAGCAAACCTACAGTATTGTCAGAAACTGGTGCTATACATTGGAAAACGGGTGACAGATCACGCCAGAAAGAGCGGAGATAATACGCAAGACAGCCAAACCCACGACAGTGAGAGAAAGGCAGCAGGTTGGGGGCTATGCAGTTACTGCAGGGCATGGCTACTGCATGTACACAAGGCCTTTACTCAGGGCGTTGAAGGATGCACAAAGGACACAAGACAGTAAGATGGACAACAGAAATGAATGAAGCATTTGACGAGCTGAAGGAAGCAATACGCACAGCTCCAGTGTTGGGGATCCCAGACTACAAAAAGGAATTTTTCCTGTTCTCACACACTGCTATAGTAGTGACAAAAGGCAGTACTGACACAGAAGACAAGTTTGGGGACACAAACCCATAGCCTACTACAGTTGAAAACATGACCCAGTAACGTGAGGACACTACCAGTGCTAACAAGCTTTGGCTGCTGCTGCATTCGCGGTGGAGAAATCAGCAGGGATTACCATGGGGTGCGCCACCACTCTGTACATGGAGCAGGCCCTTTTTGCAATACTGCAGAAGCCCAAGAGCACAGTGACAACACAGAGCATCAGGGTGCAAAGTGTTGCTATCAAACCCATCCCTAAAGGTGGTAAGGTGCGGAATTGTCAACCCACTGATTTTCCTAGCAGGCATTTTACAAGAAGGTGACTATGCACACAAATGCCCAGAAAACATACAGGGATTCAGTGACACTCGCAAAGTACATGAGGCCCCATTTGACGGGGGAGATGTGCTGTACATTGACGGGTGATAAGGTTGAGGGTAGATGGAACGAGTGAGGTAGTGGCCAGAGCCCGATTACCATCCCATAATTCAGCACAAGCAGCAGAATAAGTGGCACTAATACTAGCCTTAGAACACAGCAAAGGAAAGGAAGTGACAGTGTACTCAGACTCCGCATATGTGACATCAACAGTACACCCAGGACCAGCACGATGGATGAGGAGAGGCTTCAGGAGAGCAGATGGGATGGCTGTACAGCATGCACTTTTATTGGGTAGACTGATTGAAGTTACACAGTATCCCATGCAGATAGCCATAGTGAAGGGCCATGCACACACATGAGGAGAAGATCCGGTCTCAAGGGGAAAAGCAGCAGACTCAGAAGCAAAGTGTGCAGCATATTTTGGCGAGCTACTAGAAATGGAGACAGCATCACTTGCCCAAGACTATACAAGGAACATCGTACTGAAGGAAGGGTACAATGCACTACCAGAAACACAGATTATGGAGTTGCAGGGAGCTGCACCCATGTAAGAGAAAGAACTGTGGAACAGGAAGGTATGTACAGTATCTCTGACAGACACACTATGGCGACCGAACAACACAGGGAAAGTGGTAATGCCACTAGCCTTATTGAACACTGCACTGACACAATTACACTATGCAACACACGTAGGAAAATAGGTCATTGCTACCCATATTGGAGAAACATGGTTCTGTCCTAATTTGGCAGAACACATGGCTGAATTTGTAAACAATTGTTTGACATTTAAGCAGTTCACTGCAGGACATACATTGAGAGTTGTAAGAGGAGCCGTACCTCGGCCAGCTTGCCCATTCCAGCATCTACATGATCCAAGTGTGTCAAGGATACCGCCACATTATAGTGGTTGTGTGCCCATTCTCTCGATGGATTGAGGGAGGCCCCTGTTCACATCCTGATGCTCTCAGAGCAACGAAGTTCCTGGTATGGGAAGTATTCCCAAGATGGGGTGTGTGTGAGGTCCTGTGGTCTAACAATGGCCCGCACTTCGCCAATGAGCTGTTCAAGCACATATCCACGTTGCTGGGCATTCAACATAAGTTCTCTTGAGCTCATCACCTGCAAGGAATTCGGGTGTGTGAACGCCTGAAAGGCCTTTTGAATGTGGAAATAGCTAAAACAAAGCAGAGCACAAAGAACTGGCTTCACTGCCTACCCCTTGCACTGTTTGCATTGCCCAGCAAGCCCTATTTAACGACCCATGAAGTGGTGACAGGACGGCGCATGCAACTTCCACTGGCTCCTCCCACTAGAGCACTGAAGGACAGTGAGAGTAGCGCAGATGTGTTAGGCTAGGAAATGTACGATTACCTTACTTCCTTGATTGCTAGTGCCTCTTATCTCTCACCAGATATGACACCACCAGGGAGGCCCAGAAGACAGCAGAGAAAGCAACAGTGACAACGAACTAAAAAGACTCTGGGACAAAAAAGCCTGTTGAGTTGGTGATAGTGCGTCTCAGAAATTTTGTGAGGAGGTGGGACGCTCCCAGATTCACAGGACCCCACATCGTCGAGGCAATAGCTGTCCGATTGGCTGGGAAAACAGTTTGGAACCCTCTCTCGGACGACAAGCCCTACCAAGCAGTGGCCTCCCCTGGCAATGAGTTCAACAGGGCCAACAATCAGCAGCAAGAGGAGCAAAACAACAATTTTGAACTTACACCGCCGAGTGAAGGACACCCAATGGTTACTAGATCAGGGGGAGCAGAGCTAGGGACTGGACTACCTACATACATAGAGTGTGGATCCATTGTCTGTTTGTTATGTTATTCTCTACATACATTCTTTGAGCAAGCCGACAGTGATAATTGATGATTGTTTATGTTACCCACAGACTACCACCCTCATACTTTCTCGAACCAATTTGTCCTCAATGTTAGGAGACCTAGCAGGTTTCGGGCCAGTTGCCCCAGAGTATACTATCTTGCCTTTATAGAACATCTGGCGCAGGTGTACCCACAACTCGGACAAGGAAATCCTTCTGTTCTTTCCATACTGAGGGAACCTGGAATTAGAAGTCTGTGGGAGCAGTTGTTTATATTTGCCATCACCGACTATATGGTCCATTGGGCTTAAAATATTAAGTTGATATTAACACAATAATGGTCATTTTTGTGCATTTCAGGTGGGCAACTATATCTTTAAGCTGCCCCAGGATCAAGCAGCACAGGTAAAGATGGGTGAAATAATAAAAAATGTGATTATACTCAGATTGCATTTTTGAGTGCTGGGCGACCTTCCAGGGTCTTCATCTTCTTGGGCCAGGCCTTCCATCCTGGGAAAGTCTGTGGGATGTTTTCCTGCAGTTTACCACCGGGGTCTGCTGAGTTCGTTCTGGAAGCTGCTACCACTTGGATTGGTGTTGGGACCCAAACACTCTGCTAAATCGGTTCTATTTCTTTGTACTTTTCAATGCATTTATATGTGGGAGGTGTCCCCTGCACCCTCCCCCATACTCCCTTTACAATAAATATTTACCCTAACCCACCCCCCACATATATATGTACGTTGAAAAGTGCAAAAAAGAAATGAAATACATTCAGTCTTGTTTCGGCTGCAGGTTTTTGGCACTGACTATATATCACTACACACTGCTAAACCGACTTCTCTGCCCATCTTTATCAGCATCACTGTGGTCCTGATGAAGGAGCGGTTTTTGCTGGTGTGCTACCCACGTTTGCATCTTTGACCTGTTTCTTATGGGGCACTTTTTTCAACATTAGAACTCCTACAAATGACACTAGAAGGTACTTAGTTGAACTGTGGCATTTTTTGTAGGGTCCCGAGTTCTTCACCAAGACCTGCATTTTTACTGATTTTACCAGATTTACTAGCCATTTTTAAATCTGTGCATTGCACCCGGGTCGAAGGATATGTGTCACTGTCATGCTACTATTTCCCTGCTTGATGTGTAATAGGCCCTTCTGGGTCTAGGCACTGCCCGTCTAAAATAGATCTTGCACTTTGGCAGCCTTTCTGAATGTGCATTATTTTGTGTGCTCCTATGCTCTACTTCAAAGTGCTAAAATGGCATTGTGTGCATATGTATTCTGGATCATACTTTTATTTAGAGTTTATCAGGAAATCTGTAACTAAGTTCTGGGTGGCACCCTTAGATCCTAACTGGTCCTTATTACTGTAATATTGTCTGGTGGCCTTTTCTCTCATCTCTGGAACTTCTACATGTATAGCGTCGACCAACATATTTGAGGCTTGCATTTTAGGTTAAGGCGTGGCCATATACTGTTCTTTATCTACACTATGGTCTGCTGTGTGTTATGTATAAACTGAGTACTTATTTTTCCTATCATAAATATTTTACGTGTGACCTTATAAAGTGTATATCTTTCAGTACACTTATTTGGAGCATTATTTTGTGGTGTGTGTCTGCATTAACCTTCCCTCCCTGCTGGATTAAGGCTTACAGCTATGGTACAGCTACCATTGGAGAGTCTGCTCTTTTCTGTTTGGTGACACATTGTTCTACCATTAGATAACATGATTTCACAGCCCTCACTCGCCAGAGGGGTGTGCAATACTCTCATTAACAGTGCAATGCTCTTGGAATTTGGTGCAGAGAGGGAGAAGGGAAACTAGTTGGTAGTTTGTTAAACATGATCTAGCTTCAAAGACTGCCTCAGTAACAAGAATTGGCAAAGCCAACAGATTTGGCTTGTGTGTAGGCATGGAGAGGCATTTACCAGGTGGCTGCCATGATGGTACTCTTTGGCCATAAAATGGTGCCATGGGGAATGGTACGAGTGCCTGGGCATATGTTTTAACTGCCTGTCAATGATTAAAGACATTTTAAAACGCCTGGAGTTTTTTATACAGATACAATTTAGCCATTAACACCAAGACTGCTTACAAATAACGACAGGCTCTATACAGAACACATTTGATAAAATATATGATATGGCATTTATAACGCACCTCTACACAAGTGTTTCTAGGCGCGACAAGGCAAGGGGGGGGCAGAGGGAGGACAAAACAACCATCTTACTAGGCCGTGTGTCAATCAGATCGCGCAAGTGCAGGGAAGTGGATGGGGAGAAGTGCGAAAGTGGGGCGTTGGGGTAAGAGAAGTGCAGGTAATCAAAAGTGCAGCCAGTAGTAGGTGGCTTAGTGCAGGTAAAAAAGTGCAGCCACCAAATGGCTCTTAAGCGCAGAGAGAGGGGACTGTAGGGTTAGAGATAAAGAGCACAAGCGCTAGGGGGGCCAAGAGGCAGTGGCAAGGTGCAACTGGACATGCAGGGACCTGGGCCCAAGTTCAGAGGGTGGCCAGGTGACCAGTGCATGGATCAGACAGGTCATCAGCATGGGAGAGGAAGAGAGAAAGCAGAAGCGAAGAGGAAGGTCTTGAGTTGCTTTCGGAATCAGAGGTAGTTCTGCTCAAGTTTGAGAGAGGCAGGGAGGCTGTGCAAGAGGGAGGCCCAAGCCGAAGAAAGAGATCTCCCACAACTCTCTGCTTGGAAAAGCGACTGAACCTCAGAGAGTTGTAGGTGGATGAGTGGAGAGCTCGAGAAGGGAGATGTTTAGGAAGAGAGCGTTGGAGGTAGTGAGGTCCCAGGCCCTAAAAAGACTGACGATGCACAGGGTCTTGAACTTGATCCTAGCTGTCACTGGGAGCAGGTGAAGAAATGTCAGTGCTGGAGAGATACGATCCCTGGGCTTGAGGCCAAGGACAGGTCTTGCAGTCCTGTTCTGAATATGTTGTAGAGGATAGAGAGTAGAGGCAGGAAGATTTAGCAAGAGGCTGTTGCAGTATTCCAGCCTAGAGAAGACCAGAGCTCTGGAGAAGGTGAGCATCTGGGGAAAGTGAGGAAAGGAAGAATACCTCTGAGGAGGTGCTTCTGATAGTTTTACTTCTTATAGACATCAGAGATGTGAGGAGAGAAGGAGAGGATGGAGTCAAAGATTACCCCAAGGTTCGTAGCCTCACAGGTAGGAGTAGGAAGAGGGCCCAGAGTGTGCGGCCAGGGAGAGAGAGGAAAGCAGGGGGATCTCAGACTTACTGGCATTAAGGCAGAGATCACTGGCGTCACACTGCTCCTGGATTGCGGACAGTCTGAAGTGAGAGAAGGAGTTGAGGCGGCCAAGGGGAGCCTGAAAGAGAGCTGGGTGTCATCCGCATATCACTGAAAGTTGGAGCAGAGAGCAGCGATGCAGTGGACAAGAGGAGCCAGGTATTGGTTGAACAGCCAGGGAGAACGGTTAGACCCCTGGGGTACAAAAAAGGTAGAGAGAGAAAAGAGATGAGGGACCCCAGCTGGACCTGGGAGGGTCAATCAGTGAAAAAGGCAGTCGACCAGGCCAGTGCCTGATCAGTGATACCCATGTTGTCATGGAGGCGATTGAGCAGGATGGCATAGTTGAACGTTATCAAAGCAGAAGAAAGATCGAGGAGAATGAGGACAGAATCAAAGTTAGAGAGCAGGTCTTCACAGATGTTCATGAGAGAGGTTTCCATGCTTCTGGCTGCTCGGAAGCCAGATTGCTGCTCATGGAGACAACCAACAGATTCAGTGTGAAGATTAAGCTGGGAGATGGCCAGATTTTCCAAGAGTTTGCCTAGGAAAGGAGTGATGGAGATCAGGCGATAGTTAGCCGGAGAGGAAGGATCAGCAGAGGGCTTAAGGAGGGGGTGCACAAGGGAGTGCTTAAGGGGCAAGGGGAAGGTTCCAGTGGCAAAAGAGTGATTGTAGAAACCGTCCAGAGCTGGAGCAAGGGTGTCGATGTGGTCCTTGATGGTTCTGGAAGAACAGGGAAGAACCTGTTTTGATGAGACTTTCATAGATCGTACTTGTCCAGAAACGTTGTCAGGGATGGACGAGGAGAAAGAGGAAGAGAGGGTGGACAGGATGTCCTGCGTTTTAGTGATGAAATGAGAAGCCAAGGCCGTACAGGGGTCTGGGAGCTAACGGGAGAGGTAGACACTGCAGCAGGGTTGGCCAGCTCCTTGCAGATTTTGAAGAGTTTGGCCGAGTTGTTCGATGCCTCAGAGATGCAGGCTTGGATGTGTGCACTCTTCTTGGTGAGGACAGTCTCTGTACTGACTTCGGAGCAGGCGGCAGGCCAGTTTGTCAGAGGGTGCACCCGTAGCCCTCCACATCCTCTCAGCCACCCTGCACTTGCGTTTGAGGGTGACGAGGTCAGAGTCCTACCAAGAGTTGCACTTGGATTTGGTCTTCAAGCGGATCCTCATGACAGGGGCAAGTACATCAAGAGTGTCAGAGATAGAAAGATTGAGGTTAGATAGGGCTGTGTCAGGATGTCATAAATTCCTTCACCAGTCGATGAGACCACAAGGACGCCCGTCCTGTAGTTCTGGTGTAACGTGAGACGGCAGCCAGATGTGCCTTGATGGAAGCGTGAGATAGGCCAGCCTTGGCCAAAGACAATAGGAACGGCAATACTTGAGGGGCCGTAATCCGCAGAGGGTTAATCTTCTGTGTACGGCACCAGACAGAGAACCTCTTCCATTTGTGTCCATAGCACTTGAGAGTTGAGGATGCCCTGGCCTTCGCAAGAACCTCTCTGCAGTCGGCCGGGATGTCGTATCCTCCAAACTCTAGTGCTGCAGGAGCCAGGCCTGCAAGTTCAGCGACTCTGGTTCGTGATGAAGAATGGCGCCTCCTTCTCTGGAGAGAAGATCTGCATCCGTCGGCAGCTTGAATGGTGTGGACGCTGACAAGTCCAGAAGGTCCGGGAAGCAGATCTGCCTCGGCCACGCCGGTGCGACGAGGATCATCCTGCACCTGGACCTCTTGAGCTGGTTGACGAGCCGGAGTAGCAACGGCAACGGCGGGAACGCATAAAGGACAGGCCGTCCCAGGGGAACGAGAAAGCATTGCCCATGCTCCTCGGTTGGGGAAACCTGCTGGCGAACCTCCGGCACTTGGAGTTCGCCACTGTCGCGAAGAGATCGATTTGGGGTTCTCCCCATCGTCGGAAGAGTCGGTCCACTTGATCCTGGTGCAGTTCCCACTCGCCACAGATCCTGGGCTTCCTTGGATAGGGCAGGGGATCTGGTTCCGCCCAGCTTCCGAATGTAAAACATCGTGATGGTGTTGTCGGTGAAGATCCTCACCACCTTGCCCTTGAGGGGCGGAAGGAAGGACCTGAGGGCCCAGAACACTGCATGGAGCTCCAAGATGTTGATGTGGAGTGTCTTCTCCTCCGGGAGCCAAAGGCCTCTCGCGTGGAGACCCCCGGTGTGCGCTCCCCAACCTTCCAGGGAGGCATCCGTCGTCACCGTCACTTGGTCGGCCGGAGCTAGGAAACCTGTTCCCGCCGTCAGATGAGAGCGGATACCCCACCATCGTATCGCCTGACGGAACGCTTCGTCGAGCGGGATCCTGTCCTTGAAGCTGCCCGTCGGCTGGATCCAGTGGGCGTCGAGGAATTCTTGCAAGGGCCGCATCCGAAGTCTGCAGTGGCGCACAAGATAAATGCAGGAGGACATCATTCCGAGGAGGGACTTGATAGACCTCACTCTGGCCACGTCCGTGGCCAGCAGATGTTGCACCTTTCCCAGGATGGTCCTTCTCCTTTCCTCCGACGGTGAGGCCCGGCGCGCCACTGTGTCGAGCTGAGCTCCCAGAAACAGGGCGACTTGCGACGGGACCAGGTGGGATTTTGCTAAATTGATGGAGAACCCCAGGTCCGTGAGCAGCTGGACGGTCTTCGCAGTGTGTTCCACGGCGAGCTCCCTTGTCCTTGCCCGTATGAGCCAGTCGTCCAGGTAGGGGTAGACGTGGATCCCCTGCTGGCGCAGCCGTGCCGCCACCGGTGCTAGGCACTTGGTGAACACCCTGGGCACCGATTTTAATCCGAACGGGAGGGCCTTGAACTGGTAGTGCCGCCCTTTGATCACAAACCTGAGGAACTTTCGGTGTCTCTTTAGAATAGGGATGTGGAAGTATGCATCTTCCAAGTCAACGACTACAGGAAATCGCCCTCCTCCAGCTGTCCCAGCACGTGCTGGAGGGTGACCATCCGGAACTTCTGTGCCTTGATGTATTTGTTCAGTCATCGCAGGTCCAGGATGGGACGCCATCCTCCTGTCTTCTTCTTTACGAGGAAGTATCTTGAGTAAACTCCGGAGCCCCGAAGCCTCTTTGGAACGAGCTTGATGGCACCTTTCCCGAGCATCGCCCTTACTTCCAACAGCAGTTGAGGGACGTGATTTTCCTTCCTGGCCACGGGAAGAATGCGGGGGCACTTCTTCTGGAACTCAAGGGCGTGCCCCAGGGTCAGGGCGTCCAGCACCCAACGGTCGGTGGAGATGGACTCCCACACGCCGACGAACTTCGTCAGCCGGCCACCCACCGGGGTGCTTCGGCAGGGGCCCGACCCGATGGTCGGTTCAATCTTGCTTGGAGGCCGCTTTGCGACCTTGGCGACGACGGCGGGATCCACCTGACTTGCCGCGTCCCCTGTAGGCCTCCTGCGACGAAGATCTTGCCGCTTGACGGTACGTAGAGGAGCTGCTGCCGGCTCCCTTGGAGGCACCCTGTCTGCCTCCGGAGCTCCGAAAGGACGGCCGTTGCTGTTGGAGCACACCCAGTGCACGGGCCGTCTCTGTGTCCGTCTTGATCGCCTGAAGGGACTCATCAACCGCCTTGCCAAAAAGGTTGTTCCCATCGAAGGGCATGTCCAAAACCTTGATCTGTACATCCTGGCGGAAATCCGTCGCCTTGAGCCATCCTCGTCGTCTCAGGCAAACGCCGTTGCCCAACTGACGGAAACCGGTGTCGGCGATGTCCGTAGCCACCGTAATGGCGTGGTCCGAGGCAATCTCACCTTCCTGTAAGATTTCCAGGGCCTCAGCCCTCTTGGCGTCCGGAAGGAAGTCCAACAGAGGAGCGATCTTGAACCACAACTCCCTGTCGTAGCGGGCTACGATGGCCAGGGCGTTGGCCGCCTTGATGGTCGTCGCTGCAGATGAGATGACCCGTCGTCCCATCGCTTCCTACCCTTGCCGTCCGGCGGGGAGGTTGAAGTCGAGGCCGATGCCCCCCCCCCGCTTTCTTCTTGGCCGCCGCTGAAACGACCGAATCCGGGGTAGGTTGCGCCCTAAGGCACAAGGGGGCAGCGTCGGGGACCCGGTACTTCTTCTCGTACCGGTCCCTCTTCGCAGGAGCCGTGGCAGGGTTCTTGAGGAGGGCGAGCCCCTCATCCCAGATGTCATCAAGAAGCGGTACGGCGAGGACCGTCTTTCTTTTAGCCTCGCGCCGTTGGTAAAGGAACCCTTCCTTCTTCTTTTCTTCGGGGCAGAGCTGGAAGAGCTCGGATGCCCTGGAAATCATAGCATGGAAGGATCCAATCTCATCGGGCGGGGACGCCCGGGCAGGGGGCGACGGGGGACACGTCCCGTCGTCGCCTCCGTCGTCATCCGTACCCGTCGTAGTCGTGTCCATGCCTGTATCATCCCCGTGGGTAGTGGACCGGAGGGAAGGCAGAGAAGGCCGCAGACGCGGGAGAGGAGGCCTAGGATGCGTCCTCCTCTTAAGTGGTGGGCTCTCCGAAGGTCCTGGCTCTGGTTCCCCCGTCGGGTCTGGCTCAGGTACCTCCGTCGGGGGAAGGGACAACCTAGTCCTTATCTCCGAGCATAAGGACTGGATTTCTGACAAAATGGCCACCGAGGTGTCCTGCGGCGCAGGAAACGACGGGAGCGAGGGCTCTTGAGGAGCCTCGTCTGCGACACCGTCGCTCTCGTCGTCGCCCTCGTCGGGATCCCTCCCAATGGGCTGGGCCTCTTCCACGACTTGGATGAGCGCCTCTTCAGAGGTCGTATCAGTATCCACGATGGCCACCAGCCCCTCCCCCACCCTTTCCAACGAGGACTTCGTGGGGGTCTTCTCGATGGGCCTGAAAGACGACTCCCTCCGCGGTGGCAGGGAGACTATGGTACCTGAGGGCGCCTCCACTGGTGTAGCCTCCACAGGCTGAGCCAGGGCCGCGGTGACATCCTCAATCGAGGTCTTAGCAGGGTGAATTAAGGTCAACGTCACCTTCTGTACGCCTGGGGCCTTCACCTTGGGGGGAGGGTCCGAGCCTCGCTCCCCCTCTGCCGGAATCTTCGAGATCGACGGGGCCTCTCCAGAAGCTTCGCCGGGTTCTCGGACTTCCTCTTACCCGAGCCAGAGCGTTGGCCCGTGGTTGATGGCGCCGGGGAGGATGCGCCCTGCCTGGCAGCCAAGGAGCCCGACCGTTCGGCGCTCCCGGTGCCCGCGGACTCGCGGTGCTTAGCCTTTTGTTGGGCCCCCGTCACCGGGGCGCCCTCACAGTATTTAGAAGACCGCTCAGACTTCTTTTTCTTCTTCTCGCCTGACGGGCTCTTCCCTTCCAGCCAGTTGGCGAGACGGAGGTGGCGATCCTTCATGGTCTGCTCCGACATGTTCCCACAAAACGCGCAGTCCTTTTCCTTGTGCGTCTTGTCCTCATGGAGACAGTAGAGGCATAACGAATGCTCGTCCTCCTTGAAAACGTTCTGAAGCTGGCATCCAGGGCAGGTCCTGAACAGCTTCCCGGGCGTCGAGCTTCCTTTCTCCTGGGCCATGACCGGGGTAGGCCTCGGAACTTCTGGAATCCTCCAAAAGCGTAACTCGACGAAATCTTCACTCTTGAGGGGAGTAGAAACCCCGAAACGGATCCCCGTTGATCGGATGTAGACATGGTGGAGCTTGAGGCTCTATTTAACCGAAAAAATGTGAAAATCTCCTGAAAAAAGCGCAAAAACGCAGCAAAAGCTCGAGAGCTACAGCACGAGGACTCCCAACATTTGAACGTGCGGTAAAAATCTGAGGATGGCTGCCTGGGGTGGGGTTTAGGGGGAGGGTAGTCATTGGATGGGGGCAGTATGACCCAGAGACCAGTGATTGGTTACTACTGAGAAAGACAGATCAGAAACGAAACTGATACTGATTTTTTTCTATACCGAGGACTCCCGGCCTGACGACGGGGAATGAGCATGTGAATCCATGCCAGACCCCATGCTGGAGAAGCAGAGTTTCTCAGCCAGGCGAACAGACATTCTGGCTGTGACTGCTTTGTAGGTGATGCAGGCTGTCTTGAACACGCTGCACATTTGAAGGATGAGCCAGTGCACCTCCTTGAGGATTCCCGGGGATGTGGCTAAATTTTCTTACGCCTGTGATGAGGTAGGCTGCAGCATGCTGGACGGCTTTCGAATCCAAGTGATTTGCCCGCGGCTGAAAGTACTGCGGGCAAATCGTTCGCATTAGAAAGGTGCTAACTACCAAAAGTTCGAACCCTTCTCATGTGAACACACATACATTCTCACACCCACACACACCACACCCACAACACACCCAAAACACACTCCCCACCCACACCCTCAGCACACTCCCACCCACACACCCAACATAAACAAACCCCACTTGCCTTCATCTTCATGCTGGTTCCTGCAGCGCCAGCTCCCTTTCACTTCCATGATCGGGAACCAGTGCTGCAGGGTCCTTTTCTTTTTTTTTTTTTTAAACAGAAGGCTGCAGGGCTGTCCCCTGCAGCCCCCGCTCACTATACCATGAAGTATAGTGAGCGGGGCGATCCGGGGGGACTCCTCAGCAGCCCCCGTTTTTTTTCTTCAATGCTACACCAAATGTTCGAACTTTTGGTGTTCGAAACCTTTGGTGGTAGCGTTTTTAGAACTTTTGGTCAATGCAACCATTTTAAAAAAAAAAGTAATTTCTACCTAAACCAGGCTTTCAGGGGTGGGGGGGGACAAGTGCATCTGCAACTCCACCGTCCATGTGGGAGATGACCAGGGCTTGGAGAACTCCTCTGAAACTCATGGCGGCCGTATGAACCAACCCAATTGTAACCAGCACAAAATAGCAATACCGTCTGTAAGTAGCTCAGGCAGTGTAACTGTAGCCATACATTACACGGAAGATCACCTTTGAAAATGTAAATTAACTTCCCAGCACCACTGCCCGGTTATAGCGCTTTAATGGCAAGTAAGGCCACCTCGGAGCACTGAAGACGAGGAGCCAGGAGTCTTTGAGACAGCAGTCCAACAACGTAAACACCAAAGTTCCAAAAGGTCTAGCACTGGAAGGGCTACAAACCACCAGTTCTATAAAATGGATAAGTGGAAGACCCGAAAGAGACAGCCATGTTAGACTGGCCTTCAGTATGCAGGTTCCCTGTAGAGACACAGCCATGTTAGACTGGCCTTCAGTATGCAGGTTCCCTGTAGAGACACAGCCATGTTAGACTGGCCTTCAGTATGCAGGTTCCCTGTAGAGAGACAGCCACAGCCATGAGCCTGCTGGCAAACCCATGGGCATTGATGGGAGGTTGTGAGTATCTACTCCTCATACAGTTGCTGGGCTCATCTGTGGACAATCTTCACATGCACTCCGCCCCTGTCCAAGCACTGCTCTCGGCTGCAGCTGCCTAGTTGGGGTCACAGCTGACAGGAGGAGTAAGCCACGCCTCTTTGGTAAAGCATCTCACTTTACTGGACAAGCTGCTCTTTGCCCAGGCTGAACTGGAACCCTGTCTGTGGTGCATTTCCCAAGTATGCTGGAAAAGGGCCGAGAAGCACGACAGGCTTCAGCCCCCAAGTGGTAAACCTTTTACTGCTAAAAATACGGACACACAGACAAGACACCTTACGGGCAGGTAAGACAAACGGTGATCTCAGCAGCTGATATACTTGGAAATTCTTCGCAAACCGTGTAAAAACCCAGGCAGAATTGCGCGCAAACATGCCAAATCTCAAATAAATTTGCTCTAAAACGAACATCCGCACAAGGCCTCTTTGATAGCAGGAAGACAGATCTTATGTGAAACAGAATTTGTAAAGAGCTTAACTGCGAATTGTAAAATTGTGTGATCTCAAAGTGCTAAGGTAGTCTGGACGATATTTAATTACGCAATCAAGTAGGGCACTGCACGAGATGAAACAGGAATCACAAATGATCACAACCCATTCAGTCCATCTAGTGGTCTGCAACCTGTGGCTATCCAGATGTTTTAGACAACCACCCCATGATTCCTTACTATTAACTATGCTGGCTGGGGCTGATGGGAATTGTAGTCCAAAACATCTCGATGCACTCAATAATAATGCATGTGTGCTCAGTTCATTTTTCATCCAGTTAACCCAGAGCAGCTGATTGCACCTGTGGGTTCTGCAAGCGACAGAAGAGCCAGGAGAAGACCTAGTCCCCCCACTTGCTGGGGGGGACAAGGTGGGCGGGGAGAAAGGAGACATGGGTTTAAATGCCCTCAACCCCACACCCCCCAATGTGGCCCGGGTGCAATTAAATCACGTGCAGCTCGCAAATCTATGACGGGCACGAGTACATTCTGGAGTAAGTGTTGCTTTTATGAAATGACCCCTGTGCCACCAAAAATGCAGTGTGAAGGTGCCCTTAACATAAATATTAACCAATGGGATCGCAAGGCATGATCGTGTATAAGGAACATACTTATTTTAAACACATACTCCACAGACACAAAGGGGCCAGAAGCAGTTATGTACGTGCACATTCCAGATTCAGCCTCTGGCCGCCTTTTAACATGAGGTAACTGCAGCAGAGAGGACGACTTTTGGAAGGAATGCTACACGCAGAGGCCTCCAAAAACACCCTACATTCTCTTAATAATAAATAATAATTTTGCATTTATATAGCGCTACGAACCCTCAGGTATCTGAGCGCGGCTTATTACCCACAGTGTGTGGTGCTCATTTATCGACCTCGGAAGGATGTAAGGCTGAGTTTGGCCCTGCTGGGATTCGAACCTGCGTCAGCAGGCTCTGCACAGATGTCAAAGCGAGCTCTGTACTCGCTGTGCTATCGGACCGGCTTAAGAGCGGCCCTAGCTTCAGGACACAACTGGAAATGGTCACGGCCAAGGCATCACCACCCAGTAAATGGGAATCAAGTGACTTATACAACGTGTGAAGAGTTGAGGGTCGGTTGAAATTAAGGTTTTGGTATACTTCAAAGAAACATGGGTGAGCACGATCAGCTTGAGGACCAAAGTCTGTTGTTGGACCCGTTTTACATTTTGGCTCCGGCCGCTGGCTGTCATGTAAAGTCACTCACTTGGCATCTTGCTGGGTTAAGTGCCTCAGCAATTCCTTCTTGGCTTGGCTGACTAGTCTCTCCTTCGGTGCTCTGATCCGGATGTCCCTTCCCTCGGTAGCAAGTGAGCCAAGGTTCAAAGCTTGTAGGATGTTGTTCCAGACCTCTCTGGGCCTGGGAACGTGGAGGCTCTGGCTGCCAGGTGCTGCTTTCAGACTCTGGCAGTCTCTGCCAATCTGCTCTGCTCCGTCTTCTCCTAGTTCCTCCGATGCCCCTCTTCACATGCCCTCTTGGCATCCACCTCCCGATTACTCCTTCTCCTTCTCTTATTGCCTCACTCTTCTACACCAGATGTTTTTTCTCACTCTCGGCACCTTCTCTCCAGCCTTCTTTGCTGCTTAACCCTTGCAGCTCGTCCTCTCCTTTCCGTCCTCCTGCGCCCATAACCCTTCTCTAACTTCATCTAGTCATACTCTTTCCTTTGTCTCTCCTGTGATGATTCCTTGGAGATAGTCACCTCTCCCCGAAGGGGGAGCCTCCCCTTTTGGGACTAGGGTGGTGAGCCAGCTAGGCTCCACATCCACCAAGGGACAGGGTAAGCGGTATCCTTCTAGAGATGATCCCTCCCTTCAGGGACAGGAACATTCCAGGGCGGGGCACAAGTGCCACCCACCCCCAGCCGCTAGCACCTTTATGACTATGTGGGAGCTAAGGTGTATGAAAGTCCTACAACCCCTTTTGCAATGGCAGATTCGGCTTCAGCCTTCATCTATCCCCTGTCCTCCTGGAAAACAGATGGGAGGCAAATGGAACAGCCCCCTGGAGGAGCATCATGGAGAGGACCAATCAGGAAAGCGGCTCGAGGTCTGCGCTGCGGGAGTGCAGTGGGACACAAAAGGACGAGTAACCAGAAGAGTCTGGTTCCACAACGTGAATGCAGAGGGACCTCAGAACACTGAGGCAGAATCGCAGGCACTCTTCTGCACGAAGATAGCGGGAGAGAAGATTCACCAGCAGCTGGCGCAGAACAGAGTTGAAGAGTCTTGTAAGCAGCTCTGCGGTGGACAGACTCCACGCCCATCTCGCGTAGCACTGCTCAGTAAAAGCAGGTATGCAGTGGTACGTGGTGGTCCCAGGGAACCAGGAGGCGAGACAAGGAAGAGGAAGAAAAAATGCCAGGGAGGGGAGAGAACAGGCAAGCCCCAAAATGGGGAGCGAAAGAAGGAGCCCCAGGGTGGTAGAGATGGAAGCAAGCTGACCGCAAATTGGGGAGACAGGGAAAGACCAACCCTGTAGTGGGGAGAAGAGTGGGGAGAAAGAAAGACCGGCCCCGCAGTTGGCAGAATACCGAGAACAACCAAAGTGGGTAGAGAGGAAAAGATTGCCCCGCAGTGGGGAGAGCACAGAGAAACCCCAAAGTGAGTAGAGAGAAAGGGACTGACTCCAAAGTGGGAAGAGGGCAGAGAAGCGCCAAAGTGGGGAGAGAGGAAGAAACACACCCGGAGTGAGGAGAGCACAGAGGAACTCCAGAGTGAGGAGGGAGCAAGAGACCGACCCCAGAGTGGGCGGAGCAATGAGAAACCCAGAGTGGGGAGAGAAAGAAGAAACCAAAGAGTGAGGAGTGAGACGGAGGAGAGCCCCAGAGTGGTAAAAAAAAAGAAAGAAACTCAGAGTTGGGAATCAGAAGGAGCAGAGTCCTGGAGTGGTAAAGAAGAGACTCCATCAAGGACATCCATAGGCTCAAAACCTGCCTCTAGTCTTGGATGTCCAGTGCATACTTGAAGCTCAACCCCTCCAAGACCGAATCCCTACTCCTCACAAACAACACTGAACACCCAGACATACAGACCTAGCTATCAACCATGAACTCTGAGGGCATCACACCCAAGCTCATCCGCTGCACCAAATCCCTCAGGTTCCACACTGACAAACACCTCTCCTTCAAGACACACATAGCTAAGAAAACTCAGACAGCTTGGTATCAGCTCTCCCTCCTATGGAAAGTCAAGCCCTTCCTCCCTCTGGACAGCTTTAGATCCACTGTTCATGCACTGGTCCTATCCCACTTGGATGGGGAATGCGCTCCTCTAAGGCCTCCCGCCGTCCTTCCTTGTGCTCCTGACAAGTGTCCTACATGTGGATGCATGCCTCATCAAGGGTCTACGCAGATACAACCACATCACCCTGGC
Organism: Ambystoma mexicanum; assembly: GCF_040938575.1. Classification (NCBI taxonomy): domain Eukaryota; kingdom Metazoa; phylum Chordata; class Amphibia; order Caudata; family Ambystomatidae; genus Ambystoma; species Ambystoma mexicanum. Next base: position 71,563,896 of record NC_090940.1, on the reverse strand, counting down.
CCTCATCGACATACACTGGCTCCCACTGCACGCACAAATCACCTACAAGCCTTGCTGCACAATTTACAAGGCAGTCACCCTCAAGTCACCCAGCTACCTTGCAGAGAAACTCAGCATCTCTGGCGGACAGCGCACCACCAGAAGCCAGGATATGTGCAGACTTGAAATCCACTGGTGCAAAAATGAAAGTACCAGAAAACTAGCCTTCTATGCCTACACCCCAAGACTATGGAACCTGCTCCCGTCGTCATCAGAATCGCCCACAAGCTCCTACAATTCAGAAAAGAACTCAAGACCCACCTCTTCAAGGAGTCTCTCCTCCTCAACACCCGCTCCTCTACTACGTGCCACCCGGGAAAGCTGTTTCCCCTCTGTATCCTAATCCCCCGCTGTCTAGCTGTTCTGTTGCTACCTCTGAAAAAGTGCTCCATCATGCATCGGTAAAGTGCTCCGTTATGTATCTGTATTGTTGTATAGCTCTGTAAAGCGCTCCGTTGCTTCTCAAAGCTAGGTCCACGCTCAATAAATACCGTAATAATAAACGAGACAAAGAGCACACCAGAGTGGGGAAACTAGAAAAACGACAGTCTTCCTGAAAGGAGAAAGAATGCGGGACTTATGAGTTTGAAAAGGAAGAGCGAGACCTGGCGGGGGAACCTGAGACTGCATTCAAAGCGTCTACAGACTATAGAAACACACTGAACACAGGGAAGGGCCTCCTATGGTAAAGAATCAAAAGGGGTGAGGGCCAGAAGCCATCCCTTTCCTTGGGGCGATTCCCCAAAACATGTCTTGGTTGTTTTGTGTTTTCTGTTTTAGAAGATAATGAAATAAACTAGGTTGGATTACGATTTACAGACAGAGGACTTTAATTATGTCCGTATATCCTGAACTCCCTATGAGCAACCTTTTTTCCTTTTCAGTTAAGAGTAGGGTTTATAATCCCAGGTGCAGGGAAAGGTTAGGCCTTTTTAAAAAAGAAAATAAAGTTGGAAATCGTGCCTCCTAGTCGGTCTCCTGATTCTGACCTACCTACCACACTCCAAAGCTGCCTCCTCTGCTCTCCCCAGATCGTTCCAACCCCCTTCATCTCCTACAGCACCATCAGCTCGGTTTCTCCAATCCGCCGGCTTGCCTTCCTGCTTGCTCTCCATTACCAGCCCCTCACTGCTTCCTCCTCGCTCTAATTCCATCCACAAAATCACACTTACAGGGCAAGACGATGACACTTTATACCCGCTTGAGCCGGCAATTGACAAACCTCAATCCGTTTTTTCCTTGAGCAGAGCTTGATTGGCTTTTTCAAAATTCAAATTGGTTTCCTCAGCTTTTTCTATTTGACTTCTGTTGTAGTGTGTGGAGCGGTGGACTAAGCACTCATAAGGCGCGGACCACCATCTTGCCTTTAAGAACTAGCATTGGTCTTGCCGCGGGCCAACCCTGCGACTCAATGTCCTGCTGGCCAGCCTCTTTGTTTGTAGGATCCTGCCAGCGAGTGCTCAGCCTCAAGGATTGCGATTGTGGGAATGCACAGTGTGCTTGGTGGGTGCTGCTGCTTTGCAATTCCTGGGATCAGACCAAAGTAGAATGCCACAAGCATCAATTCCACAGGACCCTGCATTTGCCACTTTCCACACGGGTCCCATGGCAACCAGCTGCCGGTTCAAGTCTCTGCTGCTAGCTTGTGTTTTTCTGAAAAATTCCTGTGTAGAGTCATGAATTCCGATTTGATTCCTGGAAATTACAGCAACCACTGGCAATTATGACTGTACAGGTAGAGCGTTCAATGATTCTCCATATTGGGGATAGGTCAACAACAACAAGGCTGATCCAAAGATGTGTTCTTTAGACTTCATCAGCTGATAGTGGTTGGGAAGCTGGCCACGCCTAAAAGGTTTAGGATGGGCTGAGGATCCTCAGTTTACCTCCTCCTGAGCCCACTTCAGGTAGCAGCTGGTGGTCCTTGGGCCCAAAGGCTTCCTGAAGTCACACCCTCTAACTTCAAACCTAAGACTTCAACACAAAGTTAAGAATAGGGGAGAGAGCACAATAAAGGTGCAGAACTCAAATGGGAACTTATAAACTGAAGCCCCCCCAGCTTGTGAATGTCCTTAGGGCCACCCAGATATCTCACCTATTGAACCAGATGTTTAAAGGATTTGGACTTCTGTGAGGAACTTGAGGGAATCCTCCCATCTACTTCCCTTAGATTTTCCTCTCAGGTGGCCAGGGAAGGGCCATCGCTTTTGGATTCTTACTCAGGGGGTGGATACACGAGGAAGGATCACCTGGGTGGAGGGTTCTTGGGTAGTGGATGAAAGGTGCCTTTAGGTGAGGCATGGTATCCCCCCTTTCCTGTGTCAAAATACATCTTACCATCCACCGACCTTCATAGGTTATTACCAATCTTCCCCACTGTCACACAATCCCACTGTATCCCATTCAAGTCCCTTCAAGACTGGGATGACGACAAGGCAACTAGGAGTTATGCACACTTCCCTCTGTGCACACCACTCTAGTATTGGGACGAGGAAGAGGACTGCAGAACATCACTCTAACGGTCAGGCATGTCGCATCGAGAGAGTTAGTTATAGTCAGGCAAAGGACTTGCACCGGCAGCCACTTGAGAGGCTACAGGTCCATATAAAAAGTAGAGACCGACATTGAGGAGGGGAAGGAGAAGAACTGCCTGCAGAGCCATGACGAGTCTGGAGAGTGTCAAGAGCCCTGCAGAGTCCCGAGCTGCGTGTCCCGTGCTGGAGCTGGGGGACACAGAAATCTCCACTACGCTGCAAGAGGCAGCAAGACTGTTCAGAAGAGGTGAGTCTGGCTCGTCGGTGCTCCCGATGTGAGAAAAAGCAGAAGAGGAACGCGCAAGCACCCAAAGGAACTGCTGGACATCAGTGAGTGACAGGGCCGGGACGCTCCAAGGGCTTAACATGGGCCAAGGAAGTTGGCAAATAATTAAATGCATATAATAGATGGGCCTGGAGACCAAATGGACATTATTGAGTACCGAACAAACTACTAAGGGCTTAATGAGTTATTGAATATCTAACTGAAGAAAAGCTATGCACAATCTATGAAAATACTGCACAAGTGGAGAGAAAGTGATGTATACTTACGAAAGGAATGAAAATAAGGAAAAAGCATTTAGGAACAATGTCTAAGTACAAAACCAAGTGAAAACCAGTAATGAGAGTTGATGAAACACGAGAGCCAAATGATAAGCTCTATGGGATAGTGTGAAAGAAGGTGGAGAAAAGGAATAAAACGCCACATAGTGAATTGTGAAGAAGGCATGTGTTGGCAGAGACAAGAGGATGCCAAGGAGAAACAGGAGTACAGGTGGACTAATGTCACAGGTGCAGAGAGGAAACCTAAGGTGGCAAAGTAGTCCCATGAGAATCAGTGAACATTATGAAGTGCCAAGGGTTATCGGTTGCGTCACCTGTGATGGGTGGACCGTGTGGTCTGGCAATTGCGCCTAGACTGAGTAACCCCTACGTGCAGTAAGCCGAGGTAAATAAAGAGGTTGAAGTTATTGTGCTTAACAAGTGTTAAAGTGACTAAGGAGAAGAAAAAGCCAAGTGAATGGTTGGAAAGTGGATATTGAATTCATATTGCAATTTAACAAAGTTGAACTGTGTTGAACTTGTGGAAGGCAACCCCAAGGATGTGTGGAACTGTGTTGAACTTGGGGAAGCGGAAGCTGTAAGCAAGCCAGGAGCTGGAAGAAGCTGAGAACTTTATTTTGAACACTGTTTCTTTGGTTGCTGACATCCCTACACAGCGTATAGATTTAGTTGTGAGGGCAAGCATAGGTTTTGGACACAGAGACTTTTGAGTTGAACTTTCTGACAAAGACTATCCTTAGTTTCTTTAGGTAGGGAAATCCCACCTTAGTATAGGGCAAGTTAGGACTTCCTCCATCCTGACATTTGAGAAATAAAAACTTTATTTTAGAAAAGTGAATCTGTTGTCTGGGTCTTACTTCATGATGCCTTTGCACTTCCCCAAGGGCCTTCTCAAGGGCCTTGCGCCTGGGCTATCATCAACAAAGACGCTGTAAAGCACTGATATCGACTATTTTTACTTCATCTTTTCAAATGTAGCCTTTTTCTAGCACGGTAGCATGCTGCTCTAAGAAAACATCAGAAGCAGCTGGTAGACAGCATGTTAGGACTATATACAACATCAAAATAAACAAGACAATCCAGCTGTTGAGTGAATTCCCAAAAGGTGTTTAGAGTACTCGCGTTTTACTAAACTTCAGTAACGTTTTAGTTCATGTTTAATCTATCGTACTTCTTTCTTTACAGGGGAAAAATTAAGGGGAGGCCTTTTTGCAGATTACTGTTTCTGTATCGCACAATTAATACAAATATTCTGAAAACAAGAGAATCAAGCAGTTCTGTCATTTGCATTCCTTAGCACTGGGGTCTGCAGATATTTTGGACAACTTTCATGATCCCTCATCCTGGAGTATGCTGGCTATGGCTGATGAGAGTCGTGGTACACAAAATCTAGAGAGCTAAAGGTTGCAGACCCCTGGGCCTTAATACTTTCAAACAAAATTAATTCAATTTTTTCAAAGGAAAGAATTACTGTAAAGTCAAAATAAGGATGTCAAATAGGAAATAAAATCTGACATCGATAAATGTATCCCAAAATATCTTTACGATATGTGACGTAAAAGAGTGACTAACAGGAGACCGATTGCAGGAATATCCCATACATCTGTATTGGTGAGGTGGGATAGCTCAGGAGCAACACATTTGTCTTGGAAGCAAGACAACGAAGGGCAGCACAGGTTTAAATCCCGATCCCACGCTTAGGAACCAATCTCTGGTATTAAGCGTGTTATGAAAGAACAATTATAATAATAATTGTGATCCTTGATGCCCCACTTTTAAAATATCTGCAGCTATGATAACCTCAAATTATGAATCTCCCCCACCTCCACAATATTGCAGGTGTTGTGGTTTTGGTTTCATTATTGAAACTGTCTCCCAACTGCACAGTTCCATTCAGTCAATTTCTTTCATTTTTGGTTACTCTGTCTAGCATACAGAATAGCCAATCAGATGATGCAAAAGGTCATACTAAGAAAAGCCATCTCTTCTCCACTTGCTCAGTCCACTGAATGAACAAGTTACTTACCCCTGGTAACGTTCTTTTGATTGGATGTTCCTCCCACGTATTCCTCATCTTATGATAATTATCTCTCCGGCTTCAGTTGCTTGGGAATTTTATTTTTCGACAGAGGGCGCTGTGTGCAGTGTCATTGGGCCTCATTACGACCCAGGCGGAAGACCCTGGTGCTATTAGCGCCATGGTTCACGCCGGAAAGTTACCGACTCCGCCATGGAGAAAGGGGGAATTACCATCCCATTACAAGGTTGGCGGGGCGGTAATTCCCCCTTCCTCCATGGCCCTTCCCCATTCCCATTTTTGCCCCATAGGGCTCAATGGGAATGGGGAAGGCGCTAAGTACGGTGCCGCAAATTGTTAATTGTGTAATTAGCACCAAGATCCCTTTGCGGGTCCCTACTTTAACGGCTGGTCTACACCAGCCGTTAAGGTCGGGTCCCACAAAGGGACCTCGTAATTAGGCGCTAATAGGTTAACGACGCCGCAGCCTTTTACGGCGCCGTTAACCCATTAGCGCCTGGGTCGTAATGAGGCCCATTGTGTTGATGTCCCTGAAGGGTCTCTGTTTGACGCCATCATCAGTATAAGTAGCACACGCAGCGCCCGCTCCAGTTCTGTTTTCCCCCCTCCTGAAGAGGAATTACTAGGCATACCCTAGACCGTAGGTTCACAGAAAGCGTAAAGTGTAATAACATGTAAATTGTACAGCAGGGTAGGCTGGGAGCGATGAGGAATATGTGGGGGGAACATTCAATCGAAAGAACGTTACCAGGGGTAACTTGTTCTTCGAATGGATTGAGTCCTCCCACATATTCCTCATCTTATGATAGACTCCTAAAGCATTCATAATTTGGAGATGGGAGTACCAATTAAATTTAGATCTAATCATGGACTGAATGAAGGACTGCTTTTGTAACTGTCCTCCCTGACTGGAAGATGAATCCAGGCAGTAATGTCTTACGAAGGTATGGATAGACAACCAGGTGGCCACTGTACAAATATCATTGACTTGGACAACTCTTTGAAGAGCAGCAGAGGTTGCCATGCCCCTTGTGGAATGTGCCCATCGGCCTTACGGCGGGTCCTTGCCCGCTAACCTGTAGCATTCGCCAATATCCAGGAAGATCCATCTGGATATGGTTTTAGTAACCGCAAGAACCAATTTGCGACCAGTATAGCCAATCAATAATTGGTCATCTTGGCGAAATGTAGTCATTCTGGGTATCTAAAAACTGAGAGCCCTTTTGGGGTCCAGTCTCTGCAACCTCTCTTCCGCCTTTCCGTCATGAGGAGGTGGCTAGAAAGTTGGTAAGGTAATTTCTTGTGACAAGTGGAAGTCGGAGATAACCTTCGGTAAAAAAGAAGGCTTTACCTTGAGAATTACCTTGTCTTTATGGAATACTGTATGTGGAGGTTTGCAAAAAAGGGCCTGCAACTCGCTTACCCTGCGCGCTGACGTTATTGCAATAAGCAAAACGGGTTTTAATGTCAAGAGCCTTAAAGGGCATGAGGGTAAATTATCAAAGGGAATGCATGTTAAAAATGTTAACACTAGATTGCGGTCCCATACAGGGACATTGAAGGGGACTAGTGGAAATACATCAGTAAGGCCTTTCAAAAATTAAACCATCAGAGGGATCTTAAAATATGAATCCTCCTCTGAAGAGGGCTTGAAAATGGAAAGCGCCGCTAGGTAACCCTTAAGTGTTCCAATCTAGAGCCCCAGATTTTCCAAATGTAACAAAGAGGAAAGCACCGTAGGTGTGTCACATAGAAAAGGATCCACATGTTTATCCCTGCACCAGTTGCTGAACTTGTTCCAACGGCAACGGTACAACGATTTTGTTGCTGGCCTTCTGGCCGAAAGCAAAATCTCCATTACGTCATCCAAGGAGGTCCCAAACCTTATAGCTCAGCCTTTCAGAAACCATTCATGAAGGTTAAGCGGCTTGACCTCTGGATGAAGAACCCGAGCTTCCTCTTGCGAGAGAAGATCCTCTCTTTGTGGAAGATGTATTGGAGCGTGGATAGACGTCCAGAAGGTCTGGGTACAGGTCCTACTGGCCCAATCCAGGGCAATTAGGATAATGGATTTCCCGAACTTTCTCAACCTCCTGATCACGCAAGAAATGACGGGGACTGGAGGGAACGCGTACAGGAGTGGAAACTCCCAGTCCAGCCCGAATGGCAGACCTCGAAATTGATAATGAGAACCGCCAACCGCGAACCTCAGGAACTGTCTGTGCTTCACATGGTTTGGCACATGAAAGTAAGCATCCTGAAGGTCCAATGATACCAACCAGTCTTGGAGTTGGAGAGCCTGAAGGATCCGAGAAGTGGTAACCATCTTTAACTTGTCCTTCCTGGGGAACTTGTTCATGTTTCTTAAGTCCAAGATGGGTCTCAATCCTCTGTCCTTTTTGGGGATCTGAAAGTATGGGGAATATCAACCCTTGTCCCTTTCCCCTACAGATACATGTTCTATTGCACCTTTCTCTAGCTGGTTCAAACTTTCCTGCACAAGGAGCAGATCCAGAATTTTTAAAGAGTTTATCCCCGGTGGATGATCCTGAGGCCTTTTTTGAAAAGTAAGGCAGTAACCTTGGGACACAGTTTCCAGTGGCTAAGCATCTGAAGTAATACCCCACCATTCATTCAGATACTGAGTAAGTCTGCCCCCCACTGGGGTCTTGTGGGTCATGGCCTCAGAGTGGTTTAGAGTTGGCTGAATGTAAGGCTGCTGCTGCTTGGGCTGACTTAGCACCTCTCCCTAGTCCACCCCGAGGGAATCTTCTCTGACCTCTTTGACTGGCTTGTCCTCTTCCTCTTCCAAATGAGGAGTTGAATCAAAAGGACTTAACCTTCCAGGAAGATGAGCCCGAATAGGGTTGTTGAGGCTGTCTAAAGGCACTAAGAGATTTAGCTATCACCTTTGAGGTCTGTAGCTTTTCCAAACTCTCAACCACCTTGCTGCCAAACAGCCACGAGCCATCAAAGGGCATGTTGAGTAGTCTAGTTGCACATCTGGTGCAAACCCAGACTTCCGCAAACACGCAAATGTGCGTAACACTGCTACCTGCCATGGATCTGCTGATGCGGTCTGCAGTATCCAAACCTGACTGGAGACATTCACCCATTGCCTCCTTACCATCCTTGATGATTGCCAGGAAGCCGTCTCTTTCCTCTCTTTCCGGGATGTGGTCAGCCGTCATAGCAAAACAGTCCCACAGGGTAAACATAAATCTAGATAATGTGCAAGTCACATTTGTCGACTTCAATGCCATACTACCCGCAGTAAAAACATTTCTCGCTCAGGAATCCACTCTCTTATCATCCCTGTCAGGCGGGATGGGTAAGCTGACTGCTTTGTAGATGTAGGAGCCTGAACTACCAAGCTTTCTGGTGTGGGGTGCTTAGTGAGATACTCCGGGTCACTGCTGGACGGTCTGTACTTCCTTGCAAAGTTTTTATTTACTTCAGCCACAGTTTCTGGAGTCCCCCAATTTGGGTCTTTCTGAGGACCCTGGTCTAAGATGTCCATCATGTCATCTTGCTCAAAAGATGGAGTGGGCCTACTCCATCCTAGAAATTCGATAACCTTTCCCATACGTTTCCTGTATGATTAGTCAGCATGCTCAGTAGGGTCTGGTTTGCCAAACTAACTGGCGAGGTATCAAACCCACTGGCTGACTGAATGTTATTGTATAAATCTCTTAGCCTGGACCCATCAGATACTAGTTCCTCTGGAACATTAGAAGTGCCAAACTGTAGTCCAAAAGGTGGTGTATTGTCATCAGAGGGAGGTTCCTCCTCATATATGGCTGACAAAGACTTAAAATAGTCCTTTTTAGGTAAAGGTTTGTAAACCTTTTTCTGTACCACTACAGGCTTCGACAATGTTGAAGTAGTCTTCGACGATGGTTTCGAAATCGGTGTGGATTTAGTCGGCGTCAACAGCTCAGATGCCATCAGGATCGGCGAAGGTGTCGAAGTTTTCGACGTCTTTTGCTTCTTGAATGGACCACTCGATGGGCTAGGTTCCTGACTCGTCAAAGCCCTCGAAGATTTTTCGTGGGATCGAGAACTTTCTCGATGCAACACTGGCTTCAAGCTCGGTTTTGAAGATTTAGTCATCAACTTCCCTTCATCGTCCTTATGTGGAACGACTGTGGCATGGCTCTTCTGCTTGTCCTTCGAGGGGGTCGAGGCAGCATTCTCGAAGATTTGTAGCATTTCACTACAAAATGCGTCCCATTTTGCAGGGGAATCATATTTTGTAGGACACCTGATTACTTCCATTGAGGAATCACTGGAGGTCGAAGGTGACCTATGACGCCTCTTCTTGCCCTTCTTTGAAGACAAAGAATGGCGCAATTGACTTCTCAATCGAGACCGTTTTAATTTTTTGCGTCAGGAAGAATCCCTCGACTCATTAGTCTTTTTTGACCTCTTTGAAGATGATTTCGAAGCTAACCTCCCCACCTCCAGTTTACCTTTACGCTCCCTGAGTGCCTTCTCGGTCATCGCCTGACAGGAGCCACAGTCGGAAGTACGTTGCTCGGAACCCAAACAGTGTAGACATACGCGGTGGGGGTCGGTGATCGACATCTTCGACCTGCAGGCTCTCGAGGGACATTGACTCGACGACACTGCACACAGCGTCCTCTTTCAAAAAATAATTCAGAAGCAGCTGAAGCTGGAGAGATAATTATCATAAAATGAGGAATACGTCGGAGGACACAATCCATTCGAATCACCGTTACTGAATTCAACTCAGCGCTGTCCTCTCCCATCAACGATCGGAGCCCTGCCCGCTCCTTTACCCACTTCCGGCCTGCATCAACAGCTATGGATGTCCTCAACCATCCAGCAGCTGAGAACAACATTGCTGCTTATGCCGCTGGTTGAAAGTCTCTCTCGCACTGCCTATGAGGACTCACATTTGACTACACCTTGGACTCACATTTGACTACACCTTGGACACAGTCAAATCCTCCTGTTACACTAATCTGATTTCCTCTCTCAGCTCACATCTGTGCAAATTATTGATGATCTTTCAGGCCATGCCTTCCCTCCTATGAGCCACTCCATTGCCTCTCCCCCTTCTGTCGACTTTAATGACCACTTCTCCACTAAAATCATCAAAATACAGGGCACCCTAACCCACCCTTCTATCTCTCCCCCCTCAATTTCGCCTCCTACCATCTTTCCAACCACTCACTCCCTCACATGAATTGCCCTTATTCAACTAATCTCTTTCAAAGAGTATCTCTAGAGCATGTGGCAAAACACCCAAACTTGTACCTCTCCTAAAAACACAACGGCTGAACCCAACACCCCATGGTTCTAAAATCCTCTACAGGGTTGTCTTCAACCACAGTCAAATATCTCAAAGAACACTCACTTCGTGACCCTCTCCAATCTGGAATCCAGTCCAAACACTTCACTGAGACTGTTCCCATTCATATTACCAACTGTCTTACCACTGCCCACCACTACCACTTCTCCATTCTCATCCTTCAGACCCTTCTGCTGCCTTTGACACTGAGGATCATCCCTCCCGCCTTCCAACTCTATCCGTCTTTGGTTTTAAGCACACTATATTCAACTCAGTGTCCCCCTAGCTCACTTCTTCTCCATGTCATAGGGCTCCAGAACATCCTCCCCGACATGCCTCTCTGTTGGTGTTCCCAAGGATCAGTCAGTCCTACGCCTAGTCCTCTTCACCCTATACACCTCTTCCCTATGCATCATTCCTTTGGCTTTAACTACCACCTCTTTGCTGACAATAGTCAGATTTTCTTCTCTTTCACCCTCAGAGTTCTTTGAATGTATATCCTAATGCCTAACCTCCAACAGATGGCTTTACGTTGCCACATGGTCAACTGTTCCTTGTTCATGCCAACTTCACACTCCTTCCCCATGACCTCCTCAATCCCTCACGCATTGCTCACAACCTTTGGGTTCTATTTGACTATGACCTGAAACTCTTCCTGTTCATCACAGCTACTGGCAGCGCAGCTAGACACACCCTCCAATTTATTAGAAAAAAATCTGTCCACACCCCACACAACATTCTACTATAACCCTTCTCTCTACTCTAGTGCTCATCAAACTGGACTAATGCACAAGCTTACTTCTCGGTCTCCGCCTCTATTGTTTCGCTCTACCCAAAGAAGGACTCAACCATTTGGCACACCATAATGTTAAAGCTACCCCTGACCCTCCATCATCCTGGAAGGTTCTCCATGCTAAATCGCTCTCATTAGATTTCTGCTACTCATCTAGAAATCCAAACATGGGCTTGCCGCCCTCTACCTCATTAACTGCACATCACTGTACTTTCCCTGTCAAAGCCTCTGCCCCATGTCTTTTGACAACCTCTCTGCCCCCAACGTGCCTCCTGCCACTTGTTCCTTTTTCCTACCAGTTCCAATGCATTGGAATGTTCTCGTCCACCCCATCTTGGGCAATCAAAGCCATTCAAAACGGGGCTCAGACACCACCATTCAACAAAGGAGTTCACAAAGCCACTCACCCTAGTCGCGAAACTAACCGCTCAGCCCACCTCTCCTTCCCTCTGTCCTCAGGAATAATATATGTAATTTCTAAATAGGCAAACACGGGCCATGGGTACTCAATGATAAAAATAATGTTCGGTGGATCTATGTGAAACGTCAGAGTTAAAAAAATAAAGCGGTGCAAAATGCAGCTGTTCGAATGAACCAACATGTCGAGTGTGGTGTGTATTGGAAAACAAACATAAATGTTATTTTTTTACTTTCCTTTTCCCCCGTTTTCCATGTTATGGAAGTGGGTGACACCCCCACAACACCCACTCCCCTTGTTCAACATTATGGGAGTTCCTTTTTCCCCCATGACGAATGCGTACAAAACGCGCATTCTGCATTTGGTTTTTGAAATGTTCAGCCAAAGCGTCCAGCAAGCTCATATCTAAAGGCACCGTACCCTAGGACTGCCTCCACTCTTTGTTAATATCCTCTGTAAGCAATTTCTGTTTGAAATGACACCCTGTTCATCAATAAATAGCAAGTACAAACATTAAGGAATAGGACGTCCCAGGCAGTATATACATCGATCAGCATTCAGTCTGCTGTTCTGTGCACAGCACCCTCACCACCCACAGCATGGTCTGCCAACCTCGAACAATCCATAGCTAGGGTACCAGATACTCCCTTTTTGGGGGGGCGTGTAGTACCCGGTTTGCACACCATGGCCATCTTTCATAACACCATTCTGGAAATCAGCTAAATGGCCCAGTGTCCGATCCTCATCAAACCTCTTCTCCGATTAATGGTGCTTGCAGGTCAGGTTACAAGTGCATTTTATTACTGCCATACAGTGAGAAGGCTAAACTCAAAGGAAAAACAAAGAGGAGGGGGGAGGAGGGCGATGAATGAAATATGTGGGAAGAGGCGGCAAGGAAATACAGGATGGTGCGAGGAGACAATGAGGGAAAGAAAGACATGTATAACGTAAGTGGGTAAGGTAAATAACTCATAGGAAATGCACACTGAAAGCGAGGGAGGTGGAGAACTGAGAGGAAATGTATACGGAAAATGACAGCTATATAGAACTGAGGGGAAATGTATACTGAAAGTGAGGGAGGTGTAGAACTGAGAGGAAATGTATACGGAAAATGACAGCTATAAAGAAATGAGGGGAAATGTATACTGAAAGTGAGGGAGGTATAGAACTGAGAGGAAATGTAGATGGAACGCGAGGGAGATAGAGAACTGAGAGGAAATGTATATGGAAAATGACAGCTATATAGAACTGAGGGGAAATGTATACTGAAAGTGAGGGAGGTGTAGAACTGAGAGGAAATGTATACGGAAAATGACAGCTATAAAGAAATGAGGGGAAATGTATACTGAAAGTGAGGGAGGTATAGAACTGAGAGGAAATGTAGATGGAACGCGAGGGAGGTGTAGAACTGAGAGGAAATGTATACGGAAAATGACAGCTATAAAGAAATGAGGGGAAATGTATACTGAAAGTGAGGGAGGTGTAGAACTGAGAGGAAATTAGATGGAAAGCGAGGGAGGTAGAGAACTGAGAGGAAATGTATATGGAAAATGACAGCTATAAAGAAATGAGGGGAAATGTATACTGAAAGTGAGGGAGGTGTAGAACTGAGAGGAAATTAGATGGAAAGCGAGGGAGGTAGAGAACTGAGAGGAAATGTATATGGAAAATGACAGCTATATAGAACTGAGGGGAAATGTATACTGAAAGTGAGGGAGGTATAGAACAGAGGAAATGTAGATGGAACGCGAGGGAGGTAGAGAACTGAGAGGAAATGTATATGGAAAATGACAGCTATATAGAACTGAGGGGAAATGTATACTGAAAGTGAGGGAGGTGTAGAACTGAGAGGAAATTAGATGGAAAGTGAGGGAGGTGTAGAACTGAGAGGAAATTAGATGGAAAGGGAGGGAGGTAGAGAACAGAGGAAATGTATACGGACAATGACAGCTATAAAGAACTGAGGGGAAATGTATACTGAAAGTGAGGGAGGTATAGAACTGAGAGGAAATTTAGATGGAAAGCGAGGGAGGTGTAGAACTGAGAGGAAATGGATACGGAAAATGACAGCTATAAAGAACTGAGGGGAAATGTATACTGAAAGTGATGGAGGTGTAGAACTGAGGAAATGTATATGCAAAGCGAGGGATGTGTAGAACTGAGAGGAAATTAGATGGAAAGTGAGTGAGGTAGAGAACTAATGCAAATGTTTATTGAAAATGATGGGGTATAAAACTGATATGAAATGTATATTGAAAGTGAGAGAGGCGTTGAAATGAGAGGAAATTCACACTGAAACTAAAAGTTGTGTAGAACTGATAGTTCATGTATATTGAAACTAGTGAGAGGCGTCAAAATGAGAGGAAATGCACACTGAAACTAAAAGTTGTGTAGAACTGATAGGAAATGCATACTGAAAGCAATGGGAGTGTAGAACGTATAGGAAATACATACTGAAAGTGGGAGGGTAGAAGTGATAGGAAATGCATATTGAAAGGGAGAGGAACGTAGAACTGATAGGAAATTCATTTGAAAGTGAGCACGGAGGTGTAAAACTAAAAGAACTAGTGGGAAGCAAGAAGAAAAGGAAGAGACTACAAAATAAAATGGAGGGAGTATGAATGTAAGCAAATAAATATTATGGGGAGATAGAGCAGTATTTTGTATTTTTATTTATTTGGTAGTGAGGATATCATTTCGAGTTTGGCATGGGAAGAAAAAGTCTGACACGAGACAAGATGAATAGAAGAACAGGTAAGAGCGGAAATCGGCACCTTGTGGCACTCCTGTACACTCAGTTCCCCCAATGCAGTGCCACCAGGGTGTCAGTTATCCACTTGTGGATGCCTAGTGATAACCTGAAGCACAACCACACCAAGACTGAATTCCTACTCATGACCAACTACACCGAATACCCTGACATCCAGACCTGGCTCTCTGCTATGCCCCTTGAGTGCTTTACACCCCAGCTAGCCAACTGCGACAAGTCCCTTCGGTTCAACATCGACTGGCACCTATCCTTCAGCACCCGATGCCCCCAGGTCCGGCACGCTTTATAAATGCCAAAATAAATAAACAGTACATAGCAAGGAAGGCGTAAACAGCTTGGTACCAACTTTCTCAAGCGAAAAGCAAAACCTTCATCACAGAAAACAAGATTTGCTGCCAAAGCTTTGGTCCTCTACCACCTGGATGGTGGCAATGCCCTTTTGGAAAGCTTCCGGGTGACTATATGGCACCCCTCAGATGAGTCCTGCATGCTGCAACACGCCTCATCAAAGGACTCCACAAATTCGACAACATCACACCAACCCTCTTCAAACTGCATTGGCTCCCACTGCAAGCCCGCCTCATCTTCAAATCCTGCTGCATCATCTTCAAGGCCCTCACTCTGAAGTCCCTAAGCTACCTCACTGAGAAACTCAGCATCTCTCGAGGCCTATGATCCACCAGAAGTAAGAACAGTGCAGACTTGAACTCTGCTGGTGCAGGAAGGAAAGAAGGAAAGAACCAGAAGAGAGGCCTTCTCAGTCTAGGCCACCAAGACTATGTAACCTCCTCTCTGTCAACACCAGACTCACCCCCTCACATTCTGCAGCAAAGGAAGGAGCTCAAGACCCTCCAAGGAATGGCTCCTCCCTAACACCTAGGTCCACACACTCTTGCCTCCCCACCCTAACTAAGACTGGGTGATCTGATCCCTACTGTTTCCTCCCCTGGTTGCTTGTAGATGCCTTGCTAATAAATTGCACACATTTGCCCTCCCCCGTTTGCTCCCCACTCCCTTGTTTCTCTGCTCCCCTCACCATGTTCTTTCCGCTATTATTGTAAAGCTCTTAGTTGCTTCTCGAAACCAGTTCTGCGTTAACTACCCTAATAATAAATAACAGAGCTGACCACCATTTCTCCCACCCAGTACTCTAAAAAAGAAAGCCCTTCTCCCTGAAAAAAAAAATGAGAATCTTTTCAAAATGTCCAGCAAATGGCTGCATTAACGCTAAAATGAGTGGCTAAAGATGCGCTTCCCAAACCCCTTTCCCCAATCCCCACACCCACTTACCTTGCGCTCCTCCTTCCCTCGCAACACTGTGTTCCCGGCGCAGCTCAGTTGCAGCAATGGCTACCATGGAAAGGGAGAAGGGACTACGTGTGGTTCCCATCTCCCTCATTCATGTTCGCCATCTAGTTTTGTAGTTATTTTTTCAATATGAGAAACGGCAAACACGCCATTTCTCAACTTGAAGAAAAAAAAACGATTAGCATCCTGATGCCATGTGCCAGGATACTTAAAGCAATAAACCCCTTCGGGCGGGGCGTCAGAGTTTATTGCTTAAGTAAAGTTAGTCACAATTCCAATCCAAGATGATTTACCCCCTCCATCCCCACTCCCCTCACAAATGAGAAAATGGCTTGGACAACCCAAGCTTTGGTTTGGAAAGCGCAAGAAGTGATGTCAGACACTATACTTGAAGAGCAATACGTTTCTCCACACTATTTGAGACCTTTTATAAGCTACTCAGATAGTTTGACCCCCGTGCGCTACCTGCATTGGTCTCCTGAGCATTGGTCATGTGTGTCGCAACCATTGGATCCTGGTTTTGTCAGGTTTGCTTTTGAGATTTTAATTGAGATTTGGGTTTCCTTTGTGGTCCCTTCTACATGCTCCCGTCTTTCGTTTACTTTAACTCACTGGCCCGCTCGTTTGGAAATAATCTCCCTTGTTTCGGTTTCTTGCTTGGGTGTGGATATGACATTCCGCCTACGATTCCCTTTCACACTATGGTATTGTGAAGATTCTTGGTTTGGGTGTGTTGATCGTTCACTGCATGTCGCAGTGTCGGCTACTCATTCTACTCCCTGCACACTCCAATGCCCCTCCCCCATTTAGTAGCCTTACAGATGTGTTAGACGTATTCTAGTCTAGTCTTCTAAGGGTCTTTCTAATTTACACATTCCTGTGAATGAACCTCCTGAGAGATTACTGCAGCATTGTTACATTCCAGCTACTTGGGATAATTGTCATGCTTCTGGATTGCCAAAACCTAGATCTATCTCCAAATCCTATTAAGTGAAGAAATATTAGTTGCTTGGATCCCCTTATTGAATTTTAGGTTCAGAAACCTCTGTGTTAGATAGGGTCACTAGGCATAATCTCAGATGGCTGCAGCTGCGAGCAAGGTCACTCATACTGGAAGTGGGAGACTTAACAATAGCCCACCTTTCTAGCACAGGACAAAAGAGAATCGTTGATAAACTGACTTTGCATTGTGTGTGTTAGAGAGAACAGGAAGGACAGTACCAGCTTCTCTATGTGACGTGAGCCTAGGGCCATCTCACACCTCTTGGGGCCAACGCCTCTTGCAGTCCGTGCCACTGGGCAGTGCTGCAGGGGTAATTTAGCCAGTCTCACAAAGTCTCGTCATAAGGCACTACAATTCGGTAACTACAGTAGATATTGGGCATTAAAAACAGTCTTTTGGCCCTATTCCTTTTGATAGATTGCCTTTATTTTCATTGACCTTCCGAGGTCTTTGTTCTTCCATCGTTGGGTGACCCGGTTTGCAAAGGTTCAAAAGGGACAAGGTGAAATTCTCCACTGAATCAGGCTGAATGAGTCCAGCGTAAAAAGGAAACGATGACACTGACACTGGCTACCGGCTCTCTTATTCACAAACGCAAGCGCAGAACTACTCTCCAAAGGTAATGAGCAGATACCATCAAATGAATGATAATGCTGAGAACAGTAAACAAATTAAAAGAAATAATGTCCAAGTTGGCCAATTTAAAAGGAAAATCAAAATGTATGAAAGTTAAAAAGATAAAACCTAAGTAGTGTGAGAAACCTGAAGGTGTCTCCCTGTCTAGTGCCTGGGGATCTGTCATCCAGGTGACCAGGACACAGCCATTGCTTTTGGATCCAGTTCCTGGGAGTGGACCAGTGTGGGAGGATCACCTATATGGGGGGTCCTTGGGGAGTGGGACACTGATAGGTGAGACGCAGTATGCCCCGTCTTTGAACACCTTTTCCCCATCCTACCACATAGGATATTCCAAAACACTGCCCCCCTCTTTCTTACACAAACACTTTCACACGACACGAAAGACAACCGACTAACACCAGAGCCGTTTACTGGACATGTCCCAATACAAGGAGCCAGGCAAAGTCAGGCAACTGACAAGAATCATACACACCTGACGGCCCTTTCCCTTCCCCACAGGGATAAAGGATGGAGCACAAGCGCATGGACGAGCAAGGCAGACTGCACAACGTGAGAGCTAACTCAGCAAAGCAGTTCAAGAGGAGGAGAAAGAAGGCGTGTGTTGAAAGGATACCAAAGGGAGAAGTGACCTTGCCCGTATCGACAGAGACCCGTAAAGCCTCAAGAGAAGGAATTGTAAGACCGTGAACAATAGCCAGCGTGTGCTGCAGCAGATGTCAACGGGACAGCCAAGGCAAGAAGATACGCATGGCCCAATGGTACCAGCCTTGACTCTACAGACAAGAAAACAAAGCATTTCATCACAGCCGGTAAGTCGAGGGGAGAGCCGATAAAGAAACCGAACTGTGTCGAACAAAAGTAGCAAGTGGCTAATTGAACTTTGAACGAACAAAGAACTATTGATATGAGGAAAGGGGAAAGCCAGCATAACAGGATCAAACATCACATGGGTGTTTACTTGAGAAACTGTAGGCGATTACCCTGCTGTTTCACGACAGTAACCAGAAGTCTTGGTCTTCGACGGCCTCCGTAGCGACCCTTGTGACGTCACCGCTGGTATATGAAGCACGCGCGCTGACCGGTACCTGAGTTTTTCGTTTTTTCCCTACTTTAATTTGCTGCGTCATAGGCGGAGACAATCTTGATGTTGCAAGAAAGGAAGTTGTAAGGCAGGGAAATTCTAGGCAGGTAAGAGGGGATGGATGGGAGGACGATGAGGAATACATCAGAGGAACATCCAGTCGAAAGAACGTTACCACAGGTAAGGGAATAGTTTCTTACCTGTAACTCCATTTCTCCAGCATTGGTATCTTTCATGGATTCACATGCTTAGAATATTCCCCGTCGTCAGACTGGGATCCCTCGGTACACATATATAGCCTTTTCCTATAGGAAAACTTTCGACACTTTTGTGTCCTATCTACGTCCTTTTAGGACCCGCCTACGCATGCTCTGTAGGCCGTCCCCGTATAAGAGGCCCGCCCCCGCGGCTCCCCTTCAGATTTCGGCCCCTCCAAAGTAGGAAGGGTTAACCTTATCAAGTAAAGACATTGCATTCCGGGGAGGCTGGCGGGCGCATGTGAATCCATGAAAGATACCAATGCTGGAGAAATGGAGTTACAGGTAAGAAACTATTCCCTTCTCCAGCATTGGATCTTTCATGGATTCACATGCTTAGAATAGATTGTATAGCAGTAACACCTGACACGGCGGTGAGAATGTAATGTAATATACCCTCACCATAATACACAATGCATATGTAAAGCAGGAATAAGTTTACTCATATAATCTTACCCACATAAAGTATACTGTCATCAAAAGGTAGAACAGACTCTCCACAGCGTGGAGCTTACCTTACTGAAACAGATGGCGCAGGACAGCTCTTCCCATCTGCACTTAGTCCGCATGCTGCCTGGCAAGGCAGTAGTGGCGGGTAAACGTGTGAGGCACTGACCATGCCGCAGCCTGGCATATGTTCGTTAGCGGAATTCCTGCCCATAAGGCTGCTGAGGAGGACGTTGATCTAGTAGAATGGGCTCTAGGATGCCCTTGCAGCGGCCCTCCGGCCTTGGAGTGGCAAAACGCAATCGTCGATGAGACCCATCGAGCCAATCCTTGTTTAGAGATTGCTTTTCCCCTCGTCGACGGACCATATGCGATGAACAGTTGTCGAGTAGACCCGAGTTCCTGTGTACGATGTAAGTAAAATTTCAGAGCCCTCTTAACGTCCAAGGTATGAAGAGCTTTTTCTGCTGCCGACGATGGGGTCGCGAAGAAAGTAGGGAGAACAATGGACGAGTGTTTGTGATACACTGTCGGAACTTTTGGGATGAACGTAGGATTGGTTGCCAGGACCACCTTGTCTTTAAAGAATCTTAAGTATGGCGGGTCTACGACCAGCGCTTGCAGTTCTGAGATTCTTCTAGCTGATGTGATAGCAATTAAGAATGGCAACTTCCACGATATAAATTTCATGTCCGACGTGGCCATAGGTTCAAATGGCGGTTTCATTAACCCTGCCAACACTGTGTTTAGACTCCAAGTTGGAGGGAAATGTTTCACCGGGGGAAAAGTTCGAAATAAACCCCTCATGAAGTGTTTCACAAGTCTGTCGCTGAATAGAGGAGAGGACTGCCTCTTCCTCGTGAACCTCGAGATGGCCGCCAGGTGCACCTTTATCGATGTGAAGGATAAACCCCTCTCCGCCAAGAGAAGCAGGTAAGGTAGATCTTGTTCCGGGGTCAACGTCAACGGTTGTAGGCCTTGCTGTCCTCAACACCATTCGCAGAACCTCCGCCACTTATAGGTGTAAGATTTGTTGGTAGAAGGGGCTCGAGCCGCCTGCAGAATTTTTTGGCAATCCTCCGAAACGTCTAACCCACCGAACTCCGAAAAGTCAGGAGCCAGGCTGCAAGGTTGAGACTGTCCGGGTCGTGATGCCACACCGTGCCTTTGTCCCGGGATAATAGGTTTGGGACTCTCGGGAACGCTATTGGATGTTCCAGCGACAGGTGAAGCAGGTCGGAGAACCACGGTTGCCGCGGCCAGTACGGTGCCACTAGAATTACCCTGCAACTGTATCTGCGTATCCACTGTACTGTCCTCCGTATGAGTGGGAACGGAGGAAAAGCATAAAGGAACATGTCCGTCCATGGGAAGGAGAATGCTTCCCCCATGGAACCCTCCTGGAGCCATCTGCTTGCGAATTGCTCGCATTTCTTGTTGTCCTTGGTTGCGAAAGCATCCAGAGGGGGGTGACCCCTTTTCTCGAACACTTTTCTCAGCTGAACTGCGTCCATTTCCCATTCGTGTATCTGGGCCATGCTTCTGCTGAGGGAATCTGCTTGTGAATTCCTCACTCCTGGGAGATGGTGAGCCACGATGGAAATCTCGTGCTTTAATGCCCAATGCCATGTTTTCTGGGCCTCTATGGAAAGAGTTCTTGATCGCGTCCCTCCTTGTTTTCTCAGATAAAACATGGCCGTCGTATTGGCGGTCAGTACTCGCGATCCCTTGATGTGCGGTAGGAATGCCTTCAAGGCCCATCGTACTGCTCTGAGCTCTAACACGTTTATGTGTAGGAGTGACTCCGTTGGAGACCAGCGACCTTGCGTTTGAAGAGTACCCATGTGAGCTCCCCATCCGGTTAGGGACGCATCTGTGACTATGGTTCGCTGAAACTCCGGTTCCTGTAGGGGTACACCTTTGTTCAGATTGTGGAAACTCTGCCACCACCGAAGGGTCCGAAGCAGCTTGTCGTCGTCGATGGTTATCTTGTCTGACCACGATCCTTGGGCCTGCGTCCATCGGTCCGCGAGGAATTCCTGGACTGGCCTCATGAATAGGCGACAGTTTTCCACCAGATGGATGCAAGATGCCATGGCCCCTAGGACCGAAACGTATTTCCTCACTGAGAGCCTGGTGGTTTGTCGTAGTCGGCTCGCCAGCTGATTGAGTTTTGAGGTTCTGTCGAGAGAAGGCTTCACTAGCCCTAACTGGGTCTCGAACTGTGCCCCCAGGAACACCAACGTTCTCGATGGCCGCAGAGAGGATTTTTCGAAGTTTATGGCAAATCCCAGCTGTTGTAGAAGCTGCATGGTGGCTTGCAAACTTGTGTTGGTCGACGCTGAGGAGGATCCCCTTACCAGCCAGTCGTCGAGGTATGGGTAAATGTGGTGGCCTTGCTTCCTTAGCCAGGCCGCTACTGGGGCCAGGCATTTTGTGAACGTTCTGGGGGAAGTCTTGAGCCCAAAGGGGAGAACCGTGAATTGGTAGTGAGTCCGCCCTATTACAAATCTCAGGAATTTCCTGTGTTTCCGACACATTGGAATATGGAAGTACGCGTCCTGTAAATCCAGGGACGCTAGAAAATCCCCTTCTTGAACGGCGCGGATCACTTCCTGCAGCGTGAGCATTTTGAATTTCAGGCTCTTTAAAGACTTGTTGAGATCCCGTTTGGCTTTTTTACGACGAAGTATCTTGAGTAGACACCTTGACCTCTCTGTGATCTTGGAACTAATTCTATCACGCCCTTTGCTAACATGAGAGTTACCTCTTGTTGCAGTATCCTCAGATGGGAATGAGCGGTGAACGCAGGTGGAATGTGCGGAGGGCTGTGCTTGAATTGTAGAGACTGCCCGTTCCTTATAGTGTCCAGCACCCATTGATCCGTCGTTATTCGTTCCCATTTGTCGACATATGCTGACACTCTTCCCCCCAGAACGGTGTGTTGGCTGTCACTGCTGATCTTTATTTTGTTTGTCTCTCGACGACGACGGATAGGATGGTCTCTTCCTGGACGTCTGGAAGTTCCGGCGTCGGTTTGCCGTTTGGGAAGCACGCCTGTATCCCTGGGAGGGGAAAGCCGACCTGCCAAAGGATCTATCTCCAGACGCAGAGAATCTGGAATTACCTGAAGCCCCTCTAAAGGGACGAAAAGACTTGTAGCTTCGGCCACTCTGGAGGGCACCCAATGAACGTGCCGTGTCCGAGTCCTCTTTCATTCCCTTTAGGGCCTCGTCTACCTTCTCTCTGAATAGAAGGTCCCCCTCAAAAGGCATATCTAGTACTTTGTATTGTACCTCTGGTCTGAAGTAGGTACACTTAAGCCATGATTGTCATCGTAATACGACCCCATTATTGACTTGCTTGAAGCCTGACTCAGCGAGGTCAACCGCGATGTTTATTGCCTGATTGGAGGCTTCCTCACCCTCTCGAACAAGTAACATCGCTGCCTTCCTATGCTCTTCCGGAAGATGATCCAGCAACGGCGCTAGCCTGTGCCACATCTCTCTGTCGTATCTGGCTACGATAGCCAGAGAGTTTGCAGCCTTTACCGTGGTTGCTCCCACGGATAGCACTTTTTTGCTAAAGGCATTCTGGCGTCTTGCCTCATTTTCAGGCGGAGTCGTGCACTTGTGCTGGGCCTTCGCCTTCCTTGCCGCTGCCGCCGACACCACCGATTCTGGCGTTGGTTGGGAGGATAAACACTTGGGGGTAGACTCTGGAGCCTTAAACTTTTTCTCGAGGCGTCCTTTAACTGCCGGCTCCGAAAAGGGGTGACGCATTGTCTGCAATCCCTCTTTCCATACGCGGTCTAGTATTGGTATTGAGAACACAGACCACCTTCTCTTACCCATGTGGTCGAACAAAAAAACAGTCCTTTTTCTGTTCTTCCTGGGATAAACCAAATTCTTTACACGCCTTCTCCATCATAGAATGGAATGATGCAATGTCGTCCGGAGGGGACGGGTGAGCTGGGCTTCTTGAGGTTCCTAACTCCACCTCTGACTCCGAGGTTGGATCCCTGGAGGGGGATGATGAGATATCCGACATGGCTCCCCTGTCAGACTCCGAATCTGGCAGCTCACCTTCCTCTTGTGGCGCCAGTGCTGAGATTGGCGTGCGTAAGTGTGTCGGTGGACGGGACGGGCCCGGCTCGTCGACGGGTGACTGTGGCAGGTTTGCCTGAGGTAGTCGCTGATCCAACGACTGCACCAAAGACTGAAGCGTGGACAGAATTTCCAACGACAAAACAGATTGAAGATTGAGAAGAGGGGCAGATACCCTCGTCGACGACTTGTCAACCACTCGTAGCCCTAGGTCTGCCGGGCCAGCTATTCTCCCGCTCTCGTCCTCCCCTGAGGACAGCGACACAGCCTGTTCTTGCAGCAAAGTATCCGGGGGGATCGGATCAAAAACTTCAGGCCTCCAGGCTTTCTGTAGAACCCCCGTTGACGAGGCCACCGTCGCAGTCGTTGTCGATGGGACGGTGGATATCACCTGCGTCAGTGGCAGGGTGGAGGCTGATGACTGGACCACCGTCGACGACGGTGACTTAGCAGGTGGTTTAGGCGGTCCCGCCTTTTCCACACTTGGCCTGCCTTTACTCGACTCTCGACTCGAAGTCGATCTATGGTGATCGCCCGAGGAGGATTTCGGCCTTTCCTTGTCATACTTTTTTGATGAAGATGACGATTTTTTCGACGAGGACTCTCTAGCTGAATGGCTCCGAGATGACTCTTTTTCCGTCGTTCGAGATTTCTTCGCCGGTGGTTCCGACGAGGCAGCTCGGTGTGAGGTTTTCGCCGATTGTGTGGAGCCTACCTCCGAAGGGGGGTATGCCCCCGCTCCATCGTTCAGCCATGCCACCAGCCGACGGTTTCGGTCTTTGAGGGTCTTTTGAGAAAACCCTTTGCATATTTCGCAGTTATCAGCCGAATGATGAGGGTGGAGACAGTATATACAATCCATATGTCCATCCCCCTCGTAAACCTTTTTCAAGCCGCACGTCGCGCATGGACGGAACAGCGATTTTCCTGACATGGAGGAAAAATTTCCTCGAAATCCAACTCCAGGTACAGAACCTTGTACAAAATAGTAAGACGACGCGAGGAGATCCCACTACTTTGGAGACGGTTAAACTCTGAAGGGGAGCCGCGGGGGCGGGCCTCTTATACGGGGACGGCCTACAGAGCATGCGTAGGCGGGTCCTAAAAGGACATAGATAGGACACAAAAGTGTCGAAAGTTTTCCTATAGGAAAAGGCTATATATGTGTACCGAGGGATCCCAGTCTGACGACGGGGAATATTCTAAGCATGTGAATCCATGAAAGATCCAATGCTGGAGAAGTAACTTATTCTTCGAATGGATTGTGTCCTCCCACACATTCCTCATCTTTGATAGACTCCCAAAGCAGTTTGAGTTTGGAGGTGAGATGCCAAGAATTTAACCTATTTGTTTATATTATGGAGGACAGCTTTTACAAATGTTGCTTCCTCTCCAAAAAAAAAGAGTCTACACAGCAAAATGTACTAAATGTATGAAGGGACTTCCTGGTTGTCGCTCTGCAAATGCCCCTCACTAGTATACTTCTTTCTAGAGCTAAGGAAGCTGCCACCCCTCTAGTGGAATGCGCCCTCAAACCTTCAGACGAGTCATTGCCTACCAAAGAGTAACATTCAGTTATCCACATGACAATCCACCTGGAGATTGTCTGCTTTGTGGCCACCAAGCCTAAATTTTGACCAGCGTAACCAATGAAGAGCTGGTCATCCTGCCGAACACTTGCCGTTTGTGTAATGTAGTAGCTTAATACCCTTTTGAGGTCTAGACGATGCAGTCTCTCCTCCTCCTTTGATAGATGAGGAGGTGGGTAAAAAGTTGGTTACACAATGAGTTGTGCGAGGTGAATCTCCGACAGAACCTTTGGAAGAAAAGATGATCATACCCTTATTAAAACCACCTTGTCCTTCAAAAAGGTTGCGAATGGTGATTTGGAAGAATGCGCTTGTAGCTCACTTACCCTGCGGGCAGAAGTGATGGCTACCAAAAAGACAGTTTTCATGGTGAGTATCGTTAAAGGACATGAATGCAAGGGCTCAAATGGAGCTCCCATAAGACATCTTAGTACTAGATTTAAATTTCATGATGGCACGATGAAGCGTGCAGGCGGGAATACATTTGTTAGGCCCTTAAGAAATTGCTCTACTAACGGCACCGTAAAGTACAAGCCCTCCTCCGGAGATCTGTTGAAGATTGATAGAGCCACTAGATAGCCCTTCATTGTGGCCACTTGTGGCCCAGAATGGGTCAGATGGAGCAGAAAAGCTTAAACGTGGGGAACTTTACACGTGAAAGGAGCACTTTTTTTTCTGTACACCAGCTGTGAAACGTATTCCAACAGCACCGGTACATGGATTTAGTTGCCAGTCTTCTAGCCAAAAGCAACACCTCCATTACATCTTCCAGAAGGTCCTAATCTTTGTATCTCACCCTTTAAGACACGAGGCATGAAGATTGAGAGTCCTGATTTCTGGGTGAAGAATGCAACCTCCTCCTTGCGAGATTAAGTCCTCTCTTTGGGGAAGACGAATTGGAGGGCAGATGGCCATTTCCAGGAGGTCCGGGTACCACGTTCCCCTGGCCCAATCCGGAGCAATGAAGATCATGGTTTTCCCAAACTTTCTCAACTTCCTGATGACATGAGGAGTGACGGAGACTGGCAGAAACGCGTACAGAAGTGGAAACGCTCAGTCCACCACAAACAGGTCCCTTAGAGCTCCTCTTTGGGGAAATTCCCTGGAGCAGAACAGCTCGGTTGGCACTGGTCACGAACAGATCCACTTGAGGGGTTCCCCTAAAGGCGAAGATCTCCAGAAGGACTTCCTGAGCTAGTTCCCATGAGTGGGAGATCATGTGCTGCCTGCTCAGAGCAGCAGTCGGTGTGTTCTTTTCTCTAGCTAGATGAACTGCCAGCAAAGTGATTCCTTCTCTCAGTGCCCAGAACCAGAGCTGCATTGTCTCTCTGCGCAGGGGCAGTGACCCCACACGTCCTCTTTTGTTGAGGTAATGCATTGCCACTGTGTTGTCTGTCATTATCAGGACACTTCTCCCCCGTATTGAAGGCAGGAAGGCCACCAGCACTAGTCTGATTGCTCTTAGCTCTAACAGGTTGATATGGAGTCTGGACTTTGACTAAGACCAGTGTCTGCTTATTGAAAGGTCTCTCATGTGTGCTCCCCATCCAGTGAGGGAGGCGTCTGGCATCTCCGGCCATGGTTGCCAAAATGGTTCTCCTCTCATCACATTCTCTCGCTGGCCCACCACAGAAGATCCTGGGCGACTTTTGTAGGGACTTAAAGAAGGTCTGTCATTCTGCTGGAGAATTCAGAACATTGGGATCCGAGAGCCCATTGAAGGGACCTCAATCTCAGATGGTCTTGTGGCACCAGAAAAATGCAAGATGCCAGGTGGCCGAGCAACCTTAGGTAGTCCTAGGCTGGGAAATGATGGGCACTCTGGGATTTTTAGACCATCTGCAAGAGATGTTGAGCCCTTAACGCAGGTGGCAACGTTTTTCCCGAGGCTGAATCCAGGACTACTCCAATAAATTGGAACTTTTGTGAAGGTATGAAGTGGGACTTCTCGAAGTTCAGGGAGAAGCCCAGCTCGTGGAGAAAGTGGCAGGTGCGACTGAGATGACTGAATGTTCTGGATAAACAGCCCTGATCAGCCAGTCATCGAGGTAGGGGAAGATGTGAATCCCCTCCCTCCTTAGACTTGCTGTCACCACTGCTATAAGCTTGGTGAAGACCCTCAGGGTTGAGGTGAGCCCGAATGGCAGAACCCGAAACTGATATTGAGAACCGCCAACTGCGAACCTCAGGTACTTTCTGTGCTTTTGATGGATGGGCACATGAAAGTAAGCATTCTGAAGGTCCAACGACACCAACCAATCCTGGAGTCGAAGGGCCTGAAGGATTTGCAAAAGAGTTACCATCTTGAACTGGTCTTTCCTGAGGAACTTGTTCAAGCATCTCAAGTCCAAGATGGGTCACACTCCTCCTTCCTTCTTGAGAATTAGAAAAGAGGGAGAGTACCAACCCTGGTTTCTCTCCGCTACAGGTACCAGCTCTATTGCACCTTTCTCCAACAGGGTGTGAATCTCCTGATGAAGGAGCTGATCCGGAACCAAGGCTGATCTGGTTTTCGGAGGGCAATCGGGAGGTCTGTTTAAGAATGGGAGACAGTAATCGTCTGCTATTGTTTGAAGCAACCATGCATCCGAAGTTAAGCTCTGCCAACTCCAGAGATGAAATTACAGTCTCCTACCACAGATTTGTGGGTGACCGAGTCATTTCTCTGCTGTACTTGTAGCAGTGGATAACTCTGTGGATGTTTCCGCAGGGAGTTCTAACTCCTCTTCCTCTGTCTCCACATGGCACTCTTCTCCAATCCCTCTGCGAGAACTGTCCTCTTCCTCTAGATAGAAACGAAAAGGACATCCTCTCCATCCTTGACCTGAAGGTTGAGGCTGTCTGATTGCCACTCCTAATGATTTAGCTGCAATCCTAGAAGCTTGCAACTTCTCCAAATTGGTGTCAGCCTCATCACCAAAAAGAAAGTCACAAAAGGTCATGTCTAATAGGCGTGCTTGAACATCCGCCGAAAAGCCTGATTTTCTCAGCCATCACATCCTTCTTAAAACAGTGCTGGCAGCCATGGATCTGCTTACGGAATCTACTGTATCGAGGCTGGACTGTAAGGATTGTCTCATGGCATCTTGGCCATTTGGAATAGGCTTAAAAACCTGTCCCTTTCCTCACCCCCCAGTATATGCTCGGCTGCTAGAGAAGTTACACCCCCAAAGAGTGTGAGTGTATTTTGCTAAGGCACTTGTGGCATTGGCTGATTTTGGAGCCATGCTTCTTGCACTAAATACTATCTTTCCTAGAGAGTCGGACCTTCTATCCTCTTTGTCGGCAGGAGTGCAAGTGTAAGCTCTGGACTTAGATGAGACAGTTGCCGCTTGTGCAACCAGGCTCTCGGGTGTTGGATGCCTGTTTAGAAAAGGAGGGTCCACAGAAACTGTTCTGTATTTCTTTGTCAATATTTTATTCTAAAGGGGAACAGAATCTGGCTTCAGTCAATTTTCCATAACCCTTATCCTTAAGGCAGCATGGAAAGGCAGCACAGCCTCCTTGACTGGACCAGTGTCTAAAATATCTGTAAGGTCATCACTCTCAATCATGCCTATACCACCCCAGATATTCAGCCACTTTGCAAATCACTGATCTATATGATGGATTAGCATAACCAGTCACGTCTGGGTTACCAAATTCAGTCTCTGGCGATGTTTCCCAGATACTGGTTTCCTTAAGGGTCTCCACCAGATTCTGCATTTTTGAATCAGGAGAAATAAGTTATTCTGGAACATCTGGTGTGTCATATTCATATCCAAAGGGGTGCTGTTCTTCCTCTTCACCCTCCACGAAGATGGATCCCATTTTCCGGAGCAATTCAGGTTGAGGTATGGGTTTAAATGACTTGGTTTGATCAACCATAGGTTTAGAAGTCTTCGAGAGCCCTGAAAGCTCCGACTTTGATGACTCATTCGAAGCGGTCGGTGAACGGCCCGACAGCTTAACCTCCTTCAACTTTTTCAAATGAATTACATGTCTCGAAGGTTCAAGGAGGAAGGAACAGGCTGTTTTTCTTGTGAGTCAATGAAGACTCCTTCGACTTTCGTCAAGGAGTCTCTCTTCCCGAGCTGTTGGGTGCACGTTAAAGTACGCACAAAGCCTCCCTACTGGTCTTGTCAGACGCGGTGAGGGGGGTGGCTACATTTTCCTGACTCCTTGAGAAGTGTACTCTGAGAAACTTGCCTCTGAAACACGTCAATCATTTTTAAACTGAAGTTTTCCCATTCTTCTGGAGTCGAGGTTTTGTTAGGGAACAACACCTTTTTAGGAGAGGAAGATAACGAGGACGACCTGTGATGCCGTTGCTTACTCTTCTTGTGAGAAGAGGACAGCGAGCGCTGTGAAACGGTCCTTGAGCATCACTGATGTTTCAGACGCTTTCTCTTCCGGTAAATATCCCTCGATTCAGGGGACAATTTTCTCTTGGACGGGGTAACAGATTCTGGAGAGCTTGAACCTCAGAACGCTGATATCTGGGATAAGGATCAGCCTTTACATTTTAGGGGGCCATCTTTAGGCGTCTGATTAATTGGCATAGTGAGAACATTCCCAACAGACCTTCAGGACCAGCGCTGTGGATATATTTGTGTTAAAGATGGATGACCTTTAAGTCACTCTGTTATTTGATGGGCAGAAGGGGCAATTATGTCACAGCAAAGGAAAATCGACCCGGTCACAGTAGTTCAGTCAGACAATTACTTCTGTTAGGACGAGTGCACATTAATGAAGTGGGAGAGTAGGCAGACGCTGATCAGGAAGCGCAGAGGTTAAAAGGTTCATTTTGTGAATTTGTTTTCACTTTGGAGCTTAAGTTAATACCAAGATTATAGGTGTTACGGAGCCATTCAATTAGAGAGGCCTGTTGAACAGTAACATCGAGAGGGGTTTGCTCGACTACCAAGAGGATCTTGGTCTTCGAAGCACTGCAACAGGCTCAATTCTCTACATCCCAGTTCATGCTCATTTAAGGCAATCAGTAAATTCATTGCCTGTACCATAAGCTTCCCGTAGTTTAAGATGAGGCAGGGTGTCAATGGTAGGCATGCAATAGTTAGCTGCACACTGTTTAAGATGCAGGTCCAAGACGAACAGTATATGTTGACCAGGCTTGCTGCAATGTGGATCCCTGATGCCTCCATCCTGCAACTGATATTGAAGACAAAGGAGGTACGGATAACATTGCACACAGTGAGGGCAGTATTCTAGGCTGGATCCAAGTCATCCAAATACACTACTGCCCCTTTCATGAGTCCCGGTAGTTAGATATCCTGCTCCAAATGGGACTTACAGATCTGTTAAAACAGAATTCCTATTTTGGGGGTTCTGGTGCTCCTAAAACCTTTGCTTTTCAATCCTTTATATTTTTTGGTCTCCAGAAGAACTTCCATGGAAGTCTCCTGCCATTGCAACCCCTTTTCAAACATTTAGAGTACATGGTGTTAGGTTGCCAAAGTTCCCAGTCACAGGGGTACTTCCTATGCACCACATTTGTGCCCTTCAGAGCTTCTATCACCCTATATTGGTTTTAGGGAGTAGGTTGCTCACAGCTGTACTTTAGTTTTGGCTTCACTAGGGGTGCAAGCCATTTTGCTGCAATGGTAGAACAATATACCTTTTGATAGTTATTGGGGTACCAATGACTTACAGAGGTAAGTCTTGCTCTTCGCCATTTTGTAGTTTAGTGCTTCCTTTGTTCTAGTGAACAACGAGATGGGCTTAAAATGGCCATTAGACACACATGGGCTCTCTGTGAGCCCACATGATAGCCTACATATTGGGTTTATACTGGATTTGACCAGTATAAGTTGTCGGGCTATTCCACTTAAATCCTATGTGGCAGTCCTGAGGGCCAACCGGATTGGTTGGAAACCTGACCCCTTTGACCCGAGCCCACTCTTGTGATTGGTTGGCTGGCTTCATCCAGGCTTTCTGAATAGTGGTACGTAAGGGGAAACCCCAGCATTTCCTAGTCTTTGGTCTTGGGATTTTTGGAAGCAGCAGATTTAATTACCTGCTGGAGGTTTTCCTGTCATTGTTGCATTTTGAGGCCCTCATCTTGTGATACTGCAAGGCATAAATTAGTTTTCAAAAATTGATTAGCAGAGTTTGCTAATTAAATGTTTCTTGAGTAGCAAACAAACCCATTTGATTAGCAATGTTGTACTAATATTTCTAATGTCACCAGACGTTATTTGGACCTGACAAAAAATAAGCAGTTTTGTATACCGCTGAAGTAAGACATTTAGTGAGATGAGTCGGGCCTTGCAAATGCTTCAAAATTCTGCAAGACCTGTAGGTCAAGTTAATTAGTTTACCTACTCGACCTAAGAGAAATTACCTTGACCCATGGCGACAGGTGACAACAAATGTAAATGTGCATTCTGTAAAATGAGGTATGTCGCACCAAACCCACTTCATGTTTAGCACACTGCTGTCCCCCAGAAGCAACTCATGCATAGTGAAACGTTTATTTGACATTAATTGCAAACAAACTGAATGATAAATAAAAGTTTCAAGCATCCCCTGCATATGGTACCCGTCCTTCATAAAATCTACTCAACTATGCGAGTGAGTAAAAAGACTTTGCGTGCCCTGGATGAGTGTCTTTAAAAAGTAAAAGGTTAGTTACATGAATGGATACAAAGAAATTTATATGATAAAAAAGGCTCTGAAAACAATTTGGCCAGCTCTATCCGCAGGAGCTATTATATAATGTAATCCTGATCATCGAGTAAAGCAAGCTCTGGGGGTTACATACAGAGTATGGTATTGGAGTAGATCTGTAGATGTATAGACTGCATGGAACTATTGATCACTACTTTGCTTAAACCTCTAGTTAGCTATGTGTATTCGCACCCGGGGAAGGGCGCTCAGCCAATCAGGTGGATGGAACAGTGGGCGAGAATACACAATCTCAGTCCGCTGTCCCAGCCACCCGAGGCCCTTCCCAGGTGGCGTTTTTTCTTCTTTTTTTTGTTACCTCCCCACACACTCCACTTACCTGCGGGACCGGAGCATTGTGCTCCGGTCCCGGAGCTCCTCCCATCTGGCGGCCATCATAGAAATGGAAAAGGGACTTAGTCCCTTTTCCATATGGCGACAGCCATCCTTTTGTTTTCTTTTAATTTTTCATTGGGAGATCGACTGCGCTAGCAGCGCGGATCACCAGATGAAACATTGTGAATGCCATTCACACCCCGGACGAACCCCGCGGTGCAAATGGTTTTCATGTCCTACCGGGAGGGTGGATATGGCCTTTAACGGCCCACAGCCCGAGCTGAGGCCCTCACTTCGCTCGGGCTTGCCTTAGCTCAGGCTGGCGGGCCATCAAAGGCCATGTTCGCCCTTCTGGCAGGGCATGAAAGCCATATTCATTAGGTAAGATGAAAGAAAGTAAGAGACTAAGGAGAGTAGATGGTGTAGCAAGTGAGAGAAATGGGCAAACTAGGTGTAATATTGTAGTTTGCATCCATTTTACTTTCAGGGTATCTGTATAGAGCAACAGGATGATAAGATAGAATGTCAAGGAATTTAGGATCAGATCATGAATTGAACACCAGTTGTAAAGGTGTATCAAACCAGCAGGTCACATAAGTAGGCTTGTTAAGCTAAGGCTAAGCATTTGGCTCTGTGATGATGTACATTTTCCAAGGTTTTTCACTTGTCAATATGATGCATCTTCCCCAACAAAATGAAATATAGTTGACACAATGAGATTTAGATACACGAACATAAACTTTACTGTAACGCATGGAGACAATGTACTGTTTTACAGTAGCAATACTGTAATTATTCATTATTTAACAACTTACATTTTTGGGAATGGAATTGCATGGCTGTCTTTAATAAAAATAATAATAGTTAACACATACTGTTCTTTGCCAGACAGGACACAGTCAGTTTATATAAAAGTATCATCTTGATTACTTCCACTTTGCAATTGTTTGAAAAAGAAAAACATATCTTGCGTAGCACTCCCACACAGGCCTTTGCCACTTAAGAGTGAAGCAGATGGTTACTGCTGCGCTCTCTCTCTCCTTTAGCCCCTTTGAGCTTGAAGTGAACAGAGAAAAGGAGGTGGAGAGAACCATGAGGGCAAGAGAGGAATGGCAGGTGGGCTGTGCTTTCATTAAACAGGGTAATTTAAATAGCTAGCTTTGCTACACAAGCGTCAATTTAATTAGCAAACCTACAGAATTGCATAGCAAATTGCTATGCGACACTGCTTATTTTATGACTTGATACTGCCATCAGTGCTCTAGGCATATCTTCGGTTGGGATTTTCTGCTGCTCAATGTCCATCCCTGGCTTGCTGCAACATCCTGCTGACTCCCCTTGTGTGCTAAGTCAGTCCTTTTGTGCAGAACTGTTTCCAGGCTGGTTTGCCGCTGTTTGACAGTTATTTCACAGGTGGCTTGAGGGACACTATTGTGGGAAGGCACATTTCAGCACCCAAGCACAGCAGAGCAGCTAGTTAGTCATATCATTCCTCCATTTACGTGACTCCTCCAGTGGCATTGCTTCCCCATCACAATTGCAAGCGTGTGTCCTCTACACTGTGTCCCACATGAGTTCCACCTTATCCAGCAGAGGTAAGGGAGTTGAGGGGACGATCCCACTCCTACCATAAACATGCACCTACCGGTAGTGAAAGTCTTCCCTCTGTCCCCACGGTCCTCATTCAATTTACATTCAAGATTGGTCCCCTTCAGGATCTTATGCCGGGCGTTGTGCTTGTGCAATCAGGTAGTGTTTGTATGGGTCCCATATGTCATTAGGCCTGGCACAGGGCTGCACCAGTATGCCTTATTCTGTTTCCATCTTGTTACAATATAGAAGAACAAGTTACTTCTTACCTTGTAACTTTCTTTCGACGGGATGTTCCTCCGACGTATTCCTCATCTTAGATATATCCTTCCAGCTCTGCTGGCCTCGGAAAATTTTTTCTCCAGAGGGCGCTGCGCGTCAACGTCCCTCGAGTCGATGACCCTCGACAGCCGCCGTATCGACGCTCGACGTCATCTTGCCTATAAAGGCCGCGCGCAGTGTCCGTTGCTCAGTTCCGTTTTGTAGCCCACAGTATTACTGTCTGGACTAGACTAATCACCCTGAAGGAGCGTAAGCTGCAACAACAAGGGAAGTAGAACTGCGGGGATGGATGGGAGGGTCGATGAGGAATACGTCGGAGGAACATCCCGTCGAAAGAACGTTACAAGGTAAGAAGTAACTTGTTCTTCGAAGGGATTGTGTCCTCCAACGTATTCCTCATCTTAGATAGGCTCCCATAGCAGTATTCTATATTTGGAGGAGGGAGTACTGACTTCACGCTGTCTTCTATTGATGAATAGAATGTAGTACAGCCCTTCCAAACCTAGTCTCTTGACTAGAGGAGGAATCCAGATTGTAAAAACGTGTAAAGGTATGGACAGACGACCATGTAGCGGCCGCACATATGTCTTTAATCGGCATGCCTCTTTTGAGGGCCGATGAAGCTGCAATACCTCTGGTCGAATGAGCCCTAAGGTTTTGAGGGGGCTCTTTCCCTGCCAGTTTATAACATTCCAGAATGGCTAGAATGATCCATCTGGAAATGGTCTGCTTAGTTATTGGTAACCCCAGCTTGTGACCTGTGTAGCCTACAAATAGCTGGTCTGCCTGTCTTATCCTGGCTAGTCTACTAATATAAAAACTTAAAACCCTCCTAGGGTCTAGTCTGTGTAACCTCTCTTCCTCTTTCCCCGGGTGAGGAGGAGGATAGAAAGATGGTAGGGTAATCTTATGAGAGATATGGAATTCAGAGACTACCTTTGGGAGGAAATTAGGCTTCACTTGCAGGACAACTTTGTCTTTGTGAAAGATTGTATGAGGGGGTTTACAAGAAAGAGCTTGTAATTCGCTCACCCTTCTAGCAGATGTAAGTGCTATTAATAAAACAGTCTTAAGGGTAAGGAATCTTAACGAACAAGAATGGAGAGGTTCGAAAGGTGTACCCATCAGGAAAGTTAATACCAAGTTTAAATCCCATAGGGGAACTTGGAATGGTCTTGGGGGATAAACATTGGTTAACCCCTTTAGAAACTGTATTACCAAGGGTAATTTGAAATAGGATGGTTCCTCCGCAGTACGCTTAAAGATAGATAGCGCTGCAAGATAGCCCTTAATGGTGCCAACTTGAAGGCCTGAATTTGCTAAATATAGTAGGAAGGACAAAACCATTGGTGTACCACATGAAAATGGGTCGATATTCTGTTCTCTACATCAGCTGCAAAATCTGTTCCAACGGCAGCGGTATAAAGACTTTGTTGCTGGCCTCCTTGCCAAAAGCAACACCTCCATAACATCATCAGGGAGGTCCCAATCCTTGTACCTCATCCGTTCAGAAGCCAAGCGTGAAGGTTGAGGGTTTTGATGTCTGGATGGAGAACCTGACCTCCCTTCTGTGAGAGTAGGTTCTCTCTGAGAGGAAGTCGAATTGGAGGGCAGATGGACAAGTCTAGAAGGTCCGGGTACCACGTTCTCCTGGCCCAATCCGGGGCAATTAGGATCATGGTTCGCCGGAATCTTCTCAACCTCCTGATAATTTGAGGAATGACAGGGACCGGTGGGAACGCGCACAGAAGTGGAAAACTCCCAGTCCACTATGAACGCGTTTCCCAGAGCTCCTCTCGGAGGAAATTCCCTTGAGCAGAACAGGTCGCATTTCCTGTTTAGGCTGGTGGCGAACAGATCTACCTGAGGGGTTCCCCAAAGGGTGAAGATCTCTTGAAGGACTTCCTGAGCTAGCTCCCACTCGTGGGAGACTGTGTTCTGCCTGCTCAGAGCGTCCGCTGTCAAGTTCTTCTCTCCGGCTAGGTGAACTGCCGATAGAGATTCCTTCTTGGATTGCCCAAAACCAGAGCTGCATCGCCTCGATGCACAGGGGTAGTGATCCTACGCCTCCTCTTTTGTTGAGGTAATGCATGGCCACCGTGTTGTCCGTCATTATCAGGACGTTCTTCCCTTGTACAACTGGCAGGAAAGCCTTCAACGCAAGTTTGATGGCTCTCAGCTCTAACAGGTTGATGTGTAGTCTGGACTCCGATGGAGACCAACGACCGCTGATGGTCAAGTCGTTGGCGTGGGCTCCCCACCCCGTGAGTGAGGCATCCGTGACTACTGTTATCTCCGGCCAGGGTTGCCAAAACTGTTCTCCTTTCAGAATGTTCTCCTGACAGGCCCACCACTGAAGGTCTCGAGCCACCCTGCCGGGAACCTGAAGAAGATTTGTCATTCTCCCTGAGAATTGTGACCACTGAGTCCTCAGTGCCCACTGGAGGGATCTCATTCTCAGGCGAGCCTCTGGCACAAGGAAAATGCAGGATGCCATGAGGCCTAGCAACCTCAAAAAGTCGAAAGCTGGGAGACGTTGGGCATGTTGGAACTTGGTAACCATCTGTAGAATATCTTGAGCCCTCACCTCTGGTGGCGAGGCTTTTCCCAGGGAAGTATCCAGGATCGCTCCTATGAACTGGAGTCTCTGCGATGGTATCATTTGAGACTTCTTTAAATTGAGGGAGAAGCCCAGCTTGTGAAGGGAGTAGCACACGTGATTTAGCTGGATCTGAGCTTGCTCCGGAGAAACAGCTCTGATCAGCCAATCGTCCAGGTAGGGGTAGACGTGAATCCCTTCCCTCCTTAGACTTGCAGCCACTACCGACATTAACTTGGTGAAGACCCTCGGGGCGGAGGTCAGCCCAAAAGGCAGTACTCGAAATTGATAGTGAGAGTTGCCAATTGCGAACCTCAGGTATTTCCTGTGTTTGAGATGGATAGGCACATGGAAATAAGCGTCCTGAAGGTCCAGAGATACCAACCAATCCTGAAACTGAAGGGCCTGGAGGATCTGAGAAAGAGTGACCATCTTGAATTTGTCTTTCCTGAGGAATTTGTTCAATTCTCGCAAGTCCAAGATGGGTCTCAGTCCTCCGTCTTTCTTTGGAATGAGAAAGTAAGGGGAGTACCAGCCCTTGTTCCTCTCCACTACAGGTACCGGTTCTATGGCACCTTTCTCTAGCAGGTCTATAATTTCCTGCAAGAGGAGCGGATCTGGAGCTTTCTGAGAGCTGATCCCCGGTGGATGACTCTGAGGAATACGTAGGAAAGGTAGGCAGTAACCTTGGGCAACTGTTTCCAATGCCCAAGCATCTGACGTGATAGCCTGCCATTCCGCCAGATGTTGAGTCAACCTGCCTCCTACAGGTGCCCTGTGAGGGAAGTCCTCAGAGTGGTTTTGGGGCGGCTGATGCAGATGCCGAAGGTAAAGAGGCACCTGCTGTTGCTGCGGCTTTAGAATATCTACCCCGTCCACCTCGGGTAGTCCTTCTTTGACCCCTTTGAGCCGGTCGTCCTCTACCTCTTCCGAATGAGGAGTAGAAGCGAAAGGACTTGCCCCTCGCAGAGGTTCCTGTGGGACGAAAAGGAGTCTGACGGATTGCAGCTCCTAGGGACTTTGCTGCTGCTTTTGAAGTTTGCAGTTTCTCTAAACTGTCATCCGCCTTTTTCCCGAACAAAGAAGAGCCATCAAATGGCATGTTCAAGAGCCTGGCTTGCACATCTGGGGCAAAACCCGACTTTCTCAACCAAGCGAACCGCCTGGTGGATGTACTTGCCGCCATTGCTCTGCTGATACTGTCAGCCGAATCAATGCCCGTCTGGAGGGATTCGCACATAGCGTCTTTACCGTCCTGTATAATATTCAGGAACGCATCCCTTTCTTCTCCCTCCGGGATGCAGTCAGCCGCTGTAGAAGCACACTCCCAAAGTGTATGGCTGAACCTAGCAAGGGTGCAAGTAGCATTAACAGACTTTAACGCCATGCTACATGCTGAAAAGACTTTCTTAGCCATAGCATCATATTTTTTATCGTCCCTGTCCTGTGGGACAGTAGGATAAGCCGTCTTGACGTCGGTAGAGGATGCTGCTTGTACCACCAGACTTTCTGGGGATGGATGTTTAGACAAGAACTCTGGGTCAGTGGAAGATACCCTGTACTTTGCAGACAGTTTCTTATTTACTGCTGGTATTACATCTGGGGTTTCCCAGTTTGTCATGATCTTTCTCTGAAGAGCTTTATGAAAGGGCACCACTGGATCCTCTTGTGGGCCTTTGTCAAGAATATCCGTGAGGTCATCTTGCTGGAAAGATTGTGAAGGTGTAGACCACCCCATGAACTCTGTAATCCTGGCCATTAAGGCTCTGTAGGGGGTTTCAGCATGCTCCCCCGGGTCTGGCTTAGCAAAATCCACCTCAGGGGAAGTGTCTAACCCACTTGCCTCATGTAAAGAATCATGAAGATCCTTTAATCTGCGCTCTTCAGAGGAAAATTCCTCTCTAACTGGGGTTACAGGTCCCTGTAACTCAAATGTGTCTTGTTCGGACAAATCACCCTCTTCTAAAATTGAGGATATAGTTCTCAATTGTTCTGAACTAATAACGGGAGTAAATCCCATTTCCAAGGCAGAGGGTGCTGAACTTGTCATTATTGGCCTCGAAAACGTCGATGTCGTCGACGCCGACGTCGAAGGCTTCGAGCGTGGCGTCGAAAACAGAGGTGGAGGCCTCGAGGACCTCGACAGAATTGGAATTTTACTCGACAATATCGACGCCATCGACGTCGAGGGCCTGGGGATCGTCACTGGATGTGTGGTCACCGTGACTTTTCTCGGCGTCGACGCCGGTGTCGAGGCCGGCGTCGAGTCGACAGACCTGTGTGTCGAAGGTCCCCTCGACAACGGCGTCGAAGACCTCGACGTCAACGGAACCTTCGTCGACGGCGTCGACGGAACCTTCGAGGAAGGTTTGGAGGTCATGGTCCTACTCGAGGGTTCGAGACGCGCTCGAGAGGTTTCTTTCGCCGGGTACTGCGACTCGCGGCGTTTTTGACCTTCGGGTCTTTCGACCAGAGCATCGCTCTCGGCAGTCTTCGAGGGGGTCGAGGCCGCTTTCTCGAAGACGCTCATCATATTTTTTCTGAATTCCTCCCATTCAGCCCGGGAACTATGTTTCGTGGGGCAAGGGATTCTTTTTGGCGAAACAGAGGAAGAGGAAGACGGAGAAGGGGATCTTCGACGTCTCCTCTTCGAGTGTTTCGATCTCGAGGAGTGATGAGACCCACTCCGAGACCTGGAGCGTGAATGGTGACGAGGAGACGAATGTCTCGACTTCGTCGAAGAAGAAGAAGCTTTAAAAGTCTTACCTTTCTCCAGCTTCCCCCTACGCTCCTTCAGGGCCTTAGCTGTCATGGACATACAGTCCTCGCACTCCGAACAATGGTGTTCGGCTCCCAAGCACCACAGACAATTTCTGTGAGGATCGGTTAACGACATCTTTTTCCCACAATCTCGACATTTTTTGAAGCCGGATCGAGGAGTTGTCGGTTCCGACGAGGAAGCCATCGAGTACGGTATCGAATAACTCGAGGTAAATAGTACTAAGAACTGAGCAACGGTATTCCGAGGCACCGAGTAGCGCGGAAAAACGGAACTGAGCAACGGACGCTGCGCGCGGCCTTTATAGGCAAGATGACGTCGAGCGTCGATACGGCGGCTGTCGAGGGTCATCGACTCGAGGGACGTCGACGCGCAGCGCCCTCTGGAGAAAAAATTTTCCGAGGCCAGCAGAGCTGGAAGGATATATCTAAGATGAGGAATACGTCGGAGGACACAATCCTTTCGAATATCGTCCTTTCACCTGTCCACCACAGGACCATGAAGCCCGCCCCACACCATTACCACTCTCCTCTTAGCCAGTAGTAGTAGTAGAAGCCCAGCTAATCCTCTTACTTGATTCAAGACCCCTCTGGTGTCCCCTAGTAAGGCCATTCCTCGTTGTGGCTCCACGCTTTCCCCTATAATGTCACTTATCTGAAAAACCTGTTCCCAGAATCCTGGAGAAGCTCCAAGCCACATGCATAAAGTCAGCTGGTGCGATGGTAAACTTGGCACTTTTATCTGAAGTACCTGGAAAGAATCTATGCAGCATCGCAGGTGTGTAATAAAACTGGTGCAGGTACTTTAAATTAACTTAAATCGGCCGTTAAGTCCAATCTTCCTCGTCTGCCCACAGCAGTATCTCCACATTTCCTCTGGGACAGTGTCCCCTAAAGCAGCTTCGCACTTCATCCTGAGGGCTCCGCCCAACCTGCACGAATATTCTGCCTATTATACATAGTGGACATGATTCTACTATTGCCTATCCGTTCTAACATCCAAGCTAGTATAGGTGCCACCACTGGTTCCTTGCGGAAGGTCGGAAATAAGTCTCTCAGAGTTTGTTGCAGCCTAAAATACAAGAGATCCAGTGACGTGAGCACCCCTTTGCTACGCATTCCCTCCATAGTTATAAACTGTCCCTCTGGAAAGAGATCCCGAAAGCATGATATACCACAGCGTTTCATGCAGCGTGTGAATCCTGGTTCACTGGTCAAAGATAAGCCCGGAATATGTATGACAGGGAGCTGAGAAGAATAAACAACGTCAACTTTCACTTTCCCCTCAATCCAAACATGTCAACTCCACCATATTACCAGGTCTGGTTGATCTTCTGGGTGCTGTCAATACAACTGGGTGCATTAAGTGTGGTACTGCCAGGTCCCTCTCCACCTCTACACGCCTCCTACCTGTGCTGTGTCCAAACCAGTAGATTAGAAACCCTGTCCGGGGCCACATCATAATACGCCTCAGAATTAGGTAGTGCCAGCCACCCCAGGCTAATGGCAGCGTTAACTGCTCCAAGGCCACTCGCGCATGCTTGCCCGCCCAAATAAATCATGAATCCTATGATTGTATTGCTTGGAAGTATGGCCTCTGTACCGCCAGGGGCACATTTAAGAACACAGAGAAATCTTGGTAATAGAAGCATCTTGACCAGCGAGATCCTCCCATTTAGGTTGAGGGGCAGTACCATCCACCTGCCCACCACAGGTGAACCTGTTCCAACACCTTTGCATAATTACACTTATATAGCTCCTGTGAGGACCTTGTGATGTCTATATCCAGGTATCTATTACACTCCATATGCCAATGGAATCCATAACCGTCCATAAACTGCCAAGTGCAATCAGTAAGCGGGAAGAACACTGATTTTGTAACATTAACATTCAGCCCAGAGAAACCCCTGTATCGCAAAACATCTATCATAATCGGTCCCAGGTTATCATGCACGTTTTTTTATATATATTACCATGTTGTCCGCATACAAGGAGACCACTATCTTGTGGTTATATAGCTGAATTCCCCTGTGGACAGGTCTGTCTCTGAGCAGTTCCGGCAAGGGTTCAATTGCCAAGACAAATAATAGGGGCGAGCGGGGACCCCCCTGCCGTGTGCCTCTCTCCAATAGTATATTCGGGGTAAACTGGCCATTCACTCTGACCCTCGCCATAGGTAATGTATAAAGCAGTGAGATTATAGAAATAATCTCCCCCATCCCCTCCTCCAGTAATGCCACCACTACCGATTCATCCTTTTGAACCACTGACATCAGCCCAAACATCCATCTCAACCCATACAAGGTGGAACGCCCCGGTATAAATCTCGACTGGTCTGACCCTACACATCTATGCATCAAGGGTGCCAGTCATGTTGCCAATGCCTTAGCTAGGATTTTATTATTGAGGTTGATCAGCAGGATAGTGCGGTAGGAGGAGCACTCATCCGCTGCTTTCCCAGGCTTCAACAATACGTCGACCACTGCCTCTCTCGCAGACTCCGGTAATTTACTATCTCCCAGAGCCTGCTGGTATACCTCCAGGAGATGTGGGGCGAGTTTCCCCGCAAAATGCTTAAACACCCATGGCTGTGAAGCCATCAGGCCCTGGGGGCCTTCCCAGATATCAACGCCTTAATTGCCAGTTGGATTTCCTGCACCGTTATGGGGCGGCTCAACCACTCCCTCTCCTCGTCCGTATATCAGTATGGTGCCACCTGGTCTAAGTATCCATATATTTCATGTTGCGACACCTGGGTTTGCGAGGAATAGAGGCGAGTATAGAATGCACTGAACTCCTGAGCAATATCAGCATCTGCATGTTTCAACCTCCCTCTCTCATTTTTAACCGAGAAGATATGTGCCTTAGGTGCGTCTATACTCGCGGCTCTGGAAAGTAATCGCCCTGGGCGTTGGCCTTCCCCATATTGCCTGACTGCTGCCTTCGCCAACAGAAACTTCACCTCCCCCTGTGCCAATTCATTAAATCTATCTAGTTCCTCCCTAATCTCCTTCTGTCTAACAGGCAAGGCCAACAACATGGATTCAGCCTGCATCTGTTGTTAGAGTGCTTCACTGGTTATCATCGCTCCCCGGATCTGCTTTAATATGAATATCCTGGCCTCCTTCGAGATGCAAACCCCCCGCATCACAAATTTAGAACTTTCCCACAGCACTGCTTATGAGTCAACCAAGCCCACATTCTCCTCCAAGGAATTGTCAATAGCATGCAGTAACTCAGTCCGAAACACCCCATTATATAACCCCTCACTTTTAAACACCCATGGCGGTCTCCCTCCCCTCTGCTCCGGTATCTCCAAGGCCAGTACCACTGGCACGTGATCCGATAGTGTGCATGCCAGTATTGGGGCCTCGGTCACCCATCCTATCATTGTGTCTGAAATCAGGAAATAGTCGAGTCACAATGCCAATTGGTGCACTATCGATTGAAATGTGCAACCCCCTCTCCCTCATGCCTGGTTTGCCATATGTCATTATCCATCACAAATCCTGCAGTTTACAAGTTGCTTTCAACAAAGGCCAATGACCCCCCCTCTCGCCCCCGATCCTGTCAAGGTCTGGTTCCATTACAGCATTGAAGTCCCCTGCCCACATAATCATTCCGGGCGTACGCCTATCCATCTGTTGGTCTATCCACTGGAGGGGTGCCACCGTATCCTGATTGGGACCAAAATAATTAACCAAAGTGAGTGCTTGATGATGCACTGTTCCCAGGACCATCACCGCCCGCCCCTCCCTATCTTTAACCACCTCAGTGAGGTGAAACCCAACTAAGCTTCACAGCAGTATGCATACCCCTTGTAAGTAAGCGGAATATGATGAGAAGTAGTGCTTACAACCCCATTTCTGCCCAAATCACGACTCCCTCCCCAGAGTTCGATGTGTCACCTGAAGAAACGCAATATCGATATGATGACGTTGCATATACAACAGTACCTTACGGGATTTAGACCGCAATTCAGACCACTGATGTTCCACGTCATACATTTAAGTGTTGCAGCCATGCTTTGTACCTTCCCAATGGGATTTCCCGGGTGTCCAAGTATACTCCCAGGTTTGCATGTTCCAATCCAGCAAAGTAGGATATTTAAGGACAGAGCGAGAGCCATCCACAGAACCACTGTTCTCCCACAACCCTCCCTCAACTCCCCTACCCCATCGACAGCCCCAACCCGTCAGTTCCTCCAAGCCAACCCCATAGAAATCCCTCCACCTCCTGTTCGGCAACCCCAACTCGCCAGTTCTCACCCTCCTCTCCCCCAAGCCATTAATGCTCAAAAGCTTCCGCATGAGGGCAGCCTAGCGCCCTGCCACTCCTCGCGTCCCACCATTTGGAATTTGATCCCCACACCACATGTTATGTTGTTATGTTAACTCATGTGTAACGCGCCAAAGCCTGAAGGCGTCCAGGCGCCCTGAAGAGAGAAGACAGGGAGCTATCTTATTTTATTACACAAACAGAATGGTCTTTAATTGTTTTCTGAAGGCAAGATGGTTTTCCTCATTGCGTAGGTAATCAGGTAGAGAATTCCAAGCCCGTGCTGCCTGCACATGAAAAGTACAACCATTTCCGTGAGCTCTCTTAATGCGGTCTACTTCTAAGAGACAGGCGTTTGCAGATCAAAGGTTTCTTTTGGGTTGATAGAGACTCAGCCTATTCTTGAGGTAGGCCAGGGCATCACAGAATACACACTTATGGCAGGTGGTCAGTAACTTAAACTGAATGCTAGCTGAAACTGGCAGCCAGTGATGCATCTTCCTGGCCTTAGATGTAGGCTCAATACGGCTCATCTGATATACAATGTGCACAGCCGCATTCTGGATCTTCTGCAAATTTTGGATGTCTGTCTTTCTAGCTCCCCCTAGGAGAGCGTTGCAATAGTCTACTCTCGGGAATATCACGGCTCTAACCAACGTTTTACGGTTTTCTTCAGAAA
Organism: Ambystoma mexicanum; assembly: GCF_040938575.1. Taxonomy (NCBI): domain Eukaryota; kingdom Metazoa; phylum Chordata; class Amphibia; order Caudata; family Ambystomatidae; genus Ambystoma; species Ambystoma mexicanum. The sequence continues at coordinate 71,519,785 of NC_090940.1, read as the reverse complement.
CTAGTGGGGCCACTTGCTGTAGCACTTTGAGATTGTAATTGGTACCTTTCACAATTGCATCTACGTGCGCACCACTATCCAAACTAGCTTCCATATAAGTGCCCAAGGTCTTCACCTTATGTACCACTGAGATCTGGCTGCCATCAATCAGAAAACAGGCATAGGGAAGACTCAGCTTATCTGTGGCTTGCCGAGGGCCATATAGCATAAGCTCGGTCTTGGTAGCATTAATGCATAGCCAGTTTGCGGACATCCAACTCTTTACGGTCTGATAGACCAAGCCCAACTTCTGTTGATCATTTTTGTAGTCCCCACAGATCTCCAGTGCCAACTGGAAGTCATCTGCATAGTTGCAGAAAAAAAGACGCAGACTCTCCCAAGTCCATGCACAGTGGAATGATATAAATGTTAAAAAGCAGGGGTGAGAGACATGCCCCCTGGGGGACTCCACAGGTGGTGATTTCAGCATCTGACGTACTTTCACTCCAGTGAACTTGTGAGCTACTTCCTTCGAGGAAGTTCTTAAGCCAATGTATTGCCTCCGCTGAGAGAAATGGTGGCCATCCGATCCAGCAGGATCCCGTGGTCTAGCAAGTCGAAGGCTGCCGATCGATCGTACAGCATCAGTCGCCCTGATTTGAACGACCCCAGCCTGGATAGCATGTGTGTCTGTAGGTCCAGTAAAGCACTCTCAGTGCCATGGAAGCTACGGAAGACTGATTGTTTTTAGTGGCGTGACTGCTACATTTTTTATAGCGCGTGGAATACTGCCAGTTCGAAAGGAGGAATTTATGAACTTACAAAGGAACGGAGCAAAGATATCCTTGTGTTCTAATATTGTCTTGGATAAGAGGAGTTCACCCAGACAACTGGTAGGGTGCATGGTCCTCAGGACATTACAGATTTCTGTCGTAGTATGCTCCCTAAACCTAAAACCGGCATGGGATTTCTGCTAATTTTGCTCTCCATCATCCGATGGTTGGGAGCCTGTTTTTAGATTAGCGGTGCCTTCCTCCGCCCCATCATTGCTAGAATCTTCCGAAGTAACTGTGTTGTGTGAAATTTTCCTAGTTAATTGTTCCAAGATTTATTTTTGGCCAATTTTCAATTTGTCGGAAAAGGCTTTCTGCACTCTTTTACAGTCTTCATTTGTTGGTTTAATGATGAGCTGAATCTCCGACCAATACAAAGCAGCCATCACCTCAGCCAAAGCTAACGCTTTTCAACATACGCATCTCCAATGCTAAATCGCACTCCAGAGAGATCTTCTCCATCTTCAATGAGCTTATTTCCCCTCCCAGCCCACCCGACAAAATAGTCAAAGACGAAGCATGGTGTCCAAGCATCGAATCTGCCATGTTACACAAAATAGACATCCTCCAAAAGAAAATTGAAGTCCACTGTAAAGCCCTACCACCACAAACAGAGACGAAATCTACCATCTCAACTCCCGACTCAACCAACTCCACTAGAACTGTATTCTCATTCAGGGATATCACCGAACAAGAAGTTCCAGACCTCAAAAACCTCAAACCCTCTCCCTGTAAAGGGGACATATGCCAACCTAAGCTCATCAAGGACTCCGCTGACCGCCTCGCTCTGCTATTCACGGCCGTCATCAATGCGTCATTCAAAACAGGCATTATCCCAGCCAGTCTCAAAGAGGCCTGGGTCCGCCCACTCCTTAAATAAATGACCCTCGAACCTCTACAACCTAATAACTACAGACCAATAACCACAGTGCCATTCCTCCTGAAATTACTGGACAAAGCTGCCCACTGCCAAATCCAGCATTTTCTGGAAACCCACTCCATCCTAGGAACCAGACAATCGGGCTTCCGAAAAGGACATGGCACTGAAACAGCCTTGGTGGATCTAAAGAATCAGATCACCTAAATCATGGACAAAGGCAAGCCTGCCTTGCTGCTGCTCCTAGATCTCTCAGCCGCATTCGAGCTGGTTGACCATAAGACTCTCACATCCCACCTCACACACTCAGCTAACATCTTCAAAGAAGCAGCTCTCTCGGTCACCCCATTCCTCGAAGGAAGAGCCATGAAGGTCTTCTCGGATATAGCAAACGCTAAACCTACCACAATCCACTGCGGAGTCCCTCAGGGATCCTGCACAGAGCCCACATTATACAACTTGTTCAAGAAGCCCCTCTTCGACAAGCTGGACTCTCTTGGTATCGCGTATACGAATTACGCTGACGACACTCAAGTACTTTTCTCCCTCTCTGGTTCATACCACAAAGATGCCAAGGCACTCCACATGATCTACACCACCATCCAGGCTTGGATGGGGGTAAATGGCCTCTGCCTAAATGAGGAAAAGATGGAGATCATGATACTAGGCCAAAAGAACACCCTAACCAAGCTTGACAAATTATATGCCAACTTTACCATTGACAACTCCACGATCCCTGTATCCACAGCAGTCAAGACGCTAGGAGTATACTTAGACTCCTCACGAACCATGACCAGACAGGTTAGCGCCATCACCTCCTCTTCTGCACACACCACCAAACTAATAAACGCCATAAAACCCTACCTATCCAAACCCAATTGCCTATCAATAGCCAGACTATTGTAATGCCCTTCTAGCAGGCACATCCGATCAAAACCTAAACAGGCTTCACGTCACGCAAAACAATGCTCTCCGTGATGCCCTAAGCATCCCAAGAAGGGAACACATCTCCCAGGTTAGACAATTAGCTCAATGACTACCGGTCAAAAAACGCATCACCTTCAAAATCCTCACCCTCACACACAAATGCCTCACACTATCTGCACCTTCATATCTATCTGAGACTATCTCCAAGTCCTCTTCCACACGCCCCACCAGGACGCAATACTCCAACCAACTCCACATCTCGCGTATTAACGGAGCCAAAGTCGGTGGGTTAGGCTTCCTATATATTGCTGGCAAACTTTGGAATTCACTACCCACAGACATTAGAGCAGAAAACTCACTCCTGGCATTTCGTAGGAAACTGAAGACCCAACACCTTGCGCAGTAAATTGTAACCATATCTGTAAATATATAAACATCACATGTAAATATGTAAAAATAGTAGATCTACTGTAACTATATATTTCATCATGTATATGTAACTAAGCTATGTGTGTAACTAAGATATGTATGTAACAAGCGCCACGATGCCCAAGGGCTGATGTGCGCTCCACAAATTAGAATAAATAAATAAATAAATAAATGAGGTTGGTGCTCATGAGTTTCTCCCAAGACCTGAGGAGTCTAAAAAGTTCCTTAGTTTGGTTCCTGGCCTGGATGATTTGTTCATTGTAAAAATTACACTTAGCTTCTACAATTTTAACCTTATACTCCGTTGCCTTGTGCTTCCAAGCTACCAAGTTTTCCAGGGTGTTATCTCTCAACCAGGTGTGTTCCGCCTGCCTTTTTATGTTTTTTAATTCCGCCAAAGATAGGGTGAACCATTTGGGAGTGTCTCTAACAGTTCTGGTTTTCAGGAGTGCCACCTGATGTAACATGCTTAAAATCTCCCCATTATGAGTGCTGATAAGGACTTCTGGGCTATCTGAATCATTGGTTTTCGTCATTATAGTCTCTAAACATTTTGAAAGAGTAAGTGCTGTAACAGCCTTCAGGTTCCTATTCAGTACTTTGTGCACAGGTTCATGCTTTTTTAATGAAGGGGACTAAAGTGTCAACTGAAATCAGACAGAAAAATGGTCCGACCAAATACACGGTGTAGTGCTAACGTTGTCAGGGAGAATGTTTCCACTTCTTACCAAGTCAAGAATGTGTCCTTTTATGTGTGTCGGTTCAGAGTTGTGAATTGTTATGTGATGGCGTTTTAGAGCCTTCTCAAGCTCAACAGCTTTATTGTATTTAACGTGACCTTTCAAAGGTTAAAATCTCCCAATATAACTGTTAGCAAAGGGGCTACGACGTCTACGAAGTCTGTTAAATTTTGAGGATTCACCTGGTGGACAATAGAGCAGGACCAGGTTAATACTGTGGTTGAAATAAGGAAGCAGTTTAATATGCAATAAATCACAACCTTCACACTCTATTTTGGCTTCATAAATTCCAAGCTCCTTTTTACATATAACAGCCACACCACCTCCTAAGCCTTCCTCTCGGTGCTTACCAAAAAAACATAACCGGGAGCGGTCACTTACTCGATAGTAGGGCCATGGGCGTCCGTGAGCCAGGTTTCGTTAAAACACATGATGTCGACACTGTGTTCTAAAACCAAGTTGTGAACATCAATCATGTTTTTTACAAGAGACCTGGAATTGAATACTGCTAGCGTCAGTTTTGTCGGGAACAACCCCTTCTTGAGTGGGGCATCTGTTTTATGGACAGTCTTCGTGATGGGATGTAAATCAGCTGTCACGGCATGGTCTAAACCAACATGCTGTATACATTCTACTCTCACCACCCCGGCTGGGTTGGCGAAGCCGGAGCAAACTGAGTTGCTAGCAGCGCCATCGGTATCTTGACCCATAAGAGTTTCCTCAAACTCTAAGGTACAAGCAAAAGATTGTCTTCTAGCCTTAGCAATGGCTTTGAGAACTTCTGCAGTACCCATGTATTAAAGGTGGGAGAGAGACACAATACCTCACCAGCCGTCGAGTCCACCCGTCTGCGCCTGGACTAGCACAGACTAGCTGGTCCTGTGCGCACTGGCGCGTTTATGCCAGATTTCAGGGGAAATGCGCGCAAAAAATTACAACTGCCTCTGGGTAGTGTAGTCTTTGGTGCGTATAATGCGTGCAGAGGGGAGTTCCTCTGATTCAAATCGCACTGGTATTTGGCAAAGAAGATTACGTTGTAAGATTAATGGGTGCAAATATCAATGAAACGACAGTCAGGTCCTAAAGATTAGTAAAATACTTCAAGTGGGGTGATTTACAAATCGAGTAAATTCAAAGTAAAAATAAATATGAAACGTGAGAGAACAGCAAAGGAAATCCAAGTAAAATCACATATAGAACATGGAATAGCAGCAAAGTAAGCAAATTAAACAAGCTATCTATCCAGTGTATTTGTGTCATACAGTAGCATCCGCGACAGAGTGCCAATCCCATCATGCTGACCCGCCCTATTAATTATTCCCCCTGCATCTAGGAAGTCTCAGCAGCGACTCAATGAAAGTATTAGCCTTGCCCAGGCCTTGAAAAAAAAAGAGTACCCTTCCTTTGTGTTCCACTCAGAGTTTAGCAGGGAGAAGCATAGTGTATCTCATGACCCTCTCTCTGAGCCGCTTCTTGATATTGATGTATGTCTTGCTGGATGCCTGCACTTTGTCTGAGAAATCTGGGAAAAGCCCGATAGTGTCTCTTTTGTATGTCAGAGTCCCTTTGTCTATAGCCATTCGTAGTGCAAGGTCCCAATCGCGATAATTCAACATGCGGGCTATTATTGGGCAGGCCGGTGTCCCTGGAATCGGCCTTCTAATACCGGGTATTCTATGTGCTCTCTCCACAGTGAAGACTGCCGAAAAGTGGTCCCCTCCCAAGGTTTCCTGCAGGATTGCTTCGACCAATGTTTCCATAGATCACAGACATACCGATTCCGGTACCCCCACAATCCTGCAATTGTTTCTCCTGGACCTTGACTTGAGATCCTCCTGCTTGTCGGCCAGTTCTTACAGAGCTCTTTGCACCTGGACAAGTGCTCGGGACGTAGTTGACTCCTCATCCTCGATCGTGAACACCTGTCCCTCCAGCTCAACCAATCTCTCACCGTGTTTATCCAGGCGGACCTGCGTGTGGTCTACCTTGCAGGTCAGGGTGTCTATCCTCCCGTCTAGTGACTGCATGCTACTTTGTATTTGAGCAAACATAGTTTTGATATCGTTAAGCGCTTCACTGGTGTCCTGCTGTCTTCTGTGGGCTTGCTTCTCCGGTGTCCTCCATGTTTTCATAGCTTTTATTCTGCGTGGGTGTCTCAAAGTGTAGTTTGGATTGTTGTTTCCCGGCTTTACCAGATTTGGACATTATACCCCACTTCACAGTACTTGGGGAATTCCCTCAGTTGACAGTTCACCCAATAACAGCTCAGGGAAGTTAGTTAGTCCAAGAGTTCCAAAGGGGATCCAACTGCTCTGATACTCCTCAAGCTTTGTCACCACACTGTTATGCAACACATCCTGCAGCTTCCACAGATCACCCTGCAGGCCCAGCGAGAGCAGTGCCAGTATGAGATGCCTGGAGGACTCACCCTTCAGATAGGCACCAAGTCTCCCTCCAGTAATGTGTATCAGGCAGGCGCACTTTGCAGTAGACACACTACTCTGGTTGATCAGGAGCCTCCGCCAGGCTAAGCTCCACCTATCCTTAGGCAGATGTCGCTAGTGCCCACAACCAAGTAAAGTGCCACTATCCACCGCTGCTCTGTTCATCACAGTCTCCTATTCATTTGTGCATTTGATTCCTTGCAGCACTCAATGAGAGGAGCCCAGGGAGTTTACAGTTCTCCAATAGTGTTTCCAATAACTTCCCCTCTTGTTCCTTGCCACATGCCACAGGGCGCTATGGCGGGGGTTTGCAGCGAGTACATATTGCCTGGCTTCACCTCCTGCCCAATTCTTCCAGTGCAGATCTCTTTCAGGCCGATGAGTGTGTGCTGCCCCCCGTCAGGCTCCCCTCACGCCCTCTACCAACGCCTCTCGCTCACCTCCTGGGGAACTTCAGTGAGGGCCTAGCTGCCGGGCCGTTGCGCTCCACCCGATCACATCAGCAATTTACACCGGTGTCTCTGCTTTCTCCTCTCCGTTGCAGCATTAGCCCCTCCGTTAGGATCCAAGCTGCCTGCACTCCCAATCTCGCTCGGCCAGCCTGCAATTGCTCCTCGGGTGCCGGACGCAGTGGCCGATTTCAATAGTATTAGCAACGGGTTCACTACAGCTGTTAGTGGTTCTTCAATGATCTCATCGCCTAGCGCCTTCATCAGGCTCTCCTCCACATCCTCCCCTACAGGCAGAACTTGAGGTAGCGCTCCACCACTTACGATCCCGCTTTTGACAGCAATCTCCTTCTCGGCCGACCAAGCCAGGTGCAGGCAGTGCCGTGCAGGCCGTTGGCTGTCAGCCAGCGGGGTCTGCACTGCCACACCCTCTGCTGTCGTCAGGCCCTTTCGCGCTCTCTACGGCAGGTCCCGTTCAGGATCCCCTTCGACAAACTCAGTCACGGCACAGCTCAACCTGGGGCCTCCCACCTTCTCAGGGAGGTGCGCTGGATATACGTCTGCAGATGCTGCACAGATTAGTTCTGTAACTGGTCAAGGGACTTCAGGATACTTTCCGGATTAATTAGGGCGCGTTGGAGCTCACAGGATCGCAGCCATCTTGGCTGGGCTCCCGAGTGCCCTCTGGGAAGGCTGGTTGTTCTTTTTGGTCGTCAGGGTGTTCTTTGGCCCATGTTTCAAGCCCCTCGGAGCCGCATCTCTGCAAACTGCACCTAAAAAGAATCTCTGTACTTACTGGATTGTTTTATTGCTCTGGATCATCATTTTTGAAACCGAAGCAGTGCGCCCCTACCTATGGGTCGGGTCCTGGGGTCAGCACTTGTCCTCAAAATTCACCCTCAAGGGTCCCACTGGTATTGGGGACTAAAAACGCTTAAAAAGTGAGTCCATACTGTATTTCCTGTTGGTTAACTTTGAAGGTCTTGCTGCTTTGCAGCATTCTCCTCTCGGGCTTCTGGTTCTTGAACCAAACTTTGGATCCCTTCATTGGGGTTTCCCCTGGTCCTCCCTGGGGTTGTTTGCTGCTGAAGCTGCACTTGCGGGGTAGAACTGAAGTACCTTCATCTTCCCCGTACGTGCAGACGCCCTATTTACTTTTCCCCGTTTATTCCTATGGAATATTCTACTCTTTTTGGAACTACCCTAAAGTGACTTTGTGGATACTCATCTGCCCCTGTGTACTTTCCCTGTACTCATGGGGTTCAGAGAGTTATAGACCTGGAACTGTATTTTTCGCACTCACCTGTGATTTTTAATGCATTTTTAAAATCATGCTCTCCATTCCTGTAGATATGAACGCTTACCCACACTGTGTCCGTTTTAATAACACTACTTTTGCCGGGTGTGAATTACACTGCAGCTGTGCCTAAAATGTTTCTGGATTATCCATAGCACTGTCTTTGACCTTGATGTGTGCATTTGAATTCTACAAAGACAATGCCCTACAGCGCCAGAATTACGATGAATGGAAGGGGTTGGCTTGAGGGGCCTGTATGGCTATTATTCCGATGGTTCAAGAGGTTTAAACAGGGGGTTGTATAACAACAAGTTGGATCCGGGCACAGACATGCCCTCTTCTCTGGCCACGAGGAGCACTTCCTTTCTGTCTGAAAGCACTGTTGCCATACCTGGATGTGGGCATAAACCAGACTAGTAGCCCCATAGGAGTTCATTGCATTCCAGATAACTTGGCAGCTACATTGTGAAAGGTGCTTTGTGGATCGAGTGCCGAGATGGTCATGGTGTGCGTTATTCCTACTGAGTATGGGAGTAATAATTGCAATGTCAGAGCTTTGATAGGGCAGTAGAGAACATCCCCAGACCTCAGCGAGCCATTAAGAAGCTGCTTGATAAGGGGAGCAAGCATGGGCAGGGTTTAGTTTGCAGTGTTGAGGAGCGGTATAATGCACTGGATGAGATCAGAGTTCAGGGCTGCAAGCGGATTAGGCAGGGGCCCGACTCGCCAACAAATGGGGTTAGTCATTGAGCATGATCGGCATAGGTGGCTGGAGGGGGTTCCACTTTCCACTTCACCAATGCCTCACAAAGTTCATCTTGAAACTGGACTCTTGTGAATCACTTTCGAGACCAGCAGTTTATTGGACGAGCTATCACCACTGGCATACCAGATCTGGAGATGTGCCATTACCACTCTAAACAGGGCTCATTTATGTTGTCCTGGTACATGAGGAAGACTGTACAGTCATCAGGGGTGGAAAGCATCTAGGATTGGCAGTGGGTGGCAAATCTGGGGATGAGCAACGTGGAAACCCTAGTCGGAATGAAACAGGAGTGATGCTCTTGAGAATAAGGGTCTGTTCTAATTCACCAGGGGAGTGGGAAAGAGCCTATGGCTTTCAAGGTGTTTTGTACTACAACTACCATAAGCCCTAGCATGTATAGCCAATGCTGAGGGATCATGGGAGTGGTAGGCCAAAACATGTGGCAAGATGCCTACCCCAGCACCAGGGAGAAAAGATGATGTGTTGGGGCACGTTGATATGAATGTTCATGGGAATGCAGTCAAGACTATTTCCTGCTTTTAGTGTTGGCTACAATGCAGAAATTGTCCATATCCACAAATACCCACTGTGTTAAATCTCAGATGTTTAGGACACCCAATTGGAAGTCTTAGTTGTTTAACCTGTAACTGTATTTCTCCAGCATTGGTATCGTTCATAGATTCACATGCTTGAATATTCCGTGTCAGACTGGGAATCCTCAGTAATTTTAAATTCTTCATAAAATAAATCTTTTCCATAGGAAAATGGTATACGGGTAGCCCCGTTGGGCCTGTGTAGTCCCTCCCACGTCATTTGGTCCTTTTAGACCATTAGTGCTCTGTCCTCTTGGATCTTGTTATTGAGGGTCCAGTTACAGAGTCTTTGCGCTTCTAGCGACAAGATGTTGGATCTTGTTCCCCCCTGTTTGTTTGTATAGTGCATTGACGTATTGCCAGTTTGTACCGTAACCACCTCACCGGTAAGGGCTGGTTGGAATGACTTCAGCACCCATCGAACTGCACGCAGTTCCAGCACATTTACGTGAAGGCTGGAATCTTTTTCAGACCACACTCCGCTCGCTTGCAGGTTCCCCAAATGAGCGCCTCATGCCAATAGAGAGGCATCTGTCCGGAGCAGTAACGATGATGCGGGTGTCTGGAATGGCATGCCCTAAATCAAGTTTGCTTCTGTGGCCCATCAAGGCAATGCCTCGTGGAAAGCTGGTGTGAGGCACACAACGTCTTCCCATGATCTGTTGCACTGGACCCACTGCCGGTATAGTTCTTCCTGAATAGGACTAATCTTCAATCTGCAAATTAGTATGAGGACTATACAGGAGGACATCATGCCCAGGAGGTACTTGTAGTGTTGTACCGTGGACATTGCAGTCTCTGGAAACCAGGCAACCAGCCCTAGCATCTCTGCCACTCTTTCTGGTGATGGTTGTACTCTTGGAATGCACGTATCCAGGTCTGCTCCCAGAAAGATTGAGGTCTGTGTTGGCACAGGGGATGATCTTTCCCTGTTAATGGTGAATCCCAGGTTTTGAAGCAGGGATGTAGTCTGTGCCACCGCTTCTGATGCCGCTCTTGGGGAAGTTCCCTTTATGAGCCAGTCGTCCAAGTACCCCTGATCTCCTGAGGTGGGCGGCTACCGGCTCCAGACATTTTGTAAACACCCTCAGTGCTGATCTGAGTCCGAAGGGGAGTGCCTTGAACTGCAAATCGTCTTTTCCCACTGAAAATCGAAGCAACTGCCTGTGTGAGGGGTGGATCAGTATATGAAACTAAGCGTCTTCTAGCTCTAGGGTGGCTAGAAAATCGCCCTTGTTTAGCCATAGGAGGACCATCTGGAGTGATGTCTTCTTGAATTTGAGGCGGCATACTAACTTGTTGAGGGCCCTTAGATCTATTATTGGACGCACACAGTCCATTTTTTTCTTGATCAGGAAGAAGTGTGAACAAAACCCTTTTCCTTGGTGCTGGATTGGAACCTAAGTAGCAGTATATATGGCTCTATAGCCGCCTTCAGCAGTAGCAAGTACAAGTACCTTGTTGTGTCAGAATCGGACTTGATGCCTTTCAGATGGTCATCTTTTTCCCCAAAGAGATCTTAGCCATCGAATGGCATGTCCAAAATCTATGCTTGGACCCCGGGCCTAAAATAGTTGGCCTTCATCCATGCCTGGCACCGTAGAACAGTGCCATGATCCATATGCTGAAAGCCACACTGGGCCACATCCACTGCGGCATCAATCATATTGTCGGAAGCGCTTTCAATGTCAGTGACTAGAGCCTTTGCTTCATATTGATATTCGCTGGGAGGTGCTTGACCAGTCGGGACATTTTGAGCCATAAAACTCTGTCGAATCTGGCCATCATAGCCATTGCGTTGCTGGCCCTCACCGCCAGCGATGCCGCTGCTGACACCTTCTGTCCCATAGCCTCGAGTTTGCGGCCCTCCTGTTCTTGTGGGGCTGTCTTAAGAGGAGATGTCTTAAGAGGAGATGCTGAGTTCCAGTTTCTTTCTGGCCGCCAACGTAATCACCGGGTCTGCCTTTAGGTGATCTCGCAGACACATAGGTGCAGATTTGGGGGCCTTGTATTTCTTTTCAGGTCATGCCACAAGCGCAGGTGTGGAAAGTGGGGAGGCCAATATCTTCTCAGCCACCTCCCAGATTGTGTCCAGGATTGGTATTGTGGTAACCGTTTGACGTCTTTTGTCTCTGTGTTCATAAAGAACGGACTTTCTCCTCTGTAGCAACCTGAATCTGGAAAATGTCTGCAGATTTGGTAATGATTGAATGAAAAGAGACTATATCATCTGGGGGAGTAGCTCCATCTGGAGAGTCGTGTCTCCTTTGCTTCTCAATTATATTGGTATCCCATTCATCCGGCTCTTTGTCGGATGCATCTCTGGGCAGCTCTCCCTCCTTAGGCTGATCCTCCTGCGTGTTAGGGTCAGGAAGGTCCCAACAAAGGTTGTCTCTGTCATCCAGATCCATCAGGTCCTACTGCTACTTAGGAACTGTAATAGTAGATAGAGCCCTGGCCCCCCGATTCCTCTGTGGTGAGGAACGTGGTGGAGAAGTAGAATGCCTCGGTTTCTGTGGAGCTGGTGGTGATCTGCCCCTGGAGACCCACTGTAGCGTGAGCGCTGTCTGCGTTGACTGCTCACTGATGGTGACTATGCAGAGTGTGAACCGCACGCGACCTGCTTCAGGAGGCTCGACGGGCTGCAGGTGATGTGTTCCTGCAAGGGATAGATTCATCTTGCATGGGTAATGGGGTAGCCAACCTAGCCCTCTGTCTTCCCTGGAATTCATCAATTATCCTTTGCATGGACTGCATCAAGAACGCATAAAATGGATTTGATGTGTCTTCTATGACCGGCTGCCAGTGAGGGCTCTGCTCTTTAGGTCGTGTTGGCTGTGGCCCCTCCCCTTCCAAATACTCTTCCTGACGCATAAGGTCTGGTAGCTCTGCCATTTCCGTTACTGGCGACAGCTGTGTAGCTGCTCCTATGCTCCCTATCTCAGGGACGTGTGTTTTCAGGTGAAAAGGCTCCTTTCCAGTAAGAATTAGCTGAACTGTGTAATAATTACAAGGATCCGGTCGCATAAGGGTAAATTCTTCTGCTTTATTGTCATCACCAAGTAATCAAGTGCATGAAAACACCGGCATCCCAGTTTCCGGTGTTTCATCCTTCTCCTTCCACTCCAACGGCTCCCTCAGAACCCCCATACGTTACTCACCTCTCAACATTCCAACATTCTCACTGCAAGTGCTCATCACAACACTTCTCCCCTCGTAAGAACCAGAAAAAATAGGGATGCTTAACACAACCCACTGATAACTGTACCAACTGATAACTCTATTCAAAGCAAACTCCCAATAACACTTCATAACACTTAACAATCTTCCCCCCGTTGGCACTAACCTAAACCAAAGAAACACCTAAACCCAGAGTGGAAAAACACTACTTAACCAACCACCTGCCAACAACGTGTGGCCACCACGTTATCAACAGGTACAGCAACACCCTAAAGAGTTACTCCCACAAGGTAAACCAACTGGACACAAATCAAAGTCCATACCAATAAAAAAAAAACTCCATATGACAACAAAAATTACCCCTTGTCACCAATGACAGGTACACAAATATCTCCACAACTCACACCAGTCCCTTGATACACAACCAACCAACCAGACACCAACCTACGAGAACTAAAAATAATAAAACAAACATCCACCGTCCTGAGCTGCCCCTCAGGACTGGACTTGCCACGTCCACTACTCAGTCAAATGACAACTCACAAGGTCAAATGACAACTTACCTAACTTCCCAAATCCTCAGTGCACTAACAGCCTTATGCCCCGAGCTGGGGTCCATCGTCATCCGGGCTACCCACACTCGACACAACCGCAAAGCAATCTGCAACGGAACCAACCGCAGACGCGCTGCGTTCCCGTTCCGTATCATGACCCATTGCCATGCGTTCTACATGGCACGCCACGCTGCGTACTCTTCCGGATGCCTGTAGGTCCCGCCCAACGGCAGCCGACATCATCAGTGCATTCGTCGGCCCCGAGGGAGGACGACGCAAATCCAGGGGACTCCAAGTGAAGTTCCGCCCACTGAAGACACAGTTGTGAATGAGGGCGCAGAAACGCAGCAACCACCCACAATCTTTGAGGGCAGAACTTCTCCAGTTCCTCACACAAAATAAAGTCACCTGCAGATCTCCACGGACACCGGCCTCAGGCACTATCAGCCCCACTACAGCACCGCCGATCCTCCACCTTGCAGAGTGTCCCAAATGTGACACCGGCCACAGGCGCTATCGGGCCCGCTACGGCGCCGCTGTTCCTCCACCACACAGAGTGTCCCAAACACGACACCGGCCTCAGGCGCTATCAGGCCCGCTTTGGCGCCGCCGATCCTCCACCACGCAGTGTGTCCCAAATACGACACCGGCCCGAGGCGCTATCGGGCCCGCTACGGTGCCGCTCTGCACAGGCACAGGGGACACCGCTGCTCTACTGACTTCTAGTATTGACACAGGGCAGAGTCCTGGGTGCACCGCTCTCCCCCCTGCACCTGATGCTGGCCCCGGACAACAACTGGTCCGCTACAGCACCACCAGCTGATTCTTCAGCCCACAGGCCACCGGATGGGACAACCGTTGGAAGGCGATGTCTTCATGCTTTCTGCTGCCCCTTCCACGGCAGCAATCCCATCCTCGTCGCCAGTGTAATAATTACATGCATGAAAACATTGTCATCCCATCCAGCCAGTTTCATCCTTCTCCTTCCACTCCAACGGCTCCCTCAGAACCCCCATACGTCACTCACCTCTCAACATTCTCACTACAAGTGCTCATCACAACAAACTGGAGGTTCGTCGACGATGCCTGTAGCAGTTGATCCTTCTAGGGTCGTGGGCAGTGAAATCCTAGTCAACAGTTTTTTTTCTGCAGTATTGTGTTATCCGTCAACAGGGTTTCCATCGACTATGGCTTCGTCAACGAGTGCTTAGTTGACGGGTGGCGTTTTGTAGACAAGTGTTTCATCAACGAGTCCTGCGACGACAAGGTCTTTGTCGGCAAGGCAACGATGTTCTTGGTCGACAAGTGTTTTTCTGTCGACGTGCCAGGCGTTTTGGAAGGTGCGAGGCCGCTCGTAGACGGTGAGAAAGCCCTTCCCATGGGCCGTGCGCCTCCGCGGACGACCACTCCATAGACAAAGGTGTAGAAATAAATTCTTCCCTTCTTTGAGCTGATTACCCTTCTACAGGACCTTCGGGACCTTTTCAGATGTAATAGCCGCCTTTTTACTTCTTTTCTTCCATTTAGGAGGCAGAAGGTCTGTGCTGTCCACTGAAGAAGCTCTCCATTTAGGAGCTTGCTTGACAGTATGCCTCAGGGATGTCGAAGCACAGTTTTGATGTCTCTTAGTTGGAGGACATTTGTCTGCTTTCTAGATATAGAAGAAGCTTTCTGTGTCTGCCCTCTAGTGTTTTCTTAAATAAGGTTTGGCAAATTTTACAAGACACTATTTTGTGTGGGTAAGTAAGACAGTAGATACAGTATTTGTGAGGGTCCCTGATAAATATCACCCTCTTGCCAAACTTGCTGCAGTCCCTGAAGAGGGACGTTTTCTCGTTGGTGGTGTGCATATCTAGCTCTGCAATGAGGTGTCTTATGGGCAGCCAGAATTCGACGGTTTCTAGTAAAAAAATGATGTCCTGTGGTCCAGGAAAAACCTTAGCCAGTAAGGCAAATCCTCAGCAGTAAAAGCATGCCTCTGGGGTTAAATAAAGAACAAAGTTTAAGCAATTCATTTGGAGTTAGCTCCGATAGCTCAAGAGGCCTCCTCTGTCAGAAGGTTACGTTGAAAAATCTGTAGATGGCTGCATGCGGTGGAGCTTAAGCCCTGCCACCTCATTGGTTAGGGTCTAAAAGCACCAAAGGAGGTGGGAAGGACTACACAAGTGAATGGCTACACAGGCCCTTTGGGGCTATCTGTATAGCATTTTTCTATGGAAATGTTTTATTTTATGAAGAATCTTTCAATTACAGAGGATTCCCAGTCTGATGATGGGGAATATTCAAGCATATGAATTTATGAAAGATTCAATGTTAGAGATGGACACGTTAGCGAAAAATAAAACCTACAATAATGCTTCAAAAAAGCCCCAAATCCCTGCTACTTCTAAAGAACCTCTGCAAACTACCAGCCACACCATTTCCCTGGTGGTATGAGGTGTAGACCTGTTATTTACACCAGACAACTTAATCTACCTGACCACCTGCGTGGTATAGGGAAACACATGCATTCCATGTAAATACATACAGCTGGGCAGTGCTTTAAGTGGGTTTATAAAATGGGGCAAGGAGGACGGAGCCCTAAAAAGTCGTGCAATAATATTTGCACAGCAGATCCTAAGAAGTATCTGGCATGGCCTAAGAATCGCGAGTAGATAAGGAACGTGTAAAAGATGGGCAGCCTATGTAATTTAGCAGTGGCTTAACGGACGCAGTTGAATTTTCATACCCTCAAACATCGACATAAAATAATAATATGCCAACGGATGTTCCAGTCCCTCAGTTGTTTTGAAGAAAATCCATGATTCTTGTGTATTCATTTAATTAAATTAAATTACTCTAATGACAATACTTCTATATAATATGTTGGAAAAATCAAACAATGGTCCTCATTACAAGTTTGCCGGTTGGGAAACAACGGTGCAGGTAAGCTTACCGGCACCGTCGTTTCCAGACTGGCAAATTAGGAGTCTGCAGGCAGGTGCCGGTCCGTTCGCCAGGGTCAGACCTGGTGGGCGGAACGGCACCCGCCCGCAGCCTTTCACTTCCGTGGTCCCCACTGCCATAGAGTCAGATGGGACACTATGGGAATGGGGATCACCATTTTACCAGCCTGCCTGGGTTGTAATTCCCCAGTGTTTCCCGGCAAGTCAGGCACCGGTAAATCATTACAGGTCTGACCTGCTGGTTATACCGGCACGGTTGCCGCCAGACCCGTAATGAGGGCAAATGTGTTCTCCATAATGTTCATCCCCATGCCCTCGGTTTGTTACAAAATAATCAAATTCCAAATGGCTAACTGCTTATGTGGTTCTAGCCATGGCTCATAGTGACATCTGCTGGGGAAGAGCTGTCTTTTCACTGATCATACCTTCATTAAGCAATACGCTCAGCCTTTAATTCAGCCCTGGTGACTTTACCACCCGTTGCAGCCCGTGGAATGGGTGGTTATTGCTATTACCACCCAAGTTTCCATTACAGAAACGCAGGGTGCTAAGAGCATTGTATTTTAATTCAATGAACGGGACACCACGTGGCGTCACGTTCATTGAATCAAAATACTTTAAGATGGCCACCATGGATCAGGAAGGCACGGCTCCATTCAGAGTCCCTGTTCCATTTCCATGGCGGTCAGAGAGCGGCAGCGCGGCAAGTGCCGCTGAAGAAATTAGGTAAGTGGGGCTAGGAGGGATGAGACATTTCAAAGGAAAGGGAGGGTGGCAGGAAGCAGCCATCAGGTTCCATGCAACGCATGTTTCGCTGAGTAGATTTAGCCCGCGATCCGAGGAAACTGATTGGTTGCTCCCCCTACCCTGGGTGCTAATTTAGTTTAGTGCACAGGAGAATCAGGTTGGATAAGTTGTTGGGAATTCTTGTTAGAGCCTCAATTTGAGGGCAGTTTTCGGGCTGTAGGGAGGGGAGAGGGTGGGTAGGCGCTGAGCCCCAGCCCACTTAAAGCCCTGCAACTAGCGGGAGGGCATAGCCAGTGAGTCCCATAAAGCCCCCTTATCTCCACCAGGTTAATTAATAAGAATAGCAGAGCCACTTATCTCTAAACTCTAAATCCTGTGCCTTTCTCAAATGTGATTGGCTCCATCTGCAGTGCACAGCTCTGTCCGCCACTGATGAAACCGACCCGAAGCTAGCAAGCGGGATCAGCTCGCCCCCCCCCCCCCACTAGGGTGAGATTTCGGAAAGATGCTGTCGGCTGGGTCCCCTGACCTCCTGGGGAACTCGGCGGTGCCTGGTACTCTGCACAGCAGACCAAAGACTGGCAGCTGGAACCAGTAACATGCAGGGGTCACTAATGCACCACATGGCTGTGCAATTTTTGTCCGCCTTTAAACACAGAAGTTGATGGAGTGCTTCAGGATATTGTAACAGCGCCGCTCAAAGAGATGAGAGCAAGATAACATCGGCTGCGGCTAGCCATGCCCCCAACCCCCCCCCCCCCAACGTACACGTTTCCCTTCTTAACTAGACAAATCCAATTCTATTCTGTTTTTTAAAAAACTGCTGTAAAAACAAAAGGTGCAATTAGTAATCTTATGGTCGGCTGATCTAAGGGAAACCAAGGTGGTGTAAGTTTCATTCAGACACGTGTCGCCCATTAGGGGGGACTTCTCTTCCCTCCTGCAACAAATTCGAACACAACCAAAGCAAAAGTTCCGCCAAGTGCGTGTAATGCATCTGGACACTGATCAGCTGTTCGACGCAACAGGATATAAAGTGAGGCCGGGTGAGTCATTCTGCGGATAACGTTCGGACAGCTTTTTGATCCTCACACGCAGCAGTTGGGCTCAGGATATGAAATATGTGACTGCCAATGGATATATGCCTCTTTACATATTTCTCGGTGGCTCTCATAGGCTGCAGTGCAGGAGCCTATGTTCAGATTCAGTGGTGCCCCTCAGAACCTGCAGTGCGAAGGATGACGATGATTCAGTGGTGCCTCACAGAGCCTGCAGTGCGAAGGATGACGATGGAGTCTATTGTTCAGATTCAGTGGTGCCCCTCAGAACCTGCAGTGCGAAGGATGACGATGATTCAGTGGTGCCTCACAGAGCCTGCAGTGCGAAGGATGACGATGGAGTCTATTGTTCAGATTCAGTGGTGCCCCTCAGAACCTGCAGTGCGAAGGATGACGATGATTCAGTGGTGCCTCACAGAGCCTGCAGTGCGAAGGATGACGATGGAGTCTATTGTTCAGATTCAGTGGTGCCCCTCAGAACCTGCAGTGCGAAGGATGACGATGATTCAGTGGTGCCTCACAGAGCCTGCAGTGCGAAGGATGACGATGGAGTCTATTGTTCAGATTCAGTGGTGCCCCTCAGAACCTGCAGTGCGAAGGATGACGATGATTCAGTGGTGCCTCACAGAGCCTGCAGTGCGAAGGATGACGATGGAGTCTATTGTTCAGATTCAGTGGTGCCCCTCAGAACCTGCAGTGCGAAGGATGACGATGATTCAGTGGTGCCTCACAGAGCCTGCAGTGCGAAGGATGACGATGGAGTCTATTGTTCAGATTCAGTGGTGCCCCTCAGAACCTGCAGTGCGAAGGATGACGATGATTCAGTGGTGCCTCACAGAGCCTGCAGTGCGAAGGATGACGATGGAGTCTATTGTTCAGATTCAGTGGTGCCCCTCAGAACCTGCAGTGCGAAGGATGACGATGATTCAGTGGTGCCTCACAGAGCCTGCAGTGCGAAGGATGACGATGGAGTCTATTGTTCAGATTCAGTGGTGCCCCTCAGAGCCTGCAGTGCGAAGGATGACGATGGAGTCTATTGTTCAGATTCAGTGGTGCCCCTCAGAACCTGCAGTGCGAAGGATGACGATGATTCAGTGGTGCCTCACAGAGTCTGCAGTGCGAAGGATGACGATGGAGTCTATTGTTCAGATTCAGTGGTGCCCCTCAGAGCCTGCAGTGCGAAGGATGACGATGGAGTCTATTGTTCAGATTCAGTGGTGCCCCTCAGAGCCTGCAGTGCGAAGGATGACGATGGAGTCTATTGTTCAGATTCAGTGGTGCCCCTCAGAGCCTGCAGTGCGAAGGATGACGATGGAGTCTATTGTTCAGATTCAGTGGT
Source organism: Ambystoma mexicanum (assembly GCF_040938575.1). NCBI lineage: Eukaryota > Metazoa > Chordata > Amphibia > Caudata > Ambystomatidae > Ambystoma > Ambystoma mexicanum. The sequence goes on along the minus strand of NC_090940.1, from coordinate 71,500,628 downwards.
GCCCCTCAGAGCCTGCAGTGCGAAGGATGACGATGGAGTCTATTGTTCAGATTCAGTGGTGCCCCTCAGAGCCTGCAGTGCGAAGGATGACGATGGAGTCTATTGTTCAGATTCAGTAGTGCCTCTCAGAGCCTGCAGTGCGAACGATGACGATGCCTACCCTAACAGACTCAGCGATCTGCTCCCCACTCTCTCCCCCATGCTGCCAATTGCCCACCCTACCCTGGTAGCTCCCTGCTTTTTTCTCCGCTTCCCTCACAGTGTTCTTCTCCCTATGATTGTAAAGCGCTCTGTTGCTTCCCGAAGCTAGCTTCATGCCGAATAAAGACCCTGATAATAATAATAATAATAATGATGAAAGGCAGACGATGGCGTCTGTGCCTCTAAATACACCAAAGAACACAGATGGCTGCTTCATTGTTCGACTCAGAAGAAAAGAGATTGGTATTGCCTGAAAAAAAAACCACTGATTTTTTTAAATAACATTTTTCGAACTGTTTGTAAATAGTTTTGAAATAGATAGGGAGTTGGGTTAGGGAGTAGATAAAGGCGGAGGATGGGGAAGCGGTTAGGGGGGGGGGGGGCGCTGCAGGGGGTCTATCCCCGTATTACATTTCCAAAAAATGTGCAAGAAACCGAGACAAAAATATTCGAAATTCTATTTAAAAAAGAAAAATCAGTGTTCTCAGCCTTGTTGTTTTATTTTTGTTATTTTAACACGTTATAAATGCCATATCATATATCAATACAAGCCACACAAATTATGTATAGCTCCACACCCGAAGAAAAGGTTCAGACACACCCATCACTCCATACAACAATCACTATGATACAGCTGGATCCGCACAGCACCACCACCACCACGAGGCGGCCCACAAGGAACCAGCAACAACCCACCCACAGGGATACAGCTCAAATGGAACCAGAAGGGCCAGAATCAGGATACAGACCCCACTAATCCCAACCCTCAATTTTCTGATTACTCAACCCACACAAAACTCATACAACCATCTCTCTCCCAGCAATCCGCGCGCACTTATCACACCGCATCAACACAAACAGCACATGAGGTCTCGCCCAATCCGATACTTGCACCAAAGCCCAGAACCGGGTGTATACCGAGCTGAAGCTGCCAACAGCACACCACCTCTCCCACTCTCCTACTCCCCTTCTCCTGACTAACCCTACCCGCCCCTCCTTCCTATTTACGGATCCACCAGAGCGCCTGGGGACCAATTCCATTGGTGACGGTGTGCTATATAAGTACCTTTAACATAACATAAATTCAAGAAACTGCCATGCTTCTTCTGAGAAGTCATGGATTGCTCGCACTCCAGGCCAAGAACCATTTCAACTTGATGTGCCTTACCTACACGCAGCTTGTTGGTTTTTGATCAAAGTCCCCTCTCCTATCACCATAGCGCATTCAGTCAGCTCACCACCACCGGTTCACCTGTTCTAAATTTGAAGCCTGTTACGCATAGTGAGAAATGGTTTGGAGTCCAGGTGTCAGGAAAAAGGTTGGGAGGGACAAGCAGCGCTAGAAATGCAGCGTGGCTGGCCGCAAACTACATTTCCCAGAATTCCTGGGGGTGCGTGGCCTGTGCACGTCACGCAGGCATGGCCAGCATGGAACTAGCGTTCCGTCTGTGCCAAGTGCGGTTTATTGATGATGATTGTCGGCACGGGCGGATGCGGTGTGATGAGCATTACACCGTAGTACACGGTGGCAGGAAACCAGAAAGCAGTAAAAGGACCCGGTTACGCAGCAGTGATGTTGTGAAGCCCGGTGTGTACAGCGCCTTCTACCTCGTCCGGGTGTCCTCACAGGTCACCCGGACTTCAGTTAAGTGCACACCATTGTGGACCATGTGTGTTTTCTAATGTGTTTCCGTGTTGGGAGTACATATTATTTTTGCAATTAAAAACCAACTTGTATGCTATTTCCACATAACTAGTGGAAGGACAGTGTTGTTGGGCTCTGAACTGTTGGAGCTGTCGTGGAGAGTTAAGCTTGGTTCTTGGTGCGAGCGTGTGTGGATAACACACTTATTAGCCAGTGCAGTTGCACTGGGGAACAGTTATTTTCTATTGTACTTCATGTTTAGTGCTATGTGTCTTCATGTACATTTTGCTTAACAGGCCATGAGTTTTGTCAATCATAAGGGGAGACCCCTGTTGTTGTTCCATATGTTACCATGTTCATACTGTGAGGGTGTGTCATTTTATATGTCATTAATGTTTTGGGTCCAAGGAGGTCAGGGGGAAAGCATGGTAGTAGAAAAGTAGAGTGGTAGTAGGCATTATCAGGCAGGTTAGGTCATTTCTAGGAGAGGGTAGGTTACTAGGTTTATGTGCAAGTGTATCAAGGTGTTTTTTTTTCTCCAAAATCCCCTCTACCCATCCAACTTTGTTACCCTAATCCTCTTTCCGGTTTTCCAACGTTCTCCTATCTAGCCAAAACCCCTCCCTAATTCCTCCTTCCCCCATTGTCTGCCACGTGGTCCCCTGTAATTGCTAACATCAGGAACACGTGCCAATCATGGTGGGAGGGGCCAAACTCATTTGGCTTCTGTGGTAAGGGAGTGGGTGTCGATACACTTCCCCACGAGTTCCCCTAAAAGATAAGAGTCTGCTAACTAATTCTATGCGCTCTATATCATGTCCGAGTTACAGTACATAATCTGTGCCTAGAGGTACGAGTCATGTAAAAACGATTATCGATTTGAAACAACAACAAAAAAGGAAAAAACAGGGAAAATAGTGTGTTTACAATTTATTCTAGGAAGACTATTGGCTATGATCCGTAAAGATTCATCTGCTCTTGGCCTAGGTGCAGTGCTTCCAGTAATAGTGGGGACATTTCAAGAACAATAATTGGATCTTAGGATCGGCATTTCAGTACTTGGATAATTCACCGACCTCTAACGGATGGGTGGAACAGATTTCAAAAGAGAAAAGAAGACAGACCCTCGAATAGTCAAGCTCACAAAAAAGTAGTTTGTATTTTTCATCACTTAAAAATGTTCCTAGGAGTGAAGCGCTGCCATTGACACTTCTTTGGAAGAAGTCTCCTTTTGCTGTTTACATCTCTGTGGTGGATGGCAAATGAATGGAGACAATCATTAGGAGAACATCTGCATTATACAGCGAGTATTTCAGGATTTTGCCTCTAGTTGATTTTTCCTTCACTCTAAACATTTGCGTCGGCCCCAGCCTGACAGATCAACGGTGCATCGGCCACTTTTACAGCCTAAACTAGGCCATGTTTCTTGATGAGTGACAAGGGGTGGCTCGCAGAGGCTGACCTACCATATCAGTGCCGATATGTCCCAAATGTACACCTATGAGTCCTCATTTGTTCAATTTCCCTAAGCTCTGAGATACTCAAACCATCACTATGTTTTTAGGTTTTGGCTATTAGGTGGTCCTTAGGCACCATCTAAAAAGCAAAACTATTGCATGGGAATACAGATAGGAGAAAGGTGAGATGAGAAGCCCACCCATTGACTCTCGATGGCTTACTAATCCTTATGGCACCTCAAAACACATCCTTCTGGGATCTAGTGGTGCCAGCACTATCATGTAGTAAGTAACATTAACAACAAACTTTGTGCTGTAGTGCAGCCTGTGAGTGTTTAAATGACGAATTCAAGGAATTTGTCTGCTCTCTCCAAGGGGGAGCCACCCCCATTGGAAAAAGTGAGGTGAACCTTCTAGCCTTAACACCTCCGAGGGGCAGGGCAATTAGGAACCCACTGGAGGTGTCCCTCCCACCCCCCACCGCTTAGAGGAAAGGCAATCCCTTAACAGGGATATGGGTTACTCTCCCTTGTCTCATGAAACTAATATCTGTGTTGGATTTATGAGGTGTGCAAGAGACAACTGTGTAAATATCCCCTGAGAAGTGGCTGGTTTGGTTTCTGACACTTTACTGTGGATATCCTTGCCTGACGCAGAGGGCCAATTGATTACCCAATCTTGTTGCAGAGAGGAACATAAAGGTCCTGTGAGACCAACAAAGAGAGGGGGAAAGAGAGACGCAAGCCCGCAGAGTAATGCAGATGAGGTAATGTCCCCCCCTTGAGTTGGAGCCAGGAAGCAGCACCACACAGGCAGAGTGGAGATCAGAGGAGGGAGAAAGACAGCGCAACACTTCTGCCTTCTACCTGGCCGGGAGCCAGAGAAGCTTGTGCCAGCTGAACAAAGAAGAGACACGACTGCTGAGACGCGATTGTCTGGGGCCTGCTGGAACTTACACTGAAGTCACGTCGAGCCAGACAGGAAGAAGTGATGCAAGTGAACTAACAAAGAAGACCAATGGGAAACCAAAGTCATGGTTCTACACCAGCCGACCGCTGCCTCCCCCATGGACTGCTGCTGCAGGGAACAAGGTACGCGGTGCATCCAGGGAAGTCGGAGGAGGGCAGAGAAACCAGAAAACCCAAACAGGGGTGTGAAAATCAAAAGCACAAGAAGGAATAATAAGCCAGATAGCCCAGTAAGGGATGAGAAGTCAGACTCTAAAACAGGGGAGAAACCCACGATGGGGCAATAAACCAAATACTCCACGAATGAATGAGAAACCAGATAAACCAAAAAGGGGTGAGAAACCAAATACTCCAAAAAGGGGGCGTGAAACCAGACTAACCAAGAAGGGGTGAGAAACCCAATAGCCAAAGACCGGGCAAGAAACTACATACCCAAAGATGGGTTGAGAGAGAGGATATCCCCAGACAGCCCAAGATGATATGAGAGAAAGGAGAACCTTGGGTGGATTGAGACCCAGGAGATTGCAAGACAGGGTGTGAGGCAGGGTGTGACAAGCCGAACACCAAGGCGAGGTGCGCAAGATATAGGACCCCAAGGCACGGTGTGACAAATAAACCTTGCAGGTGGGGGGTGGGGGGGTCGTGGGGGGAGGTAGAAATACCCCAATGCGGGATAAGAGACAATATATTTCAGGACTGAGTAATTACGAGCTGACCAACAGAGACTGTTATCCAAAGAGAGGAGCAAGAACAAAGAGACATTGGGCAAACCTGAACTTTGAACCATACCAATGGGCAAGTGGCCTAGGAGAAACCAAAGAGACATTCAGGTGGGGGTCAGAAGCCAGCCACCATGTCCTAAATTCAGTAGAACGCCCCGAGCAGTCCTCTTTTGGTTGAATTTGTGTTATCCTTTTTTGTTACTGGTAGGGACAGGATTCAGCCTAGATTGGACTTTGGACAGAGGACCATTTGTGTAGATCAGACATACTGACAAGCACCATTTAGTTTCTTTATAGAGTAGGGTAAAAACCTCCTTAGAGATAGGGACAGAATAGGCCTTTCTTTATTTTAATAAAGTGTGATGTGTGCAATGACCTCTTGTCTGCCCCCTGAGTCAGACTTAACACATGTAATAAAAGGAAAGATCCTCTAGCCTAGTGATCTTCAAAAGGTCCCATCTGAGCAAAATGTGGGCAGACCGGGCCCTCCCAAAAATGACAAGTAAGTCCAAATGGCTATGAACTATCGTGTGCTGTCGCCACACCTCACACTCAGTATAGACCCTGGGCTCCCTCACCTGCTCCCATCAGTCTCTGGGCTCCTTCATCCCACTCCTAGCCCAGTCCCTGAGCTCTCCCCACCCTGCTCCCACCACTATCCCATGGCTCCCCCAGCCTGCTCCCAGCACAGTCCCTGGGCTCCCCTATATCGCCCCCAGCACAGTCCCAGGTCTCGCCCTACCCGACTCCGTGCATAGACCCTGGGCTGCCCCTACGGCACACCCTGCATGGTCCCAAAGCCCCCCACCTTCTACAAAAAACAACCCTGGGGCTCACTCACCCGCTCCAAAAGCAACCCAGAGAACCCCACCCGCTCCGGAAATAACTCCAGGGCCCTCACCGCTCCAGAAACAACCCCAGGGCTACCCCACCGGCTCCAACAACAACCAAAAAGGCCCCCCCCTTTACCTTGTATAATCCTGGTTACGTTTAGTTCCTGTGACTGGATTCAAACCCCCTGGAAGCAAGTGTTAGGAAAGATTTCGTAATTGTATGTAATTTTCCCTTCATGTGTCAACCCCCAAACTTTTTGCTGCTCTTTAGACACCATTGACTGACTTTGCCAGAGAAGCACAGCCTTCAGCTGCACTCCTCTGGGCTTTAGCTCACTTTTTATGGGGAAACTGACATGCCCTTAAGACAGTCAGTACTGGGAGACTGTTTCCCTTAGTCCTTTCTTCATGTAGCAGCCTTTGTGCAACATGTAACAAGTGTGCAATTTATCTTACCATACAGCACACTTGGGCCTCTAGTCATTTCCAAAGGCCCTAGAAACTCTCGCTGGACTTTTTATGAACTGTGCAGATGTGCCATGGACAGGACTGGTGGCAGCTATCGTCTCGCATTATTTTTAACCCTTTCCTGCCATGTTAACCGCGTTTGGCACGAATAGGTGGCCTGGCTCCAAAATGGCCATGCCACGAGGTTCTTTGTCCTGTCCTTTGGCCACCTTGCCCCTTCGCCTTCCCCAGGTCAAGTCAACCCGGGTCAGTCCTTATTTGGTCATGCACTTTCCCGCGAATCCCAATGCCTTCGCGGGCTTCTGCATGCCTTGTGTGTGTGCCTCCAGGATGTGGGCTGGGATGTCTGATCCCAATACACATCCTGGGTGCCAGAGAGTCTAGAATGCCCTCAATGCCTGAGACCACCGTGGTCCATGATTGGTCCACGTATGTAGTGTGTGTTTGTGAGCAGATCTCCCATTGGGTCCTCTCCGTTTTGGCGTGAAGGGAACTTTGGATAAGAGGAGGCTGAAAACACCACTACCATGTCAATCTCCTGAGTTCACAACGAACAAAGGATAGGAGCCAAGTATCCTGCAACACGAAGCCGAGTCGAGGAACCGCTGGTGACCGGCTGGAAGGTTTGGCACCCTGAGCTTGCTGTCGTCCCGTGGGACCCCTCTGCATCTGATCATCCTAGAAGGTCTGCGAAGACGCTTCGACCCATTGGACGAGTGGGGCCAACTATTCTCGGCACCTTTGATCTGTCACCGCCGCCGTTTTGAGGAGGCCCTCAAAACTTGGTATACTGCTAGCTCCGTGTCCAAGGCACGCTCACACCGAATTTCGTACACTTGGCATTCCCAGGTCTGAAGTGAGACGAGTGCGCCAGGACCGGAGTAAACGTAGTTACCGTGTTACCCTGCCACGGCAACGACCTGTGCAAGTTCGCTGCATTGGTGACCCTCTTGCCCCGGAAGCCTGCTGCAGTGAACATGGGCCGATTCCTCCTCCCAGAGTGGAGAGATCACCACGGTTCCATTTGGGAATCATCGCTGTATCTTGGGAACTACAAGATGCTGAGACAGCCTTTTTGCCGCATTCGAACCTGCCAGCAAAGTGGACTGTACTGGTGAAGTTTGGGTCTGCCTGCATTGAGGACCGGTGAGTAGTCCTTACCCCAACCGGTGGCCCCTATTGCAGGAGCCCATTTTTACACACGAGTGGCTCCTGAGGGCCCCTTTCGTTTCCACGGCTATTGCAAAGTAGCGACTCCATCCCGCACTCTCAAACTGCCTCTGCCCTCAAGTGGAGGTCCTTCTTGAATCATCCACCTTCCTGAGCTGCTAGAGACCCTTGAAGAGACCCTATCCTGCCCATTGGCACAAGCGCGTACATGTACTAATGAGCACAAGGCTCCTCTCTTCGTTGAGCTTGGACTGCCTCTCAGATGTATTATTGATGTGGAACTGGGCCTAAAGATTACCTACACTGCCTGTTGTCTTCCCCTCAAGATTGTCAACATTTCATATGCTTAACCCTTTAGACCCCATTGGCCTTGTATATATATTCTATTGAGTGTGATGTATTGGTTTACTTGGTGTTACTGTGATTCTTTGCTATGGTCTATGTTACAAAGGCCTTGTAATAAATGTGTCTATATTTTTAATATAACACCTGTCTGGAGTAATTTGTAAGTGTCCTTGCCTTGTATGTTCATTGAGGTCTTTCAGTCACCCTCACCCCTCCTGAGACTTAGTCTTGACCGCCTGCCATAGCTACCCTGATTGGCCTGGCTTGTACAGAGGTTACCCTGTTCCAAGAAACTAGGCTGGCCTTCTGAACCTCTGCTCCTCCAGAACAGAGTCCAGAAATCCATCTTAACAGCGTGCACTCAGGAAAGGGATGGAGAGCATGCCTCCATGGTGTCCATTTCCTGGGTGAGCCACTCCAACTGACCCTACGCCGGACCCATCACCCTGAGCATGTGTAGCGGGGGCTATGTTAGGATGGGATATGCACAAACCTCCCATCCAATGCTGACCTTATTTTCCTCCCTTTAAAAAAAGGTCTTCTCTAGTCACACGTATGTCTTCCATATCACCAAGGAAGCTATTGCGCCCTTTATGCCACAAACCGTGGCACATTAGTCCAAGCAAGACAAGCTTCCCTACTTATCACAACACTTGCTTGGCAGAAAGCCGGCAGCAACAGCATTATTTGAGGAAAGCTTGCTCTTATCTTAGCCCATTATATCAGTCTTTTTCGCCTTCAGTCTACTATCTTGATAAACGCCTGTCAGGAAAGATTTCCCTTAGGTGCAATTTTCCCATTATTTATGGACCCCCAAATTGCTTTTGTCGGCTTACCTAACCTGACTTTTTCCAGTGGAGCACCACCTTCAGCTGCACTCCCCTGGGCTTTAGCTTATCTGTTATGGGGAAACGGACACGTCCTTCAGGCTGTCAGTACTGGGAAACTAAGTTTCCCTTAGTCTTTGAATATGTTGCCATTTCTTGGTAACTTTTTATCTATGTGCAAATTACCTTACAGTACGGCGCATAGGGGTGCTTTTGTTTTATGGCCCTAGCCACTCTCTAGGGATTTGTGGGTGATTGTACAAGTGTGCCTAGGATGAACTGGTGGCCTTCTTTTTAATGAACCAAAACATGTTTACCGCGTTTGGCTCAGGACTGTGGCCAGTGCTGAAAATGACCGTGCCATAAAGGCTTTTATTCTGTCCTTTGGCCATTTTGTCCCTTTGCCTTCCCACAGGTTGAGTGACCCGGGTAGTCCTTATTTGGGCATGGAGCCACCCGCGAAAACCACATTTTGCGCAGGCTCCTGTCTGTCACGTGTGCTAGTGCCCAGGAAGAGGCCTGGGGCTGTCTGGTCCCAATCCACACTACTGGTGCCAGTATGTCCGATATGCCTGAATGACTGGAACCACTGTGGGTCATGATTGGCACACACCTGGCATGAATGCAAGAGAGCAGACCTTCCATAGGTTATCCCAGATCACCTGAAGTTCACACCGAACTACAGAAAGAGCAAAGTATCCTGAAACAAAAGAGCAGACCTGTGGAATCACTGGAGACGTGCTGGAAGGGTTGGCACCCTGATCCCACTGTTGTCCCATCGGTCTCCTGCTTTTGTATCAATCACAGAAGCCCTGCAAGGGCGCTTCAACCCTTTGGAGTCGTGGGACCAACTGCTTACCCTTGATAAGAGCATCATCAGAAGTCTTCCTGGGCCATCCAGTGAACTGACCGGGTTATCATATAGGAGCACTGCCATCCCGAGTTGACACTCGAGACTTGAGGAATTGCTAACTTGTGGCCCTGGACACTCTCTTGCCAAAACTCGTAGTCCTAGCTCTTTTGGTTCGCGATTTATGTGAGTGCACTACGCAGCAAGCCTTTGCAGTTCATGTGTCGCTCTGCTGTGGTGACAGTCGTTGTAGGAGCCTTGCATACCTGCCCCCCTGTGTCTGAGACATGCTGCACTGGAACTGTCCTCTTTTCTCCATAGAGAGCTGAGAAAATGCTAATGTCCCGCCACAGACGATCGTCCCGTAGAGGCAGAGAGCCGGACTGATGTGACACTGCAGGGGTTGAACCTAGAAGTGACCTGGCCTAGACTGGCAATGTTTGGCTCGGACTGTGTTGAGGGTTGGTGAGTACTTGCATCACTTACTGGTGGAACCCCCTGGTACAGCCATTGTTCTTTACACACGAGAATCCCTGAAAAATACCTTAGCTAGGATATCCTGCGCTCCCTAGCTATTCCGAAAACTGAAAGTCACTCTACCTGCAAGGGTAGACCCTCCTCGAATAATGGGACACTGTTCGTCATCAGCTTAAGCACCTTCCCGAACTACTACAGCCCCCTGAAGAGGGCCCGCTTTCGCTTTTACGCACGGCTGAACGTTGTTAAAGCACTGCTGTACTTTTGAGACTAAGGCTCCCCACTTCGTAGGGCTGGACTGCATAAGTTAGGGATCGCCTCTGAAGAACTGCCAGTGCGATATTTGTGTTAACTTACCTCTTCTGTTACAGGTTGTGGTTGTTTTCTCCCCCTTATCCGCATTAGGTGAAACACATTTGTATATAAAGTAAATAGTGTAAGGCGTGTGTGGTAACTGTTTATTATTACTGTGGTTTATTTGTGTTTAGTTATAAGGCCTATAATAAATGTATTTTTTATATACACTTGTCTAAGAGTATTCTGTGGAGTTTTACTGGGTGTGCTCATTGTGGGGTTCTGATCTTATTCACCCCTCCTGAGTCTTAGTCTTGACCGTCTGCCAACCTACCGTAGATTGTTCTGTTTTGTCCAGAAGGTTCCCCTGTTCCACTAAACTAGGGTGGCCTCCTAAACTTCTGCCCCCAGGTCAGAGTTAAGAAACCCACCTTAACAACGCCCCAAAGTCCAGTTCCCATCTAGGCATAGATCATTTAAGTAAAGGGTAGAAAATAAGAAAATAAATTATGACACTGGGGAAAAGGACTGATTAAATAATCCATTGGGAGGAACACCTGAGCTCCAGCAAGGACGCTGTAGATGGCACGCCACTGCTATGGATCCTGCTCTGCACGTTTATTTCCCACCCAACTTGAATTCACATTACGCCCAAAACTTCAGAAAGAGAGTTAGCCATTAACTTTTCGAAATGCACAAAAAGCTCAGCTCAGATCAAAGTATATGGAGGAAAACGGAAACAATGGAGGTTAACAGACGCCACAGCAACAGGTTGCAAGCTTTTAGTGTCCTAAAATGGCCCAGTAAATAGCATCTTATGACATTCCTGATACCCTAAATCAAAGAAACGTAAATCTACCCATGCCTTCCTCTAGGAATCCTTGGTTAAGATGTTTAGGGCTGGTGGAGAGAAAGAGTGGATCACGATATGCAGGGGCCACCGTTTAGGATGTTAGAGGATTAGTTCCTGGATGTGTGAGAGTCCCCCCCAACTCCCTCTCCCCTGCTGCCCCCCCAAGCTTGGCTCAATCAAAATGCTCTGTGCCAGGCCTTGCCTGACACCCCACCACCACTCCACTCCCCAAAATCTACTTACAGCCTGCACCCACTGGAAATCGTCAAAGACACATCTTAACATACCCAAATCCCCATAGAGGTTAAAGAAGTTGGCTCTGTTCCTCGTACCATCAATGATCATTCACGAGCTAGAGCAACCAAGTGATCCCCTGAATGATGGAACTAGGATGTACGCAACAACAGCCAGATTCCAAGATGTCTACTGCTTCCGTTTCTGAATCTTAGCTTTGCAGATTCCCAGCCAAGAGATCTTCTGATCATCGGATACCTTACAAGAATGTGACTTATCTTATTTATTTTGCGTTTTATAATGGGATAACTTGTGGGGGTGCTGCTTCAAAGTGCCTGGGCGAAACAAAATGCATTGTAAGGTAAAATACAGATGAGTGACAGATATACAAAGAAGAGGAAGTATGGGATGAGGTTACAAGTCAAAGTTGTTGGCTTTCTTACAGTCGGTACCCAACATTTGTGATGACAGTTGGGTTAAGTGGTGTGGGTGACACTTTCGCTAAGGCACAGTGAGTTGCAGAAATGTTTCTGGCTATAGGGTATTTATATCACAAGCATAAAACAAGTGGATGTAGGTTCAAGTCAGATAATCTTTCGCATGGCCATGGTAGGCCCATCTGAGGTTATTTGCATACTGCAAAAAGGCTAGTCCTAAGGTAGAAGTGTGATAAGAGTAAAGTATAGGCGTCATGGCAGGGAGGGAATTTAATTTAGTTATTGTATGGGGTATATATAGGTTAGACGCTTGCTCATGGAGACTGCTTTTCTAATTCAAATCAAACCTCTTGAGGGTATATTCTGTTTTTAGGTTGTGGGGGGGGTTCACACCAGATTTTCAGATCTAGTACTACAAGGGATGTCCCTCCATGTTTCAGTCCTTTGTACCTGGGTGTAGTTGGGTTGTTTCCCTGTGATGATTGTAGCGGTCTTTGTTGATGTAAGATATCCATTTCTAGCATTTATGAGCACTATTATGTAGGATTCAGAAAGTAACAGTTCACTTTGGGTGTTATTCTCTTTGTAATAGGGAAGCAGTTGCGTTTTTTCAGGCCTTGTGAGATAATGCCCCGGGGCTTGAGTCCCAAACGAGTCAAACTGCTTTATTTTTGATACTTTGCAGTTATTTTTTGCTTAGACCTGGAGACTTAAAATAGTCTAGGTGAGGGAGGACAAAGGATCTGGTCATGTCAATTTTCTGCGTCATTTCCAAGTAGGGGACAATTCCCCTAAGGATGGTCACTAATACTCAAGGAGAAACAGAGGCTATGGTTTCCCTGCAAGCAGTCCGCTTTCGGTTCACCTCAGTTACCGTTTTTCAGCAGAATGTTCCAATGTCATGCAGTATGTCCCCTGTTGATCCTTTGCTGGTCTGCGCCATAAGGCCAAAACCCAACAGCACTCCTCCCTGTGATGAAATATGACATAAGTAAAGACATAAAGATCAAGGATTTTATTAAGAAGGTAAAATGTGCACGTTTTCAGCTGGCCTGGAACTGTAATTTGTCTTCCAGAAGTCATCACTCGCCTCACTTTACCTTACAGATAAAATTGTAGCACTCATGGGTGTTAAGATTGAAGAGGGTTGGGGGATCCTGCCAACACCCTCCCTCCCACTAAATTCATGACAAAGAGGAAGGCGAGGAAACACTGCAATCACCCATTCTATTTTGGACGAGTTCCTAATGGGTCTATGATTGACAAATACATTGAGAGGTAACCCTTAGCCAGCCATATTGACCAAGAGACATACAGATCTGTCCATGCTTGAATGAAGAGCCGCAGGCCATGATCAGGGACACCTGTATGGACAGCTCGGATTAAGCACCAAGAAGCCATGTTGCTGACGTCGTTAGAGACACCACGACATAGCAGCGTTAGACATGAAGCACACGTGACATCCACACTTCGGGAAACACACACACACTCAAATACATGAAGAACACAGGCATACAGGTCTATAGAGGACGATACAAATACATACTGTCATTGCTTTTATTATTTTTTCCATCAGCCAAATGCAGTAACGCAGAAACCACAAGGCGCAAGAGATTCCAAGCAAATCTTGCAAATACTTAAACGCAAATAACAATAACCCTATGGAACTACAGGAGCACCTAGGGGACCTGACAGAGCCAAGTGTAACTAATCTATGGAGATGTAGTATAACAGGGACACTACAGAAACCACGTTATAAGGCTTAGGAAAAGTACAGCAGGCCTCAGGCCACTGAGAAAGAGACTGTCAATCTGGAAAAATGAATACCCTTCATTTGAATGATCGACGTAACTTGAAGGCCGTGGGCCAACCGTCTTATGCACCAGAAATATAAACTGCTATGCTTGACCGACCATTTTAAATGTAGCAAGAATCGCCATTTTGCTTGTTAACCATTGCTCATTGCTTTCTGTCTAAAAACTGCTTTGCAGCTTGCAATTCTTGCAGATTCTGCTTACTCCGCTCAACTGTTAACATTGTTGTCTGAATATGAAAGGACAAGGTCGCGGGACTGAAGAGTTTGCTGAAACTCCTCATGAGTAGCCCAGAGAGGAATGCCCACGCTCCCTCTCTGTAGCCTTGGGAGGAAGCTGCAGGGCATTTAATAACTTCACAGCTGCCAGCCAGTCTCGTACGATGGTAGAATATGTTAGAATAATACAGTTAAAGGCTTGAATTATGCTTTTCTTACGGCCCCCTTCGCAAAACCCTTTAGAACGTGGCGGCTCCCAGGACACGAATAGTACCTCATAGATAGCAGAGCTTGGAATGTGGCTCTTCCCCCGTGTACAGATTGCTTCCAAGAACAGAACCACCGTGTTCTAAAAGATGCCTCTGCACTTTCTAAATTGCACATTGTTACTAGAATAGACATCGAAAGCATTATAATCGTCATACTCGTCGGATATGTCCCTCGTCATCCCGAGTTCAAAGGAACTTAATTCGGAGGGGTGTTGAACATGACTTTGCTGACTGTATGATATGCATTTTGTATATATGTAACTGATGTACGTAATTCGCTCTCTTGCGTCCCTCGAGGTCTAGGAAACTCACGTCGCGGGGCGTGAGATCAGAATTGGCCAATTGATACTATCTTTTGCTTGCAATAAACCCTAGCCTTGGGAATTTGAAACCTCGTGTCTGACGCATCTTTTCGTGTATGGTCATTGCCTTGTTTCCATAGCACGAGGGACCCCTAGGGGCCCCTTTCAAGATGGCGCCCGGATAGGGACCCTCCCCCACTTGCCCCATCGTATACATTGTAACGGAGTAAAGGCGGAGGAACGGCGAGGATGGGACGGTCGAGCCGGGATCAAGAAGTGTACGGGGCACCCTGTAGAAGAGAGGAGAGATTTCTTCCGCAGATCTGCACACATCTGATCCCTGATCGACGTACCGGGCCAGACGGCAAAGGAGGCGAGGGTCCCGAGATGAGGCAGAAGCCAGAGAAGCGCAGGCACGACGTGGGGAGAGGTTGCGTTAGAACAGGCGACTTGTTTTATCAGGTGAGTCATTCCCCGATTCAAAGAGAAACCTGATTTTTGGTAGAGTGTTGATTTTGCAAACTCAAACATCCAGGTAAAAGTGGCTAACCAAAGGGGAAGGTTAAAGAAACATGCCTGGAGTACTGTCCACTTTAGCGGGGCTTTTCAGCTGCGGTAGACAGTCCTTGGAATATGGCCAAAGTGCACCGCCTGGGGGAACGCGGGCTTATGATATGTATGCGAAATATGGTGTGGGTGCGATAATATTTTGTGAAATTTGGCATAGGCAAACTAGAAAGCAACCCGACCATCAGTGGCCGATTAATGGTAGTTTTGAGATGGGGAGAATAGATAACCTAGAGAGGGTGCTGATTAGAAAGAAAGCGTGACCTGCAGCTTTTGAGACCGTCAAAGATTGGAGGAGGGAAGCGATGCTCTGACTAAGGAGTAGAGAGAAACATGTGCGTAGGCATAAAACGAAGCTTGAGATAGCAGAAGAGAAGGAAGAGGAGGAGTGGACTGAGAGTCTAAGACGGGAAGGGAGACAGGACCAGATGAACATAGACAGAATATACCTGCAGCGGGAACTACACATAGCAGATGAATTAATGGAACATTTGCTAACTAACACGGGTCGAGGTCAAAAACCAGAATCGAAACCAAACACGCCAGCAGTGACTGCACGGGCCCAACCAATAGCTCTCATACCCCCTCCCTCAGCCCGAGCACTTCCCCTCACGCAAGCCCACAGCACGAGCACTCCCACAAGCGCAGACCGCGGACACACAATTTCCCAGCACCCAGCAAGGCCCTTCACAGATGCCACCTGTGTCACTTGTCCCATCCGCACCTCCCGCTCTAGAGACAGATTCAGCACCATCCGCCCCTCCCGAAGTCGAGATTGAGACTGGGGAGGCGAGAGGCGGGGCTGAAGGAACAGGATTTGGACGGGTAACTCGGAGCGCGATCAGCAAAGAGAGAAAGATTGAATTACGGCAAGAGGCAGAAATGTACATAGAAGGAAATGATGAGACGGCAGCATTGGCCTCATTGTATGGGTACCGCAGAAGCAACGAGAGATGGGTAGTTTTGGAATGCATGTGGAAATTTTTGGTGGGAGAATGGAAAAAGTTGCTTGACAAATTACCACCACAACGATTGTTAGATTTGAACCAACTAGCATTTTGTAGAATAAAAGATGAAGAAGTGAAGGAACATGTGGATAGACTTTTTGATCTTAAAAATGAGTTGTATAATGAGTATGTCGAAATGTTTGCTGCACCTGGATACAGGGGTTGGGATATTAGAAGAGAGGGGAGAGGGACGGTAGAATCATACATAGAGCGGAGACATTCAACGTCATCTGTACAGAAGGGCGAGAAATTGAAACTATGTATAGGAGAAGCGGTAAAATGGGTATCAAATCCTAGTATTCCAACAATGGTTATACATGATATATTTGATGAATATTCCATACCAATGAAAAGAAAGGCACTGCAATCGATGGCTGAACATTTGATGGAGAAGGATATAAAAAATAATAAGGCCAGCCCACCTGAGATACTAGCGGTATACAGGAGAGCATTCGAGCGAAGTACAGGAGAAACAGGCCTATCACTGGACTTAGGAATACTATTGAACCTAAGAGAAGGGGGAGGGATCGTGAGTGGGGCATTTCCAATGAGAGAGGTCCCGCCCACGTTTGTACCAAAAGTAGAGATCCCTGCGACGGGAACAGTAGGAGCGCAGGTAACACCAGCCCAGTTCACCGCCCAGTATGTGCATGTCCCCTTTTCCAGGCAAGAGGTGAATACTATAAAACAGACGATTCCCGATATAAGAAAGAATCCAGCAGGGTTCTACAAGGAAGTAGAGTCAACCCTGAGATCAGCAGTGCTTACTATGAGTGATATAGATTTGATTTTCCCAGCCATTTTGCCAGCAGATATATGGAAACAGATGAGGACGGTAGATGACGCTGGGGTTTTTGGCGCCACATGGGCGGAGTTACTACTGGAGGATAAAAATAGAAAAGTAGGGGAAAATCCGGGAACCCGCATGGCAGATCTACCAGAACGGATAATGCGGAGATTGAGGGAAATAATTCCAGAAAAAAGGATTCAGTGGGACAAATTAACTAGATGTGTACAGGGCAAGGATGAGCCAGTAACGGATTATTTCATTAGATTTGAAGGAGTATTCACAGACTTCAGTGGGCAGGATGTGAGCACAGAGTCGGGGAAAAGGCTATTTGTTGATAAATATGTGAGGGGACTAATATCGCCAATTCAAGATATGTTAATGACGTCAGAAAGTTCCTGGGCAGCAAAACCGGTGAGTGAGATATTACACATAGCCCAATATTACGAGAACAGGGTAAATGTGGCGAAAGAAAGACGTGAAGGATAGAGTAAATCTAAAAACAAGGGTGTTACTGCAGCAGGTCATTGGATACAATAGAGGTAGAGGTAATGCACAAGGCCGGGGAAATTTGAATAATATGCATGGGGTGTCATTGGGATTAAATCAATGTGCGTACTGTAAGGAGGAAGGACACTGGCGAGCGCAATGCCCGAACCTACAGAATAGAGGTGGGTTTGGTCAGAGAAGGCCTCATAGAGGACATCAGGGGTCCAACGGCCCAAGCAGAAGTAACATGCAGCAGCAGCAGGGATATACCAATGGAGGTACTCAAACCCAATCATATGGCCAAAACCAAGCACAACAGAACCAGACATTGAACCAAAGTGTTTTGAACCAAAATCAGGGCGGGCAGGGCCAACAGAGAAATGATCAGAATGGAGGACATCGAGGGGGAAATGGGAATATTTTTGATACACAACCAAACACGTATTACAGCAATAGCGGTGACTACACATCGGACGATGTGTTATTTTCGCGATAGGACAGCCCACGACAGGGGTCGGAACCAGTGTCTATTCCCGTGAATCAGAGAGGATCCTACGTAGAAATGAGAGTAGGGAATAAGGAGCACTGTTTCCTTGTAGATACAGGGGCACAGAAGTGCTCGATAGACCACCACTTGGTTCCGGAGATACCACTGTTGGGGCAGAAGAATGTTTATGTAGGGTTCGCAGGTACACCAGTAATTAACCCCATATCCGAAGCTGTCCCAATTACAATAGGACCATTTACGGAACAGTGTCCATTTCTTTTGACAGAAAATTGTGGCGAGAACTTGCTAGGATAAAATTTGTTGAGAAAATTGGGGGCAGTCATACATTGTACGGCAGACGGGGTGTTCCTCACGATGTGGCCTCACGATGCACCGGTGACGCAATTTATGTCAAAAGAATTGCCAGAAGAGCTAAGTAGAGTACCAACCTGTCTGTGG
Source organism: Ambystoma mexicanum (assembly GCF_040938575.1). Taxonomy (NCBI): domain Eukaryota; kingdom Metazoa; phylum Chordata; class Amphibia; order Caudata; family Ambystomatidae; genus Ambystoma; species Ambystoma mexicanum. Next base: position 71,482,448 of record NC_090940.1, on the reverse strand, counting down.
GCAATGCATGATAACGATGTAGGATGCTTGAAAATAGAGCCAGCAAAAATAACTCTGAAAGAAGGTGTAACACTACCACGAATTCCCCAGTATAACATTTCTGTTGAAGGTGAGAAGGGATTGAAAAGCATTGTTACTGACCTGGTGAGATTGGGGGTGGTTGAGGAAATTGCAGTTAGCAGGTGCAACAGCCCGATTCTTCCGGTTTACAAGAAATGAGGCAATGAGGTACCCTATTGTTTCATAATTGATCTGCGCGCATTAAACAAAGTGGTAGACCCACAATTCCCTTTGGTCCCAGATGTCACAACAATACTGTCAATGATACCGGCCACTGCAGAATACTTTAGTGTAGTCGATTTGAAGAACGCATTCTTTAGCATCCCAGTGGATAAAAGCAGTAGATATCTGTTTGCGTTCACTCTAGGAGGTCGATCATTCACATTCACACGCATTCCACAAGGATATACAGAAAGCCCGAGCATTTACAGCAGAGCGCTAAAAGAGCAGCTAGACACGCTAGAACTACCCGAAGGTTGCGTACTCTTGCAGTACATAGATGACTTATTAGCTGCTGACACGAAAGAGATCTGCAAAGAAAGTACTGTATTACTCTTGACACATTTAGTGACCCATGGTCATAAGGCAAGTTTGAAGAAATTCCAGTATAATCAAAAGGAGGTGTCTTATTTGGGATACCTACTTTCGAAAGAAGGGAGAAGATTAACACCAGAACGCATAGAAAGTATTTCTAGAATGCCTATTCCAAAAACTCAAAAAGGAGTGAGAGCTGTAATAGGCATGGCCTCTTATTGTCGGCAGTGGATCAGTAATTTTGCGTTGATTGTGAAGTCGATGATAAAATTGACTAAAAAGGATGCAGAGATGCCTTTGCAGTGGGATGAGGAATGTCAGAAAGTGTTTGAGCAATTGAAAGTTGCATTGTGTGCTGCGCCAGTTTTAGGCACTCCCAACTATAAAAAGTTCTTCAGACTATTTGTGAGTGAGAGTGAAGGATGTGCATTGGCGGTTTTGACACGGGAACAAGGTGGAAGAAATAGGCCGTGCGGCTATTTTTCTTGCGCGTTGGACCCTGTAGCGCGCGCACTACCACGATGTTTGCGATCCGTAGCAGCGGCTGCTGCGTCAGTGAAACAAACGTAAGGAATGGTATTGGGGTACACTTTAATTCTGATGGTGCCACATGCTATAGACGTTCTATTAAATAGGACGCAGACGCAACACCTCACCTCAGCTAGACTGACAAGATATGAGCTCATCTTATTTGCACCCCACATCCAAATTATGAGGTGTAGCGCATTGAATCCTGCAGAATTAATGCCACTGCCCATAGCAGAAATTGGTGACAACAAATCACCACCCCATGATTGTTTAATGATCACTGAAGAAGAAACAAAGGGAAGGATTGATTTGAGCGATATCCCACAAAAAGAGCCAGATGGGGAGTTATTTTGCGATGGCTCTTGTTTTAAATTACCTGATGGCACACCAACGGCTGCATATGCAATTACTACCCTAAAGAGAGTTGTAGAGAGCAGAAGGATCCCCTACAATTCGGCACAAACCGCAGAAATAATAGCACTGACCCGAGCCTGTGAACTCTCTGAGAATCTGAATGTAAATATTTATACTGACAGCCAGTACGCCTTTGGCGTGGTTCACAATTTTTGCCGACTTTGGGCTGAGAGGGGTTTCTTGACATCACATGGAGCCAGGATTCAGCATGGCCCTTTGATTGTGTGATTGTTGTCTGCGCTCACGTTTCCAAAGCGCCTAGCTATAGTAAAGTGCGAGGCGCATAAGAAAGTAACATGTAGAGTGGGAGAGGGAAACGCGTTTGCAGACAGGATTGCGAAGTAAACAGCCACAGATTTGGGGAATAAAATGATGACAGTACAGACTGAGGAAGTACCTTGTATGATAGAGAATGGAGTTGCCACAGTCAAAGAAATGCAGGCTGAGGCCACGACCGAAGAGATTGAGGGGTGGGCTGAGGGCTCTGCTGAGTTAGATTTGGAAGGATGTTGGGTGGACAAGGAAACAAAGAACTGGATGTTGCCAAATTGTAATTAACTGCAATGGTTATAATGACGCATAGCCCTACCCACATTTGCGCAAAGAAAATGGTACAGCATTTATCCACAGTATGGAAGAATGAGCACATAAAAAAGAATGCAGAAAGGCTAGTGCAGAATTGTATCACGTGTCTGCAACACAATGTAGGGAAGGGAACCGTGACTCCAGCAGGTAGTTTTGGCCCACCCTCTATGCCGTTTGAGGTGGTCCATTTTGATTTCATAGAAATGGAAAGGTGCCAGAACTACAAGTACGTGTTAGTGGTAATCTGTGCATTCAGCAAGTGGGTGGAGGCATATCCTTTAAAAGACTGTACTGCCATGTCCACAGCAAAAGTAATGCTGAAGGAGTATTTCTCCCGGTTTGGGTGTCCTGTGGTCAGACAACGGCCCCCACTTTGTGGGCGCAGTAGTGCTACAGATCTGTGCAGGACTGCAAATAGAGAAGCAATTCCACAGTTCCAGGCATCCCAGTTCTGCCGGGCTTGTGGAGAGACAACGGAATCCTGAAGTCAAAGATAGCGAAAATTTGCACTGGGAGCAAGTTGAGTTGGGTGGATGCATTACCCCTAGCGCTGTTGTGTATGCGCACGTCTGTGCAGGCGAAGACTGGGCTCTCCCCCTATGAGATTATAATGGGGAGACCAGCAAAAGTATGGTGCGCCCCGCAGCCCAAAAGATTATGTGAGGTCGAGCATCCTATGTTAAGCACTTACTGTGGACTTTTAATACAAAAGTTGCGTTTGATTCATCAGCAGGTGCAGGAGGCGTTGCCGATGCGATATACAGGACCGGGGCACTCACTGGAGCCTGGGAGCTGGGTGTTAATCAAAAACTTTGAACGGAAGACAGCATTAGCACCCAGGTGGCGCGGCCCCTATCAAGTACTTTTGGCAACACAGACAGCCATCCGAGTGGACGGACGGAAGGCATGGATCCATGCGACACATGCCAAAAGATTCCCAGGACTGCTGACAACTTCCGATGACCAGAGAAAGGAAACGGTCTCGGAAACGAAAGAAACTGTTGCCAGTCCAGTGCCACAGCATCAGCCTGAGCGAGAAGTGAAAGTTGAAACAAAGCGCAAACGAGAAGTGAAATTCGAAGCAGAGTCTGAGGAGGCTGCCAGTAAGGGGGAAGGGCGAAAAGTGCTTCAACGTTGCTTAGCGGAAACAACATCACTGCCGAGCGACACAAACCCTGCATTGCAAACACGAGCAGAAACAACGCGTGCACCCCTTTGGCGCCCACCAGATCTCGCGAATGCACCAAAGCCAGAGAAAGAAACTACATCATTGCCACGACGCCCATCGCTGCCCATCATTGTGCCACAGGTTGACACTGAGCCTGATACTGGAAATGCAACGGCACTATTCACAGATCATACAATAGCAGGAGTGAATCGATATAATCTGCGGCCTCGACAGGCAAAGTGATCCACAGATCTTTGGTGCTTTTCTTTTTGGCCTTTGGTTCTACTCACGGATGGAGTAGGAACCAGGGGCGTAGAGGAGAGAAGTGTGAGAATTGTGCAAGTCAGACAATTCAAGACTCACGGCTCCTCGGTGCGCTTATAAAAGTACATGTGTCAGGAGCCAGAGCAGGACAAGCTGGACGCACATAAGTACTAAGGCTGATAGAGTACATGTGTCCTAAGCCAGAGTGGGACAAGCTGGATGCACATCATACTTTATCAATAAAGAACTGTTCAGAAATCATCTGAGCAGTGGGAGAAAGAACAACTAATCTTGCTCGGGAGTGGATAAATGATCCAGGCTGTGAAAAGGCTGGCAGAATTGAACTGTGACATTTTTCGTTGAACTTTTCTGACATCAAGAACGAGAGACATTCACGACGAACTTTGCAAGCAAGAAGAAGGACGATGAAGAACAAGTCAAGACCGGTTTCAGCCTCCTCCTGCATCCCTGCTGAAAAGATAATAGATTTAGAGACTGTACATTTAGGAAAAAAGCATGGTAAAAGGAATAAGGTACTGATTTGGACATTGGTCCTATGTTTCTTAAGTATGATAGTACCAACAATAACAGCTATTACACTATGGTTCCTGGAGTACGTACACCCATTAGAAACACTTTTGCCAAAAGCAGCTACTGAAAGCCCGGTTCATGTAATCACTGGTACTTTGCCCCCAATGGAAGAGAGACATAGAGAAGGATACGGCAACAATACATTGTTGCTCATCATGAACATGACCCATGCAGTGTTAAAGAAAAAAGATTGCTGGGTTTGCGCCCATTTACCACAGCACGGTGGGAAAGGGATAGGCTGGTATGCACAACCATTGTCATTGATTTATTCCTGTGAAGTAACGTTAAGTGCAATGTTATTTGGGAAATGGAACAAGAGTAATACGGGTCAGCTAGATGAGACCAATATGAATGAATTTGAGGAAGTAATCATGAGACCTGTGGGTTGTTCCATATTCCAAAAAGCTCGCGTGTTTGCACTAGAATTCATGAGAAAGAATACATGAAAAATAACAAGACTAGATAGATTACATAGGCAGAATAGACCAACCCCGCCAGCAGAAATAACATCAGTAATGACATTTCGGAGGAGGGATGAATGGAACAAAGATGCTGTGCCCCCTGCCTATACAGTGGATCACAGCCCCAAAACTGCTCCCCTATGTCTACAGAAGAACAAGTTACTTCTTACCTTGTAACGTTCTTTCGATGGGATGTTCCTCCGACGTATTCCTTATCTTAGATATCTCTTTCCAGCTTTGCTGGCCTTGGAAATTTTTTCTCTCTAGAGGGCCCTGCGCGTCGACGTCCGCCGAGTCGATGTCCCTCGACAGCCGCCGTATCGACGTCGACGTCATCCTGCCTATAAAGGCCGTGCGCAGCGTCCGTTGCTCAGTTCCGTTTTGTAGCCTACAATAATTCTTTCTGGACTAGACTAATCACCCTGAAGGAGCTTAAGCTGCAACAACAAGGGAAGTAGTACTGCGGGGATGGATGGGAGGGTCGATAAGGAATACGTCGGAGGAACATCCCATCGAAAGAACGTTACAAGGTAAGAAGTAACTTGTTCTTCGAAGGGATTGTGTCCTCAGATGTATTCCTTATCATAGATAGGCTCCCATAGCAGTATTCCGTTATTGGAGGTGGGAGTACTGACTTCATGCTTCCTCTTATTGATGAATAGAGTGCAATACTGCCCTTCCAAACCTAGTCTCTTGACTGGAGGAGGAATCCAAGTTGTAAAACCGTGTAAAGGTATGGACGGACGACCATGTGGCAGCCGCACATATGTCTCTAACCGGCACTCCTCTTTTGAGGGCCGATGAAGCTGCGATACCTCTGGTCGAATGAGCCCTAAGTTTTTGAGGGGGCTCTTTTCCTGCCAGTTTATAACATTCCAAAATGGCTAAAATGATCCATCTGGAAATGGTCTGCTTAGTTATCGGTAACCCCAGCTTGTGACCTGCGTAGCCTACAAACAGCTGGTCTGCTTGTCTTAGCCTAGCCAGTCTACTAATGTAAAAACTTAAAGCTCTTCTTGGGTCCAGCCTGTGTAACCTCTCTTCCTCTTTCCCCGGATGGGGAGGAGGATAGAAAGATGGAAGGGTAATCTTCTGTGCGATATGAAATTCAGAAACCACCTTTGGGAGGAAATAAGCCTTCACTTGCAGAACAACTTTGTCTTTGTGAAAGATTGTATGAGGGGGTTTACAAGAAAGAGCTAGTAACTCGCTCACCCTTTGAGCAGATGTAAGTGCTACTAATAAAACAGTCTTAAGGGTAAGAAATCTTAACGAACAAGAGTGGAGTGGTTCGAAAGGTGTGCCCATCAGGAAAGTTGGGACTAAATTTAAATCCCATAGGGGAACCTGGAATGGTCTTGGGGGATAAACGTTAGTTAACCCCTTTAGAAACTGTATTACCAAGGGTAACTTGAAATAGGATGGTTCTTCCGCAGTGCGCTTAAAGATGGATAGCGCTGCGAGATAGCCCTTGGTGGTGCCAACTTGAAGGCCTGAATTCGCTAAATAAAGTAGGAAGGACAAAACCATTGGTGTACCACATGAAAAGGGATTGATATTATTTTGCCTACACAAGCTGCAAAATCTGTTCCAACGGCAGCGGTATAAAGATTTTGTTGCTGGCCTTCTTTGCGAAAGCAACACCTCCATAACATCATCAGGGAGGTCCCAATCCTTGTACCTCAGCCTTTTAGAAGCCAAGCGTGAAGGTTGAGGGTTTTGATGTCTGGATGGAGAACCTGACCTCCCTTCTGTGAGAGCAGATTCTCTCTGAGTGGAAGTCGAATTGGAGGGCAGATGGACAAGTCTAGAAGGTCCGGGTACCACGTTCTCCTGGCCCAATCCGGGGCAATAAGGATCATGGTTTTCCGGAATCTTCTCAACCTCCTGATCATTTGAGGAATGACAGGGACCGGTGTTAACGCGTACGGGAGCGGAAACTCCCAGTCCACTATGAACGCGTCTCCCAGAGCTCCTCTCGGGGGAAATTCCCTTGAACAGAACAGATCGCACTTCCTGTTGACACTGGTGGCGAAAAGATCCACCTGAGGGGTTCCCCAAAGGGCGAAGATCTCTTGAAGGACTTCCTGAGCTAGTTCCCACTCGTGGGAGACTGTGCTCTGCCTGCTCAGAGCGTCCACTGTCAAGTTCTTCTCTCCGGCTAGGTGAACTGCCGATAGAGAGATTCCTTCTTGGATTGCCCAAAACCAGAGCTGCATCGCCTCTCTGCACAGAGGTAGTGATCCTACGCCTCCTTTTGTTGAGGTAATGCATGGCCACTGTGTTGTCCGTCATTATCAGGACATTCTTTCCTTGTACAGATGGCAGAAAAGCCTTCAGCGCAAGTCTGATGGCCCTCAGCTCTAACAGGTTGATATGTAGTCTGGACTCCGACGGAGACCAACGACCGCTGATGGTGAAGTCGTTGGCGTGGGCTCCCCACCCCGTGAGTGAGGCATCCGTGACTACTGTTATCTCCGGCCAGGGTTGCCAAAACTGCTCTCCTTTCAGAATATTCTCCTGTCAGGCCCACCACTGAAGGTCTCGAGCCACCCTGTCGGGAACCTGAAGAAGTTCTGTCATTCTCCCTGAGAATTGTGACCACTGAGTTCTCAGTGCCCACTGGAGGGATCTCATTCTCAGGCGAGCCTCTGGCACTAGGAAAATGCAGGATGCCATGAGGCCTAGCAACCTCAAAAAGTCGAAGGCTGGAAGACATTGGGCATTTTGAAACTTGGTAACCATCTGTAGAATATCTTGAGCCCTTCACCTCTGGTGGCAAGGCTTTTCCCAGGCAAGTGTCCAGGATCGCTCCGATGAACTGGAGTCTCTGCGATGGTATCATTTGTGACTTCTTTAAATTGAGGGAGAAGCCCAGTCTGTGAAGGTAGTGGCAAACATGATCTAGCTGGATCTGAGCTTGTTCCGAAGATACAGCTCTGATCAACCAATCGTCCAGGTAGGGGTAGACGTGAATCCCTTCACTCCTTAGACTTGCAGCCACTACCGACATTAACTTGGTGAAGACCCTCGGGCGGAGGTCAGCCCAAATGGCAGCACTCGAAATTGATAATGAGAGTTGCCAATTGCGAACCTCAGGTATTTCCTGTGTTTGAGATGGATTGGCACATGGAAATAAGCGTCCTGAAGGTCCAGAGATACCAACCAGTCCTGGAACTGAAGGGCCTGAAGGATCTGAGAAAGAGTTACCATCTTGAATTTGTCTTTCCTGAGGAATGTGTTCAATTCTCGCAAGTCCAAGATGGGTCTCAGTCCTCTGTCTTTCTTTGGAATGAGAAAGTAAGGGGAGTACCAGCCCTTGTTCCTCTCCGCTACAGGTACCGGTTCTATGGCACCTTTCTCTAGCAGGTCTAAAATTTCCTGCAAGAGGAGCGGATCTGGAGCTTTTTGAGAGCTGATCCCCGGTGGATGACTCTAAGGTATGCGTAGGAGAGGCAGGCAGTAACCTTGTGCAACTGTCTCCAATGCCCAAGCATCTGACGTGATAGCCTGCCATTCCGCCAGATGTTGAGTTAACCTGCCTCCAACAGGTGTCTTGTGATTGTGAGGGAAGTCCTCAGAGTGTTTTTGGGGCGGCTGATGCAGATGCCGATGGTAAAAAGGCACCTGCTGTTGCTGCAGCTTTTGAATATCTACCTCGTCTACCTCGGGTAGTTCTTCTTTGTCCCCTTTGAGCCTGTCGTCCTCTACCTCTTCCGAATGCGGAGTAGAAGCGAAAGGACTTGCCTCTCGCAGAGGTTCCTGTGGGACGAAAAGGTGTCTGACGGATTGCAGCGCCTAGGGATTTTGCTGCTGCCTTTGATGTTTGCAGTTTTTCTAAACTGTCATCCGCCTTTTTCCCAAACAAAGAAGAGCCATCAAATGGCATGTTCAAGAGCCTGGCTTGCACATCTGGGGCAGAACCAGACTTCCTCAACCAAGCAAATCTCCTGGTTGTTGTACTTGCCGCCATTGCTCTGCTGATACTGTCAGCCGAATCAATGCCCGTCTGGAGGGATTCGCACATAGCGTCTTTACCGTCCTTTATGATATTTAGGAACTCCTCCCTTTCTTTCAGTCAGCCGCTGTAGAAGCACACTCCCAAAGTGTATGGCTAAATCTAGCAAGGGTACAAGTAGCATTAGGAACAAGTTACTTACCTGTAACTGTTGTTCTCCAGCATGGGTCTGGCATGGATTCACATGCTCATGAATATTCCGTCGTCAGGCTGGGAATCCTCGGTAAAGAAAAAACCAGTATCAGTTTAGTTTCTGATCTGTCTTTCGTAGTAGTAACCAATCACTGGTCTCTGCGTCATACTGACCACAGCCAATGACTGCCCTCTACCTAAGCCCCGCCTCTGGCAGCCATCTTCAGATTTGGAAGCACGTGAAGTGGCAGTATGACCAAGTGAAGAGCCGCAGAGGGGTAGGCGGGAGGGTTCGCATGTGAATCCATGCCAGACCCATGCTGGAGAACAACAGTTACAGGTAAGTAACTTGTTCCTTCTCCAGCATGGGGTCTGGCATGGATTCACATGCTCATGAATAAAGAATACATAGCAGTACACACATGCACAACCACGGGAGGTGGCAAAGGCTCAACATTAAGCATTAGATCAAACTCAACATCAAGCAATCTTACCTCATCACCAGGCTCACCTCAGGCGAACAGGTTGCGCAGCACTGCTTGGCCGACCCTGGACTCCTCCCTGGAATCCCGATCGACGCAGTAGAATTTCGTGAAGGTGTGCGTCGACCTCCACGTAGCAGCCCTGCATATATCCAGCAGGGGTACACCAGAAAGGAACGCCGTGGTAGCTGCGATCGCTCTGGTGGAATGTGCTCTCAGACGGCCAGGCAGCAGTCGGTTTGCCAACCAATGACAGTACATGATACAGCCGGAGAGCCATCTGGAAATGGAAGCCTTCGAGAGAGCCTTCCCCTGATTGAGAGGTCCAAAGTTCACAAAGAGCTGTGACGTCTTCCGAAAACACTTCGTGCGGTCCACGTAGAACTTCAGCGCTCTAGCCACATCCAGCGAGTGCAAACTCCTCTCAGCCGGCGACGAAGGCGACGGGAGCGACACAGGCAACACCAAGGGTTCGTTGAGGTGGAAGTCCGACGGAACCTTGGGCATGAAGGAGGGGTGTATCCTGAGCACCACCCTCGTGTCGTGAAAAGTCAAGTATGGTGGCTTGCCAGATAGGGCCTGGATCTCTCCCACTCGTCGTGCGGAGGTGATGGCCACAAGAAACGCTGTTTTCCACGACAGAAACTTCAACGGGGCCGAGTGCAGAGGCTGGAACGGAGGTCCCATGAGCTTGGTCAGCACCACGTTGAGCTCCCACGCTGGGGCCGGAGCCTTCACCGGCGGGAACGATCTGAACAGTCCCTTCATGAACTCTTTCACCAGACGATGAGACCACAAGGACGTCCGCCCCGTGGTTCTGGTGTATCGGGAGATCGCAGCAAGATGAATCTTGATGGACGCGTGTGCCAGTCCAGCATTGGCCAGCGTCAACAGGTACGGCAGCACTTGGGGAGCCGTAATCCTTAGAGGGTTAATCTTCTGTGCGTGGCACCAGACAGAGAACCTCTTCCATTTGTGTCCGTAGCATTTAAGAGTCGAGGACGCCCTGGCCTTTGCAAGAACCTCTCTGCAGTCGGCCGGTATGTCGTATCCTCCAAACTCTAGCGCTGCAGGAGCCAGGCCTGCAAGTTCAGCGACTTCGGGTCGTGGTGGAGGATGGCGCCTCCTTCCCTGGAGAGCAGATCCGCGTCCACTGGCAGCTTGATTGACGGGGACGCTGACAAGTCCAGAAGGTCCGGGAACCATATCTGCCTCGGCCACGCAGATGCGATGAGGATCATCCTGCACCGAGACCTCTTGAGCTGGTTGATGAGCCGGATCAGCAGTGGCAGAGGAGGGAACGCGTACAGGAATAGGCCTTCCCAGGGGAACGAGAAAGCATCGCCCATGCTCCTCGGCTGGGGAAACCTGCTGGCGAACCTCCGGCACTTGGAGTTCGTCGCCGTCGCGAACAGGTCGATCTGGGGTGTGCCCCACCGTCGGAAGAGGCGATCCACTAGATCCTGCCGTAGTTCCCACTCGTGGCACGAGCTCCCTGTTGAGTGAGTCGGCAATGGTGTTTTTTATCCCTGCCACATGAAACGGCACCAGAAACATCCTTTGGGCGACGGCCCAATGCCACAGGTCCTGCGCCTCCTTGGACAGTGCTGGGGACCTGGTTCCGCCCTGTTTCCTGATGTAAAACATGGTGGTGGTGTTGTCGGTGAAGATCCTCACCACCTTGCCCTTGAGGGACGAAGGAAGGACCTGAGGGCCCAAAACAATGCACGGAGCTCCAGGACGTTGATATGGAGGGACTTCTCCGTCGGGAGCCAAAGGCCTCTCGCGTCCAGATTTCCGGTGTGCGCTCCCCACCCTTCCAGGGAGGCATCCGTGGTCACTGTCTCCTGGTGGCCTGGGGTCTGGAAGTCCATGCCCGCCGTCAGATGCGCTCGGGTGCCCCACCACCGGATCGCTCGTCGGAAACTCTCGTCAAGTGTGATCCTCTCCTCGAAGTTGCCCGTCGTTTGGATCCAGCGCGCGTCCAGGAACTCCTGCAACGGGCGCATCCGGAGCCTGCACATGGGAATGAGGTAGATGCAAGAAGACATCATTCCGAGGAGGGACTTGATGGACCTCACCTTGGCCGCGTCGGCAACCAACATCCGCTGTACCTTGCCCAGGATGACCCTGGTCCTTTCCTCCGACGGGGAGGCCAGAAGGGACACTGTGTCGAGCTTCGCTCCCAGAAACAGTGCGTCTTGCGCGGGTACCAGGTGGGACTTGGCGTAGTTCACGGAGAACCCCAGGTCCGTGAGAAGTTGGACGGTCCTTGCTGTGTGCTCCACGGCAAGCTCCCTCGTCTTGGCTCGGATGAGCCAGTCGTCCAGGTAGGGGTAGACGTGGATCCCCTCTCGGCGCAGCTGTGCCGCCACTGGTGCAAGGCACTTGGTGAATACCCTGGGCGCCGACCGAAGGGCAGGGCTCTGAACTGATAGTGACGCCCTTGGACCACGAACCTGAGAAATTTTCGGTGCCCCTTTAGGATGGGGATATGGAAGTAGGCATCCTCCAAATCCAACGACGACAGGAAGTCGCCCTCCTCCAGCTGACCCAGGACGTGCTGGAGGATGACCATCCGGAACTTCTGCGCCTTGATGAACTTGTTCAGCCGTCGTAGGTCTAGGATGGGAAGCCATCCTCCCGTCTTCTTCTTCACGAGGAAGTATCTTGAGTAAACTCCGGAGCCCCGAAGCCTCTTTGGGACGAGTTCGATGGCGCCCTTCCTGAGCATCGCCTTTACCTCCCGGAGAAGCTGAGGGACGTGAAGTTCTTTCCTGGCCACAGGGGGGACGCGCGGGCGCCTTCTTTGAAACTCGAGCGCGTGGCCCTGGGCCAGGGCGTCCAGCACCCAACGGTCGGTGGAGATGGACTCCCACACGCTGACGAAGTTCGCCAGCCGGCCTCCCACCGGGGTGCTTCGGTGGGGGCCCGACCCCACGGCAGGTTCAATCCTGCTTAGACGAGGCTTTGCCGCCTTGACCTCCTTGGCGACGACGGCGGGGTCCGCCTGACTTGCCTCGTCCCCTATAAGCTTCTTGAGACGACGAACGGGCCGCTTGACGGTAGGTGGAAAATCCGCCGCCGGAACCTTTGGAGGCACCCTTGCCTCCGCCGCACCGAAAGGGCGGTTGCCGTTGCTGGAGAACCCCGAGAGCCCGGGCCGTCTCCGTGTCCGCTTTAATGGCTTGAAGGGAATCGTCCACTGTTTTCCCAAACAGGTTGTTCCCATCGAACGGCATGTCCAAGACTCTGGTCTGTACGTCTTGACGGAAGTCAGTAGCCCTGAGCCAAATACGCCGCCTAAGGCACACGCCGTTGCCCAACTGGCGAAATCCAGTGTCGGCGATGTCCGTCGCAATCGTGATGGCGTGGTCCGACGCCACCTCACCTTCCTGCAAGATCTCCAGGGCATCCGCACTCTTGTCGTCCGGTAGGAAGTCCAGCAGGGGAGCCAGTTTGTACTACAGCTCCCTGTCGTAGCGGGCTACGATAGCCAGGGCGTTGGCCGCCTTAATCGTCGTCGCTGCAGACGAGATGACCCTGCGGCCCATCGTGTCCAATTTCTTTCCCTCGCCGTCCGGCGGGGAAGTCGACGTGAAGGCCGCACCCCCCCCCCCCCCCGCTTTCTTCCTGGCCGCCGCGGAGACGACGGAGTCCGGGGTAGGCTGTGCCCGGAGGCACAAGGGGGCCGCGTCCAGGACCCGGTACTTCTTCTCGTACCGGTCTCTTCTAGCCAGCGTCGTGGATGGGTTCTTGAGGAGGGCAAGGCCCTCATCCCAAATATCGTCCAGCAGAGGTACCGAGAGGACCGTCTTCCTCTTGGCCTCGCGCCGCTGATAAAGGAAACCTTCCTTCTTCTTCTCCTCAGGGCAGAGCTGGAAGAGCTCGGACGCCCTGGCGATCATGGAGTGAAAAGATCCAATCTCGTCGGGCGGGGAAGCCTGGGTGGGAGGTGACGACGGCAGATCCTCATCGTACACCTCGTCGTCCATACCCCTCGCGGCCGTGTCAGTCCCCGTGTCATCCCCTCGAGTCGTGGACGAGGAGGAGGGCTGAACGGGGCGCGACGGCTGAAAAGGAGGTGGAGGGTGAATCCTTCTTTACTTAGGAGGGGGGCTGCCCGAAGGGCCTGGTTCTGGGTCCCCCGACGGGATCTCCACTGGCAACGGCAGTCTCGTCCTTATCTCTGAGCATAAGGACTGTATAGCCAACAAAACGGCGCTGGTAGAGGGGAGTCCGACAGGCGGTCAGGGGCCCCGTCGGTACCATCGACGATGTCGTCGTCTCCTGCGTCGGGATCCCTCCCGACGGGCTGGTCTTCTTCCACGCCAACACCGTGGCTTAAGACCTCGACCAGTTCTTCCTCAGAGGTTGAGGCCGAATCCACGATGACCTCCTGCCCCCCCTTTTTCTTCTCTGTCGGAGGTTTCACGGGGGTCCTGTCGATGGGCATAAAAGAGGACGCCCTCCGCGGTGGCAGGGAGACTCTGAGCCCCGAGGTCGCCACCACTGGTGTAGCCTCCACAGGCTGAGCCAGGGCCGCCGCAACTGTCTCGATAGAGGCCTTGGCCGGATGGATTAAGGCTTTCACCACCTTAGGTACGCTCACCGCCTTCTCCTTGAGGGGGAGGACACTGCCTCGCTCCCCCTCCGCCTTCGAGCTCGACCGGGGCCTCTCCAGGAGCTTCGCCGGGTGCTCGGCCTTCCTCTTACCCGACCCAGAGCATTGGCTCGTGCTTGATGGTGCCTGGCGCCCGTAGAGCCCGACCGTTCGGCGCTCCCGGTGCCAGCGGACTCGCGGTGCTTGGCCTTGTGTTGGACCCCCGTCGCCGGGGCGTCCTCAAAGGTCTTAGAAGACCGCTCGGATTTCTTCCTCCTTTTCTCGCCGGACGGGCTCTTCCCTTCCAGCCAGTTGGCGAGACGTTGATGACGGTCCTTCATGGTCCGCTCCGACATGTTGCCGCAAAACGCACAGTCCTTCTCCACGTGCGTCTTGTCCTCATGTAGGCAGTAAAGACAAAAGGAGTGTTCGTCTTCCTTAAAGACATTCTGTAGCTGGCATCCAGGGCAGACCCTGAACAGCTTTCCGGGCGTCGAGCTTCCCTTCTTCTGGGCCATGACCGGGATGGGCCTGAGAAACTTCTGGAATCCTCCAAAAGCGTAGCTCGACGAATCTTCACCCTTGAGGGGCGTAGACGAATCCGACACGGCTCCCCGTTGATCGGATGGAGAGTCGGTGGAGCTTGAGGCTCTTTTGACCGAAAAAACTAAGTTTTTTGAGAAAAACGTGAAAAAATAGCACTAACGCTCGAGAGCAATAGCACGAGGATCCCAACACATGAACGTGCGGTAAAAATCTGAAGATGGCTGCCAGAGGCGGGGCTTAGGTAGAGGGCAGTCATTGGCTGTGGTCAGTATGACGCAGAGACCAGTGATTGGTTACTACTACGAAAGACAGATCAGAAACGAAACGGATACTGGTTTTTTCTTTACTGAGGATTCCCAGCCTGACGACGGGGAATATTCATGAGCATGTGAATCCATGCCAGACCCCATGCTGGAGAAATAGATTTTAACGCCATGCTACATGCCGAAAAGACTTTCTTAGCCATAGCATCATATTTTTTATCGTCCCTGTCCTGTGGGACGGTAGGGTAAGCAGTCTTGATGTCAGTAGAAGATGCTGCCTGTACCACCAGACTTTCTGGGGATGGGTGTTTGGACAAAAACTCCGGGTCTGCAGAAGATACCCTGTACTTAGTAGACAGTTTTTTATTTACTGCCGGGACGACATCTGGGGTTTCCCAGTTCGTCATGATTTTCCTTTGAAGAGCTTTATGAAAAAGTACTACAGGATCCTCCTGTGGACCTTTATCAAGAATATACGTGAGGTCATCCTGTTGGAAAGCCTGTGAAGGTGTTGACCACCCCATAAATTCTGTGATCCTGGCCATTAAGGCTCTATAAGGGGTTTCAGCATGCTCCCCGGGTCTGGCCTAGTAAACTCCACCTCTGGGGAAGTGTCTAAACCACTAGCCTCATGTAAGGAATCATGGAGTTCCTTTAATCTGCGATCCTCTGAGGATAACTCCTCTTGAACTGGGGTTGCAGATCTCTGCAACTCAAATGTCTCTTCTTGGTCAGATAGTTTTCCCTCTTCCATAAGTGAGGACATTGTTCTCAATTGGTCTGAACTCACAAAGGGTGTGAAACCCATCTCCAAGGCAGAGGGTGCCAAACTTGTAATCGGCCTCGAAAACGTCAATGTCGTCGACGACTTGGAACGTGGCGTCGAAAACAAAGGCGGAGGCCTCGAGGTCCTCGATAGAATTGGAATTCTGCTTGAGGATGTCGACAATCTCGACGACATCGTCATTGAAGACCTGGGAATAGCCACTGGGTGCGCCGCAACCGTGACTTTCCTTGGCGTCGAGTCGACAGACCCGTGTGTCGAAGGTCCCTTCGACAACGGCGTCGAAGACACCGACCTCGGCGTCGACGGAACCTTCGTCGACGGCATCGACGGAACCTTCGAAGAAGGATTCGAGATCTTTGCTTTACTCGAGGGTTCGTGACGCGCTCGAGAAGCTTCCTTCGCCGGGTACTGCGACTCACGGCATTTTGGACCTTTGGGTCTTTCGACCAGAGCATCGCTCTCGGCAGTCTTCGAGGGGGTCGAGGCCGCTTTCTCGAAGACGCTCATCATATTTTTTCGGAATTCCTCCCATTCAACCCGGGAACTATGTTTCGTGGAGCAAGGGATTCTCTTAGGTGAAACAGAGGAAGAGGAGGACGAAGAAGGGGATTCTCGGCGTCTCCTTTTCGAGTGCTTCGATCTCGAGGAGTGATGGGACCCGCTTCGAGACCTGGAGCGCGAATGGTGACGAGGAGACGAATGTCTCGACTTCGTCGAGGAAGAAGAAGCTTTAGAAGTCTTACCTTTTTCCAGCTTCCCCCTACGCTCCTTCAGGGCCTTAGCTGTCATGGACATACAGTTCTCGCACTCCGAACAATGGTGTTCAGCTCCCAAACACCACAGACAGACTCTGTGAGGGTCAGTCAGCAACATCTTTTTTCCACAGTCTCAGCATTTTTTAAAGCCGGACCGAGGAGTCGTCGGTTCAGACGAGGAAGCCATCGAGTATGGATCGAATATCTCGAGGAAATTGGATTAATTCTCTACGAAACTGAGCAACGATATTCCGAGGCACTGAGTAAGCGCGGAAAAACGGAACTGAGCAACGGACGCTGCGTGCGGCCTTTATAGGCAGGATGACGTCAATGTCGATACGGCGGCTGTCGAGGGACATCGACTCGGCGGACGTCGACACGCAGCGCCCTCTAGAGAGAAAAAATTTCCAAGGCCAGCAAAGCTGGAAAGAGACATCTAAGATAAGGAATACGTCGGAGGACACAATCCCTTCGAAAAAGGGTTCCTATAAAGTAGGAACGTTTAGCAACTGCCTGAACACAGTGGTTTTAAAACATGAAATAGAACCTGTGTACGTGGGAGACCCTGTTTATTTTATATGTGGAGAAAAAGCATATCCATGGTTACCTAGGAACTGGGGAGGTACATGCTACCTAGGTCTACTGTTTCCAGGAGTGTTCCTCTTGGAGACAGCAGAAGCAGCCAGACGAACAAAAGGTAGAACTCAAAGGAGTAGTGAGGATGGAATGATAGCAATGGATATAGCCAAATCATTTATACCGTTCTTGTCCCAAATAGAAAACTCTTACAATATAAGAAAACTGTCTGGAATATTACAAAAAACAATAGATTCCACAACGGATATTTTATTGAATATGACGTTAGAAGAAAAAGGAATAAGACTGATGGCACTTCAAAACAGGATGGCTCTCGATATAATATTAGTTGATCGTGGGGGAGTTTGCAAGCTCGTAAAAACTGCATGCTGTGTGTATATAGATGACTACTCCCCTACGATATTTAAAGCGATCCGGAAATTACATGTCATAAGCTCCACACTCTCTACTGAAGCAGGGGGTTGGGGGATAGAATCCTGGTTATGGGGATTATTGCGGTCTTGGAGATGGAAGTTAATTTCAATACTAATGATGGTACTCGGGATATTCATAACATGCTGCTGTTGCATACAATGCTTACCAATAATATGCACTGAAATAACTGATGGATGTACTAAGGGATGTATGCACATTGTGTTGAGAGGAAAACAAACGCATGGCCGGAATAACAGACACTGAGGAAACAAAAATAGTAAAACAATTCATGGCGATAGATATTAATGATGGAGATGATTTAGACATAGACACCCCAGACTCCTCCTCAGAAGAGGAGGATACAATGAATAAATAAGACGTTTGGCACACAGCCAAAAGGAGGGTTTGTCAATCTGGAAAAATGAATACCCTTCATTTGAATGATAGACGTAACTTGATGGCCGTGGGCCAACTGTCTTATGCACCGAATTATAGAAATATAAACTGCTATGCTTGACCGACAAGCGGCCATTTTAAATGTAGCAAGAATTGCCATTTTGCTTGTTAACCATTGCTCATAGCTTTCTGTCTAAAAACTGCTCTGCAGCTTGCAATTCTTGCAGATTCTGCTTACTCTGCTCAACTGTTAACATTGGTGTCTGAATATGAAAGGACAAGGTCGCGGGACTGAAGAGTTTGCTGAAACTCCTCATGAGTAGCCCAGAGAGGAATGCCCACGCTCCCTCTCTGTAGCCTTGGGAGGAAGCTGCAGGGCATTTAATCACTTCACAGCTGCCAGCCAGTCTCGTGCGATGGTAGAATATGTTAGAATAATACAGTTAAAGGCTTGAATTATGCTTTTCTTACAGCCCCCCTTCGCAAAACCCTTTAGAACATGTCGGCTCCCAGGACACGAATAGTACCTCGTAGATAGCAGAGCTTGGAATGTGGCTCTTCCCCCGTGTACAGATTGCTTCCAAGAACAGAACCACCGTGTTCTAAAAGATGCCTCCGCACTTTCTAAATTGCACATTGTTACTAAAATAGACATCGAAAGCATTCTAATCGTCATACTCGTCGGATATGTCCATCGTCATCCCGAGTTCAAAAGAACTTAATACAGAGGGGTGTTGAACATGACTTTGCTGATTGTATGATATGCATTTTGTATATATGTAACTGATGTACGTAATTCGCTTTCTTGCGTCCCTCGAGGTCTAGGAAACTCACGTCGCGGGGCGTGAGATCAGAACTGGCCAATTGATACTATCTTTTGCTTGCAATAAACCCTAGCATTGGGAATTTGAAACCTCGTGTCTGGCGCATCTTTTCGTGTATGGTCATTGCCTTGTTTCCATAGCACGAGGGACCCCTAGGGGCCCCTTTCAAGACGAGCTGAGCTGATTCAGGCAAAATGAGCAAGATGTGTGGGACAGTACCCGCAGCCAAGGTCAAGAGTTACGGATGACATTCAAATCCCCAGATGACAAAGGTACCAGATACAGCAAATACGAATAAATCCTCATAATTCAGAGCTGTGGAGCTCAAATTTGTGGTCTCTGAATACGTGACGCGGCAGAAGCAGACAATGGATAGCGATGGGCGATGGGAAAGGAGAGCCGGTCCCAGGCTCCCAGACACAGACTGCAACAAGTATGCAACAGTATGCAACGAGTGTTGTGGCGGACAAGAGGGCACTCACATAAGGCACAGGTGGTACACAGAGGTTACAATACAGGCACGTAATCGTTCTCATCACCTTGAAAAGGTACACAGTGACCCGAGAACCTTTACGGGTCCCAGGCATGGGGACTTCATCTCTAGCCAATCACAGTTTTGTACCATAGGGGTGGGTAGCCATGGGCAAGAACCAATGGTAAGTCCACAACACTTAACTAGGGATGGGACAGGCCAGCCACCTGACATGCAAGGGCCAGTAGAATAACCCCTATAGTCTCCTGTATAGGAAATAGAGTGCTCAGTACCCAATCACCTGGAGAGGGGCCAAGGTTGTGACAAAGTGCTAACGCCATTCGGGAGTAAAACCGGCCTGCAAGCCGAGGAAGAACAAGATGTGCATGAATATTCTCTGTTCCTGTGCTGATCCCTGTTGATTTTGTCTGTGATAAATCACAGTTTGAAATTGTCGTTGACTGAGTCCTCTGTTTTTCCTAGGGGACGGTGTTGGCCCTCCAAGTCCGCGGACTCCCAGTATCCCTCTGGCATACCTGGTGGTTCTCCCCAACAAGTTGGTAGCAGAGTGGATGGTTGGCTGCGCCAGCCCAGTACCAGGTCGTCTCCTCTGCCGCCGAACCAGAGAGACTGCAGGACTCTCATATTTTGAGAAGACAGGAGAATGAGTGCCCGTGGAAAGGCCGTCAGGAGCCCTTCGGAAATCATCCTGCCAGAGATCAGCGAGGAGTCCAGGCAGACCAGTATGGGGAAGTGAGCACCTTCTGGGGGAGACTGCAGCCGAGCAGCGCGAGCAGACCACGAGTGTAAGTATTGATCCAGTCTAACGGCAACTGTGGGGGTGAGGGAGGGTATTGGGTATTGTGGGGTATTGTCAAAGTATTGTCTAGTATTGTCAAGGTTAGTAGTGACAGGAGCGGAGGTAGATGTACTTATTCTATGTTTAGGGCACATTCGGGTGTAGAGGTAAACGATTCTGGTAAATAACCTAGACTATTGACTTGAGGACACGGGTGACAAAAGTTATGTAACTAAGTGGATTTCCTGTGGGTTGGGCGTTTTAGCTTCGGGTCATAGATGACGGTATCCCCAGAAGGCTAAGCAAGGGAGCTGGCCTAGATTGCGGAAGGTGAGTCAATTTATGAAGTCTCCTGGAGTGAGATGTTTTGCACACTAGGCAATGCAGCAGGTACAGTTCAATCCCAAGAGCATATTGGTGTACTCCGCCTGGAGGCAGGAAGACAGCTGTGGGGTTTTTGTGTGGTTTGGGAGTAACAGGCTTGTGTGTGCGCGATGTTTGCTTGTTCAGCACTACCTTGTTTAGATTTGTGACATCACCCATAGGTTTGCACATAGGACACAGAGCACGAGACGGTTAGGAGTTAGTATTGGAAACTTGGGATTGGCAGACGAGGTGAACAAGTGGCAGTGCACGGAAGGTGCTTATGCAGTATTGTGGGTGTGCCGGAAGAGGCAGTGATTGTGCAGGTGGTGAGCAGAGCACGCCTGATAAGTTGTGGAGCAAGAGAGGCTCGTAGAAACTGAAAAGTATTGCCATTATATTGTACCATTTTCCCTAAACAGCGGATTGTCGAAACCTTCGGCTTGAGGCCAGGTAAAGGCACGAAAACATGTATCAGGGGAAATGCGGTGGGACAAGCCTCTTCAGCACTTGTGTAAGACACTCCCGCCGTACAGGGAGAAGATTTGCAAGTATAGTATAGAATGGCCCAAAGGTACTGAGGGAAAGTCAAGTAAACCATGGCCACCTTGTGGAAGTTTCTCCAAAGATGTGCAGCAATCACTATGGACACACATACAGGGAACCTATAAGGGGAAGAAGTTAACAAAACGCATGTCCATATTCGAGTTGTGGTACATGTGCCAGGAGGCCGAGGAGGATACCGCGAGGCGTCAGTGGATGCTGAGCCAGCAGGTGTTGGAGGAGCCAGGGACTCATCCCTCCGCACCTTTCCATGTCCCTCCGAGTGTAGTATCCGATGACACAGATGATGAGCAAGGGATGCACCCAATACGAGAATTAAGGGCGGCGGAGGAATATTCAAATCTGACATATAAGCCACCACCATATAGTAAGGAGGAGAGTCCGAAAGACGCAGGGCAGCCAGCTACTGATCAAGAGGCAAGCAGCGAGGCGCAGAGGGGCTCAAGGGAGGGGCTCGGGAGCATAGCCACAAACAAATGGATAGGAGGACAGATTCTCCTGAACCTGGAGGGGAAAACGGATAGAGAGGCAGAAGGGGCTACTAGGGCAATGGGGGGTCTGAAGAGAAGCAGCAAAGCATCAGACTGGGTGGAGATAATGGACTAAGAGGACAGAAAGGAGAAGGAACGGGAGGAGAAATTAGAATGCAAAGACATGGAGAGGAGGAGAGAAGAGAAGCCGGTAAAGGCACAAGGAGCTCTAGACAGGGGAGGCGATAAACTCGAGGACAGATGGACAGAACCAGACAGCACACGCTCACTGGGTAGGAGCACAGCAGAGAGAAACGGAGCAGACCTGGGAGCCTGGGGGGGAGGGCGAAGAATGTATGATTTGAGGGACATCGACCTCAGCATGAAGACTAACACGGACCTGACATTGAGGAGACTGAGATTCACAGACGATTTCTGTAGCAACAAGGACACAGGGCGTGATAACGAGGACAGGAACAGTCAGAACAAGAGGGGGAGCAGTTCCGACCCCAGTGAACGGGGACGGGGACAGACAAGCGGGTGTCATGGGAGTTTAGGGCGCACACAGGGAGAGAAGGAAGGGGTAGCTCGAGCAAGCAGACACGACTGGCAACCAACTTACACACCCTACATGACACCACTACATATATCGGTACACTTAGAGACCTCCCTGGACAAAGGAAAGGGGAGACAGCAATGGCTTGTTCAAGGGGACGGCTAAAAAGGAGATAGGACAACAGTACCAGAGTACCCATGCTAGAGCCGATAGATGTATGCGCAGGCATCGAGAGAGGGGCCCAACAAGTCAGAGTGACTAGAAGGACGCACAAGGAGGAGGCAGGGTTCACACAGATGCCCTTATTAGAGAGAGGAGTACACATCAGTATGTACCATGGACGCATGCAGACAAGGAGAATGTGAAGAGTAGGCTACCATTGTTGAGTGCAGGGGCTGGAAAGTGGATCTATGAGATGGAGAAAATTACAGTGGGACATAGGTTAGCTCTGGGAGACGTAAAGCGACCGTTAGTGTTGATCTTAGGAGATGCAGCGGATGACGAATGGAAGAGGGCGGGGTTCCTGGGGGTGACAACACAAAACACAGCACAAACTGCAGGGCAGCAGTATGGCAAGCACTAAGGACACACTACCCAGACACATCAGACATTGGGGCAATTACGTCTTGGAAAATGAGGGAAGACGAAGACCCTGTGCAGTATATTCAGGAGATTCAAGAGCTTTGGCGCCTTAAAACTCGAGAGCCGTGGGACAAAACAGTAGCAATATTTTATCACATACTAGTACAGGGGCCACCAGAGCCTGTCCACAAAGGTTTAAGGAAATTGGTAGGGATGGAAGCAAAGGGGTGGCTAGAGATACAGCTCACAGTAGTTCACCATTGTAGGCTATGGCAGGAGAAGATTAAGAAAAAGGCAGAGGGCAGGAAGATAGATGTGTACTAGTTTCGCTTCAAGTATGAGATGGAGGGGGCGGTCTTAACCAGTACCCCCCACCGGAACAGCAGCAGCAACAGCCACAGCAGTTTGTACCGCCCATGGGGGGGTCAGTTAATGGGGTGGCCCACAGCAAGGGTCCAGAGGAAGGGGGGCCAACAGAGAGGGCGTGGCTTCGGACCGCAGATGCATCACAACCAAGGGGGCTTTCCTGGAGGGTTTCGAGGATATGGGCAACAGATGCAACAAAACCCTGGGGATTTTTTTTCCAAGGGCAAGGGAGGGAGCCTCCACAGTGCTGGACGTGTGGGCAGTTAGGACACATTTCAAGAGTGTGTAGGTACAGAGGGATGCAACAAAAATGGGGGGCGCAGGGCCAGCAGCCCTATCAAGGGGACCAGGACGATCACTATGCACAGGACCAAAATAAGCAAGGACAGATGCAGGGCACAGAAGTAAAAGCCCCACCAGCACAAATACAAGTACCACAGATGCCAGCACCGGTACCAAAATATTTGCAAGCACCACAGATTTGAGGGAATACACAGCAATTAGCACAGATACAGAGCAATGACGCAGCAGCACACGTGGACTCAATGGTGACAGTTCCAGTCAGACAACCAGGAGGAGTTAGCATGA
This sequence comes from Ambystoma mexicanum, assembly GCF_040938575.1. NCBI lineage: Eukaryota > Metazoa > Chordata > Amphibia > Caudata > Ambystomatidae > Ambystoma > Ambystoma mexicanum. The sequence goes on along the minus strand of NC_090940.1, from coordinate 71,459,266 downwards.
TAGAGAACACCCCCTTTACAGGGAATGGGGTGTCCTTATATCCTTAATAGGACAGCCCACAGACAAACTTGATGTGGCTCATCCTGTCGATCACACCAAACCCTGCAGAGGAACCTTGCATAGGGGTGGCGATAGTTGACAAAACTTTTTCCTTTCATGTTGACACAGGGGCGACTAGGTCCTGCATTAGGGAAGGAGCATTTACATTGTCAGGCGATGCCATGAACACTCAAGGATTCTCTGGGGCTCGGGAAGTGGTTCTTTTCACAGACGATATCTCACTTTCTATAGGAGATCATGATCTATCTCTGCCTTTACTTTACTCTCGACAGACACCTGTAAACATACTTGGACGAAGCATTATGCGCAGACTGAACATGACCATTTCATTCACAGACAAGGGAATAGTGTGCTTTACACCAGGGATACACATGCTCAATGTAAGACCGATTGCTCAAGCATATTGTGGATGCACGGTACAGAGGGGGTGCCAGTGGACGCAGAAATGATCCAGTATGGAACTGACATTGACATTGCATGGCTTCCAGGAATTGCTGGAAAGGTGTGGCGAGTTCCAAACAAATACCTATTCAGGCCTGAGCTACAAATGGATGAGGAGGAAGGAACCATAGTGCCAATAGAGATAGAGACAGTGGGGGTGAGAGAGGATTGGATAGCAGTGCATGGGATGGATGACATGCGACGGGCATGGAGGGCAGTGATTGCAGTGGCAGAGGGGTGCAGGTTGACCACAGTGACAGATGAAGAGCTATTCAGGGAAGAGAGACTAGAAATAGAGATTGTGTTTGAGAGGAGTGTGACTTACTGGTTACAGATACACTACAGGGAGGTACCACAGAGGATCACAATAACGCTGGAGAGGGACATGGCCAAGGTACCCAGCACCCTATGGACCACAAGTCCGTATGACGTGGGTCACATAAAGAGCATAGGGGGAGTGAAGATCAAGCTGAAGCCAGCAGCAATTTTAGCAAGTGTGAAACAGTAACCCCTAACTAAATAAGCCGATGAGGGCATTTATGAGACAATCACAGTCCTAATCGAGAGCCGCATCCTTATACCCTCAGAGTCCCCATGCAATACTGCGGTGTACCCAGTGAGGAAAGCGAAGAGGGGGTCGCAGTGTTTCATACAGAATTTAAGGATTCTTAACCAAATTGTAGAAGCAGAGTATCCTTTAGTTTCAAATCCAGTGACAGGTTTGTGCAGCATTCCGGCAGATGCTGCCTGTTTCACGGTCACTGGTTGGAGGAATGGATTCTTCTCAGTCCTACTACATCCAGAGTGAAGACTTGACCAGCTTTATGTACAGAAACCAGAAGTGGAAACATACAAGACTTCCTCAAGGGTACTGCAAGTCACCATTTATCTTTAAAAGAGTGATATAGATGGACTTGAACAACATACAGATGGAGAGCATGGTTTTGCAGTACGTAGATGACATTTTGATTTGCAGCACGACAGAAGAGCAGTGTAGGAAGGACTCAGTACACATGTGGACTGTGTTAGCTGACAAAGGAAACAAGGTGGACAAGGACATATTGCAGTACTGTCAGAAGGAGGTGCTACACACTGGACAGACAATATCTCAAAGTGGCTGACAGATCACCCCAGAGAGAGCAGAGACAATACGCAAAACGCCTTAGGGTTATGCAACTACTGCAGAGCATGGGTCTTTGACTACAGCACATGCATGAGGCCCCTACTGGGAGCACTGAAGGAAGCACAGAAAGGAAACAAAATGCTTACATGGACCACAGAGATGTCTGAGGCATTTGACATGCTGAAAGAGGTAATGTGCACAGTACCAGTGCTAGGGATTGCAGACTATAAAAAGGATTTTTTTTCCTGTTTTCTCATTCGGACGGTGTAGTCATGAAGGCAGTACTGACACAAAAGACGAGCATGGGGCACAAGCCAATAGCTTACCACAGTGGGAAACTCGACCCAGTAATGAGAGGACACTATCAGTGTGAACAAGCTTTGGGCAGCTGCCGCATTTGGAGTGGAGAAGTCAGCAGCAATAACCATGGGGTGCACCACCACTTTCTATGTGGAGAACACCCTCTTTGCGATACTGCAGAAGCCAAAGAGCTCTCTGACAACCAAAAGGGCATCAGGATGCAAGGTGATACTACAGAATGTAGGACTGAAAAAAGTGAGATACAGGATTGTTAACCCAGCAGCATTTCTAGCAGATGTCCTACAGGTAGGGGACTATGCACACAACTGTATAGCAAACAGAGATGTTCAGTGACACCTGTGGGGTGAAATATAGCCCCTTAATGCCAGAAATAAAGAGGTCAAAGTGATTTGTGAAGTCCCATTGAAGTATAAGGCCAACACAGAAATAGTGATGTCAGACATGCGGCCTACTGAACTTAAAACAGGCCTAAATCTCAAAGGAAAGAAAGTGGGCTTAAAACCCCAAAGTGCAAAGATATGCACAATGCATTTCAGCAAGGAAAAGAAAGACGTGGTTGACAATGCTGTTTTGCTAAATCCATGGAGAGCTGCACTTTTACTTAAAGAGACAGATAACAGTGTGAACATTATCTTCAATATAATACCAGATTGTGCTCCAGTCATCTCAAGTGAAACCGAGCTCATTGCAATTATAAGAAATAGAAGAACTTCCTTTTTCCTCGTCCAAATGACAGTATGCTAAGTGAAGTGCTCACTACACTATCAGAGTTTGAACATGGTTTTCTTATATAACTGCCCTATACATATGGACAATCCAGAAAGGACTCATATTTTGCAACTGTGAGATTAAAGAAGTATATCACACATGGATGTAAGGCCCAGGTGCCTTTTAAAATGTAATGTAAGGAACAAGTTACTTACCTGTAACTGTTGTTCTCCAGCATGGGTCTGGCATGGATTCACATGCTCATGAATATTCCCCGTCGTCAGGCTGGGAATCCTCGGTAAAGAAAAAATCAGTAGCAGTTTCGTTTCTGATCTGTCTTTCGTAGTAATAACCAATCACTGGTCTCTGCGTCATACTGACCACAGCCAATGACTGCCATCTCCCTAAGCCCTGCCTCTAGCAGCCATCTTCAGATTTGGTAGCACGTGAAGTGGCAGTATGACCAAGTGAAGAGCCGCAGAGGGGTAGGCGGGAGGGTTCGCATGTGAATCCATGCCAGACCCATGCTGGAGAACAACAGTTACAGGTAAGTAACTTGTTCCTTATCCAGCATGGGGTCTGGCTCACATTCTCATGAATATGAGAATACATAGCAGTACACACATGCACAACCACGGGCGGTGGCAAAAGCTCAACATTAAGCAATACTACAACTCAACATTAAGCATCTCTTACCTCCTCACCAGGCTCACCTTAAGCGAACAGGTTGCGCAGCACTGCTTGGCCGACCCTGGACTCCTCCCTGGAATCCCGATCGACGCAGCAGAATCTCGTGAAGGTGTGCGTCGACCTCCACGTAGCAGCCCTGCAGATGTCCAGCAGGGGCACACCAGATAGGAACGCCGTAGTAGCAGCGATCGCTCTGGTCGAATGGGCTCTCGGACAGCCTGGCAGCTGTCGGTGGCAGTGCATGATGCAGCCGGAGAGCCATCTGGAAATAGAAGACTTTGAGAGAGCCTTCCCTTGATTCACAGGTCCAAAGTTCACAAACAGCTGTGATGTCCTCCGAAAACTCTTGGTGCGGTCCACGTAGAACTTCAGCGCTCTGGCCACATCCAGCGAGTGCAAAGTCCTCTCGGCCGGCGACGAAGGAGACGGGAAGAAAACCAGGGGCTCGTTAAGATGGAAGTCCGACGGCACCTTGGGCATAAAGGAGGGGTGCGTCCTAAGCACCACCCTCGAGGCATGGAAAGTCAAGTACGGTGCTTTGCAGGATAGGGCCTGGATCTCTCCCACTCGTCGTGCGGAGGTAATGGCCGCCAGGAATGCAGTCTTCCACGACACAAACTTCATCAGTGCGGAGTGCATCGGCTCGAATTGGGGTCCCATGAGCCTAGTCAGCACCAGTTTAAGTTCCCACGCTGGGGCCGGGGCCTTCACCGGCAGGAATGAGCTGAACAGTCCTTTCATAAACTCTTTCACCAGTCGATGGGACCACAGGGACGTCCGTCCTGTGGTTCTGGTATATCTGGGGTTCGCCGCCAGATGAATCTTAATGGAGGCATGGGCTAGCCCAGCCTTTGCCAGCGATAGCAGGTACGGCAGCACCTGAGGGGCCGTAATCCGTAGGGGGTTGATCTTCTGTGCTCGGCACCAGATAGAGAACCTCTTCCACTTGTGACCGTAGCATTTGAGAGTCGAGGACACCCTGGCCTTTGCAGGAACCTCTCTGCAGTCGGCCGGTATATTGTACCCTCCAAACTCTAGCGTTGCAGGAGCCAAGCCTGCAGGTTCAGCTACGCCGGGTCGTGGTGGAAGATGGCGCCTCCTTCTCTGGAGAGAAGATCCGCGTCCGCCGACAGCTTGATGGATGGGGACGTTGACAAGTCCAGAAGGTCCGGGAACCAGATCTGCCTCGGCCACGCCGGTGCGACGAGGATCATCCTGCACCGGGACCTCTTGAGCTGGTTGATGAGTCGAAGCTGGGGAAACCTGCTGGCGAACCTCTGGCACTTCGAGTTCGTCACTTTTGCGAACAGGTCGATTTGGGGTTTGCCCCATCGTCGGAAGAGTTGACCCACCTGATCCTGGCGCAGCTCCCACTCGTGGCATGCGCGCAGCTCCCTGCTGAGCGAGTCGGCGATGGTGTTTCTTTCTCCTGCCAGGTGGAAGGGAACCAGGAACATCCCCTGGGCGACCTCCCAGTGCCACAGATCCTGTGCCTCCTTGGATAGGGCTGGGGATCTGGTACCTCCCTGCTTCCGTATGTAAAACATTGTCGTGGTGTTGTCCGTGAAGATCCGCACCACCTCGCCCTTGAGCGACGGGAGGAACGATTTGAGAGCCCAGAACACGGCTCGGAGTTCCAGGATGTTGATGTGCAGGAGCTTCTCCTCCGGGAGCCAGAGGCCTCTTGCGTGGAGATCTCCGGTGTGGGCGCCCCAACCTTCCAGAAAAGCGTCCGTCATCACCGTCTCCTGGTACGCCGGCGTCTGAAAGTCCTTGCCTGCCGTGAGGTGCGCTCGAACGCCCCACCACTGAATCGCCCGCCGGAACACCTCGTTGAGGGGGACCCTGTCTTCGAAGGTGCCCGTCGCCTGCGTCCAACGGGCGTCGAGAAATTCTTGAAGAGGGCGCATCCGTAGTCTGCATAGGCGCATCAGGTAGATGCAAGAGGACATCATCCCCAGGAGGGACTTGATGGACCTCACCATGGCCACGTCCGTGGCTAGCAGGCGCTGCACTTTGCCCAGAATGGTCTTCGTCCGTTCTTCCGACGGTGCCGCCAGGCGCCTCACTGTATCGAGCTTCGCTCCCAGAAACAGGGCCACCTGTGACGGCACCAGGTGGGACTTTGGGTAATTTATGGCGAATCCCAGGTCTGTGGGTAGCTGGACGGTCCTTGCAGTGTGTTCGAGAGAGAGTTCCCTCGTCCTTGAGCGGATGAGTCAGTCGTCCAGGTAGGGGTAGATGTGAATCCCCTGCAGGCGCAACCCCGCCACCACAGGTGCTAGGCACTTGGTAAAGACCCTGGGGGCCGACTTCAATCCAAACCGCAGTGCTCTGAATTGGTAGTGGCGTCCCTGGACGACGAACCTGAGAAACTTTCGGTGACTTCTGAGGATGGGAATGTGGAAGTATGCATCCTCCAGGTCCAGCGACGATAGAAAGTCGCCTTCCTCCAGCTGTCCCAGCACGTGCTGGAGGGTGACCATCCTGAACTTTTGTGACCTGATGTATTTGTTCAAACAACGAAGGTCCAGGATGGGGCGCCAGCCGCCCGTCTTCTTCCTGATGAGGAAGTACCTTGAGTACACCCCGGAGCCCCGGAGCCTCTTCGGGACGGGCTCGATGGCGCCTTTCCTGAGCATCACCTGTACTTCCAACAGCAGTTGCGGGATGTGATTTTCCTTCCTGGCCACAGGTGGAATGTGAGGGCACTTCTTCAGGAATTCGATAGAGTGTCTTCTTGCCAGGGTATCCAGCACCCAACGATCGGTGGAGATGGACTTCCACACGCCGACGAACTTCGTCAGCCGGCCTCCCACCGGGGTGCTTCGGTGGGGGCCCGAGGCCACGGCCAGTTCAGTCCTGCTTGGAGGTGGTGGCCTTGCCGCCCTGGCCACCTTGCCGACGAGGCGCTCCCTGCTTGCCGCGACCCCTGTAGGCCTCCTGAGACGAGGAGCGTGCCGCCTGGCGGTAGGAATACGAGCCACCGCCGGATCCCTTGGAAGCCCCCTGTCTGCCTCCGGAGCTCCGAAAGGACCGTCGTTGCTGAAGGGCTCCTAGGGTGCGGGCCGTCTCCGTGTCCGTCTTTATGGCTTGGAGGGATTTGTCCACCACCTTCCCGAACAAGTTGCTGCCGTCGAACGGCATGTCCAACACCCTGGTCTGGACGTCCTGACGGAAGTCGGTCGCCCGGAGCCAACCCCGTCGTCGTAGGCAAACTCCGTTGCCCAGCTGGCGGAACCCGGTATCGGCAATATCGGTTGCCACCGTTATGGCGTGGTCCGACGCCACCTCGCCTTCTTGAAGTATTTCCAGGGCCTCAGACCTCTTGTCGTCCGGTAGGAAGTCCAATATGGGGGCCAGCTTAAACCAGAGCTCCCTGTCGTAACGGGCCACGATCGCCAGGGCGTTGGCCGCTTTGATCGTCGTCGCCGCCGACGAAATGACCCGTCGCCCCATGGCGTCCAACTTCTTTCCCTCGCTGTCCGGAGGGGAATTCGACATAGAGGCTCCTGACCCTGATTTCTTCTTCACCGCCGCCGAGACGACCGAGTCTGGCGTTGGCTGGGCCCTGAGGCACAGGGAAGCAGTCTCGGGGACCCGGTACTTCTTCTCGTACCGGTCCCGCTTGGCTGGTGCCGTGGAGGGGTTCTTAAGTACCGACAGCCCCTCCTCCCAGATGTCATTGATTAGAGGCACCGCGATGACAGTCTTCCTCTTGGCCTCCCGGCGCTGATAGAAGAAACCTTCCTTTTTCTGCTCCTCCGGGCAGAGCTGGAACAATTCGGACGCCCTGGCGATCATGGCGTGGAATGAGCCAATCTCGTCCGGCGGAGATGCCCGTGCGACGGGAGACCCGTTCCGTCGTCGTCGCCCTCAGAACCCGTCGTTGAGCCCACCGCACCCTCATCTCCCGACTCGTGGGAGGATGAGGAGGGAACTGCAGGCCTTACGGGGGCGAGAAGAAGAGAGGGTTGGGTCCTCCGTCGTTTGTTCTGAGGACGTCCCGACAGGCCAGGTTGCGGGTCCTCCGGCCTGGGCCGTGGTAATCTCGTCCTTATCTCAGAGCATAAGGACTGGATCACAAACAAAATGGCCGCCGAGCTATCCTGAGGCCTAGGTTCCGGCTGTTCTTCCTCGCCATCGTCGTCTTCCTCGGTTATCTCCCGAGGATCTTCCTTGCGGGACCGAACCTTCTCAAATTGTACTTCGAGATTCCTCGCGACCTTGGTCAGTTCCCCCTCCGAGGCTGACTCTGAGCTCGAGGAGGCTACCGTGCCCCCCCCCTGTTCCATCATGGGGGCCATGACGATGGGCTGAAAAGAGGATTCCCTCCTTGGCGGCAGGGAAACTCTAGTCCCGGAGGCAGTCTCCGCTGGCGGGGTCTCTGCCGGCTTGGCCAGAGCCGCCGCGATCGCCTCGATAGAGGCCTTTGCCTGCTGGGTAGGGGCCTTCACCACCTTAGGTGCGTCCTGGGCCTTCTCGTTAGGGGGAGGGGTGACGCCTCGCTCCCCCTCTCCCGAGATCGGACGGGTCTTCTCCTGAAGCTTATCCGGGGTCTCGGACTTCCTCTTCCCCGAACCGGAGCGCTGGCTCGTGGTTGACGGTGCCGGGGAAGGTGCGCCCTGCCTGGCGACCGAAGAGCCCGACCTTTCGGCGCTCCCGGAGCCAGCGGACTCGCGGCGCTTGGCCTGGTGTTGGGCCCCCGTCGCCGGGGCGCCTGCACAGGACTTAGAAGCCCGCTCTGACCCTTTCTTCTTCTTCTCAACCGTCGAGCCCTTCTCCAACCAGCTGGCGAGACGAGATAGACGGTCCTTCATGGTCCGCTCCGACAAGTTCTTGCAGAACTGGCAGTCCTTCTCTACATGAGTCTTGTCCCCATGAAGACAGTAGAGGCATCGCAAATGTTCGTCCTCCTTAAACACATTCTGCAGCCCGCATCCAGGGCAGCTGCGAAACAGCTTGGGTCCGGGTGACGAACTCGCGTCCTGGGCCATCTCGAAGTAGGCCGCGAATCTTCTGGAATCCTCCAAGAGGTTGATTCGACGAAATCTTCACCCTTGAGGGGCGTAGGAAAATCCCGCAACGGGTATCCGTTAACGGGAGTAGAAACGGTGGAGCTTGAGGCTCGATTAACCGAAAAAATGTGAAAATTCACCTGAAAAAGCGCGAAACAGGCAGTAAAAGCTCAAGAGCTAAGCACGAGGACTCCCAACACTTGAACGTGCGGTAAAAATCTGAAGATGGCTGCCAGAGGCGGGGCTTAGGGAGATGGCAGTCATTGGCTGTGGTCAGTATGACGCAGAGATCAGTGATTGGTTACTACTACGAAAGACAGATCAGAAACGAAACTGATACTGATTTTTTTCTTTACCGAGGATTCCCAGCCTGACGACGGGGAATATTCATGACCATGTGAATCCATGCCAGACCCCATGCTGGAGAAAATGCACTGTATGTGGGTTTAAAAACCATTCCTTGCAGAATTTGACATACAGCTGGTCATTTCTCCTGAAGATTAAACCTAACCTCCAAGACCTTTCCTCTGCTGGTCCTGGAGAGGGAGGTCTGGTTGTCAACCATCAATCAGGGCAATTGCTTAAAAATATAGAAAGAAATACATTGCCTAAATTTAAACCACGGTGGAAACAGATAAGGCCACGCCTGTTCTTCCGGCAGAAATGACCTTAAGGTCACAATTCCCATTAAATGTTGCAACTAGGGTCATTACAGGCCATGGTGAAGATACACATGTGCCAGCCTCTGGCTGATCACATGCTTAAGAGGAAACTAAACTTAAAGTGAATAAAGAAAGGAGTGGAGTTTAGTTAATAGAAAAATACATATTGTTGCATAAAAAGGGCAGCGTATATGCCAGAACGGTCATTCCAGACTTTTATTAAAAGGTAACAATAACCCCCTTTGGACCACGTCAAAATGATTTTTGTGTGATAAACATCACAAGAGTTATTAATGAAAATTTGATTTGGGCCTTCCTTGTTTCCGAGAGATTTGAAAGCTGGTGTGAGGGTGAAGGGCAAAATTAACTTGAGAACTATGAAGTGGCATGTTTTTCACAGATACGGCTCCAGAGTAAACAAATAAAAAACCTCTGCATAGGACGGGCATGCCGACTTCAGACTAGCATCATCTGATTTGCCTTAAAATGTAGTTCTTAATAATATATCCATGCATGTAAAGATTTGAAAAATTAGGGTACTTGCCATGTTGATAGATTTTCAGAGTTTAAACAGGCTGGGCCCACGTGTCAGTTTGGGATGACAAAGCTTTCTCCTACCACAGTTTTCCTAACTCACACCCATCATCTCCTTGTCCTATTAGCACACAGGTGGGAGGTGCATAGAGAAAACCAACAAATCCCTTTCGCAGGATTCATGACAAGTTTGTGATGTCATTTGCCCTATAAGTAGGCCAGTTTGCATTAGAAAAAGAACTGGGCTTTTTCCACTTATTCCAGGAGGTAACCTGCTGCTGAACTCTTGCGAGAACACCCAAGCAGAGAGGCCCCAAATCTTGCTTTGGAGACAGGGACCATTAGACATAGAAGCTGACTGGGACCCCTTGGAGAAGCCAGAGGAGACTATCCTGGACTGATGCCCCTGCTGTCCCAGAGGTGCCCTGCTGTTACCTGATGCCCATGACAAGGCCCCGCCTGTGAGTAAAACTAACACAAAGCCATAGATTGTTTAGGCCCTGAATTTTTCAAGTATTGTTCTAGTTATTCCCCACTAGCAAAATATCCTGTTTGTCTGTGTAGATTCTTACCATATTTAATTAAATTAAATCAATTATTTTCCCTATAGAAATCACAGGATGTGTTTTGTTGCCACTCGAAACTAACCAGCTCTAACCAGTGTGATGAGCCGGTATAGACAAAGATTTGCCAAAAGACTTATTCCCAAACCCCTGCTTCCACGTGAGTGTGCAGGGTTCTCTAGAGGAGAACCATCTCTGGTTCCGGAAGCACCTCAAAACCTTCCTCTTTGCCTCCGCTTTCTCTCCCCCTCTACCCTGCTAAATTTACTGAAACTGCACTGAATCTGCTACTGGGCCACCCACCGAACTCGGTCCTTGGCCCAGCCACTCTCCCCCGCACTGCCTCCCTGGCAACCCCTGCACTGGGGGACTGTTTCTGTATCCCTACATCCCCCCTTCCCAGCACTTGTCTGCACTTACCTTGCACTTGCCACCAGCTGGCCATTATTATTTATTTTTTGCTATTCTACTAACCATTTACTGCACTTCCCCTCTCCCTTTCCCCCTTGCACTTTTCCCCTCCCCTCTACCCTTGCACTATCTGAATGATACCTGGCCTAGTAGGATTGTTGTCTGTCTCCCCTTGTCCCCCCCCGCCTCGTCGCGCCTTGAAACACTTGTGTATAGGCGCGTTATAAATGCCATATCATATCACATCAAAAATGAAATTGCCCCTTTGTTCTCATTGTGCTCTGACCAAAACCATAAAGTCATGCCTGTCTGTTCTTTTTAGGTGTGGCAAAACACATTTTCCCATTGCTTTTCTTTCCCTCATATTGCACCTGTGGTAATAAGTAAAAAGAAAAACGATTTTGCCCCTTGAATCACTTTTTCCAAAAAGTGCATTTTATCAGAATCCCAAAACTATTACCCCATTGTGTTCCCACTCTCTGCCAGTGGCCTTCAATTCAGAGAGGTCAAGTCTAATTGACGTTTCTGCATTGGTGATGGATTTGAAAAAAAAGCTGTGGGAAATTGTGACTGCATATCTCAGTATTATCTCTGTGTTGGTGCCTTTACGGAAGTCATTTTTGTTCTTGTTTTGCCACAGCATTGGTGGCTGATGTTAGTCTATTTGTCAAATTTGGTTTAAATTAATTAATAAATCTATATTCTTACTATACACCGGCCTAGTTCCTTGTCTATTGTGGCACGGGTATGTGTTGGGGTTGGGTGCGAGACGGGTTGAAGGCCTTACCAAAGTGAACCACAACCAACAATAGTGATTTGTTGTGCGTCCCCTGGATTGAGGGGGGTGAAAGGAACTCCCTGAGTTGAGGGTGACCGCGTAATAAACCGTGACACACTTGCAAGGTAGAGGAGGATGTACTTGAGGGGGGGAGAAGTGCTCTACATTGACAGGTCTTTGACAATTGATCAGACAGCTGGGGTCAGGCATACAGGAACTGCATTAGTAAGACTGAAGGAAAACAGGACAAGTGAAGTAGTAGCCAGTGCCCGACTACCATCCCATTACTCAGCACAAGCTTCAGAACTAGTGGCCATTCTACTAGCACTGTAAAACAGCATAGAGAAGGAGGTGACAGTATACTCTGACTCCGCCTATGTGACTTCAATGGTACATTCTGGAATGTCACGATGGCTCGGGAGAGGGTTCAGAAGGGCAGATGGGACCCAAATACAACATGATATGATATGATATATAATATGGCATTTGTAACGCGCTTATACACAAGTGTTTCAAGGCGCGACGAGGCAGGGAGGGGGGAACAAGGGGAAGACAGACAACGATCCTACTAGGCCAGGTATCATTCAGACCGCGCAAGTGCAGGGGTAGGGGAAGGAAAAAGTGCAAGGGGAAGGGGAGGGGGAAGTGCAGTACAAGTAAGTAGAATAAAAATAAATAAATAAATAGGGCCAGCTGGTGACAGGTGCAAGGTAAGTGCAGACAAGTGCTGGGAAGGGGGGGCTGTAGGGATACAGAGACAGTCCCGCAGTGCAGGGGATGCCAGGGAGGCAGTGCAAGTGGAGAGTGGCTGGGCCCAGGACCGAGGTCGGTGAGAGTGGCCCAGTTGCAGATTCAGTGCAATTTCAGTGTAAAATTTAGCAGGGGAGATGGACAGAGAAAGCAGAAGCAAAGAGGAAGGTTTTGAGGTGCTTCCGGAACCGGAGATGGTTCTCTTCAAGTTTCAGGGAGGCAGGAAGGCTGTTCCAGAGGGAGGCCCCTGCCGCGGAGAGAGATCTACCCCCAGCTCGTTGCTTTGAGAAGCGGCTGACCCTGAGGGAGTTGGAGACGGATGAGCGAAGGGCTCGGGAAGGAAGATATTTAGGAAGAGAGAGTTGAAGGTATTTTGGCCCCAGGCCCCAGAGGGCCTTGTGGATAATGGGTTTTGAACTTAACCCTCGCAGCCACTGGGAGCCAGTGTAGAGATTTCAGTCCTGGAGAGATACGGTCCCTGGCCTTGAGGCCAAGGACAAGTCTCACAGTTCTGTTCTGGATGAGTTGCAGAGGGCGGAGAGTGGAGGCAGGCAGATTAAGATAGAGGCTGTTACAGTAGTCCAGCTTCAAGAGAACCAGGCTCGGGAGACAGTGAGCTTCTGGGGGAAGGAGAGGAAGGGAAGAATACCTCTGAGGAGGTGCAGCTGGTAGTGTGACTGCTTATAGACGTCAGATATGTGAGGAGAGAAGGAGAGTGTAGAGTCGAAGATGACCCCGAGGTTTTTAGCCTTGCAGGTAGGAGCAGGAAGAGGGCCAAGAGAGGCCAGCCAAAGAGCTGCAGGGAAGGAGGGAGTGGGTGTGCCGATGAGTAGAATCTCAGTCTTACTGGCATTAAGGCAGAGGTCATTGGCGGCACACCATTCCTGGATAGCAGACAGACAGTCAGAGATGAGGGAAGGAGAGGAGGAGGCCGAGGGTAGCCTGAAAATGAGCTGGGTATCGTCCGCATAGCACTGAAAGTTGGGGCAGAGGGCGGCGATGCAGTGGGCAAGGAGTGACAGATACTGGTTGAAAAGCCAGGGAGAGAGATTAGATCCCTGGGGAACACCACAGGTGAGAAGACTTCAGAGAGGAAGGACCCAAGTTGGACCTGGGAGGGTCGATTGTAAAGGAAAGAAGTCAGCCACGCCAGAGCCCGACCAGTGATACCCAGGTTATCACGGAGACGGTTGAGCAGGATGGCATGGTTGACAGTATCAAAGGCAGAAGAGAGATCGAGCAAAATGAGAACACAAGGAGTGTTAGAGTCAAGGTTGGAGAGCAAGTCTTCACGGATGTTCAGGAGAGCAGTTTCCGTGCTTCTGGCAGCTCTGAAGCCAGACTGATGGTCATGAAGGCTACCAACAGATTCAGCATGGAGGTTAAGCTGGGAGATGGGCAGTTTCTCCCGGAGCTTTACCCGGGAAGGGAGTGATGGAGATTGGGCGATAGTTAGCCGGGCAGGAGGGGTCGGAAGAGGGTTTCTTAAGAAGAGGGTGCACAAGGGAGTGCTTGAGTGGGGATGGGAAGACTCCAGAGGTGAAGGAGTGGTTGCAAAAGTCAGCCAGGGCGGGAGCCAGGGAGTCGATGTGGTCCTTGATAGTTTTGGAGGAACAGGGGTGAACCTGTTTAGACGAGACTTTCATAGATCGGACTTGTCTGGAGACCTTGTCAGCAGAAAAAAGGGGAAAGGCAGAGAAGGAGGGAGGAGGGGTGGCTGCAGAAGGGCCAGAAGAAGAGCCGGGAAGAGAGGGAGGGAGGTGATAGGAGGAGAGCGAGGACAAGATGTCCTGCGTTTTAGAGATGAAGCGAGAGGCCAGTGCTGTGCAGAGGGCCTGGGAGGGGACAGGAGAGGTAGAGACTGCAGCAGGGTTGGCAAGCTCCTTGCAGATTTTAAAGAGTTCAGCCGAGTTGTTAGATGCCGCAGAGATGCGGGCTTGGATAAGGGCTCTCTTCTTGACGAGAAAGGAGAGACGGTATTGCCTTTGGAGCAGGGGGCAGGCCAGTTTATCAGAGGATGAACACGAAGCACGCCATTTCCTCTCTGCCACCCGGCACTTGCGTTTAAGGGTGACGAGATCCGAGTCATACCAGGAGTTACATTTGGATTTGGGCTTCAGGCGGATTCTCATGACAGGGGCAAGGATATCAAGAGTATCAGATATAGCAGAGTGGAGCATGGAGAGGGCTGTGTCAGGGTGGGAGTCAGCCGAAGGGGGCGGGGGGAGCGAGAAGGTGGCAGCGAAAGCCTCAACTGACACGCGCTTCATGGGTCAGATGGCCGAGAAAGTGGGTGGCGATGATGAGGGTGGCTTTGCCTGAGGGGTAGGGAGGGTGAGGTGGGAGGATAGGAGAAAGTGATCACTCCAGGAGAGAGGAATGGAGAGAGGGACAGTTAGGGGAAGGTCAGAAGAGATCAGAGCATCAAGAGTGTGCCCTGCAGAATGAGTAGGCCCAGACGGGAGAATAGAGAGTGAGAGGGAGTCGCAGAAGTCACGAAAGAGTCCAGTGGGGGGACAGTAGGCATCCAGGTGGATGTTGAAGTCACCAAGAAAGAGGAGTTGAGTGGTAGCGGACAGGAGTGAGGAGGAGAGGTCAGCCCACTTGGAGAGGAAGGAGGAAATTTGACCAGGTGGCCGATAGATAGTAGCCACGGTAAGGGAATGGCTGGGAGAAAGAGAGAGAGTCGGCAGACAAGACATTCAAAAGAGGAGTAGGTCTGCGTAGGAATGACAGTGGCAGGAATCCACTCAGGGAAGATAAGGGCAACACCCCCCCAGCACGGTTAGGCCTGGGCACGCAGAGGATCATGTAACCATCAGGTAGGAGTGTGTCAAAGCTAGTGACAGAGCTGGCTGTGAACCATGTCTCAGTGAGACCGAGGATGTCAAGGTCCCGTTCCTCAAGAAGGCGACAGATATCGGAGGAATGCCTTGAAGGGGAGGGGTACAGATCAGAGGGACGCCCTGCGGAGGTGTTGAAGAAGGAGCATGAGAGGGGGCAGGGAGGGAGGGTAGAGGCAAGGTAGACGAGGACAGAGGAGGGGGGACAGCAGGAGAGGAAAGGAAGTTGATGAGGCGTGGGAAGCGTCTATCAAAGAGATGAAGGTTGGCCTGAG
Source organism: Ambystoma mexicanum (assembly GCF_040938575.1). Taxonomy (NCBI): domain Eukaryota; kingdom Metazoa; phylum Chordata; class Amphibia; order Caudata; family Ambystomatidae; genus Ambystoma; species Ambystoma mexicanum. The sequence continues at coordinate 71,444,089 of NC_090940.1, read as the reverse complement.
GGCCATGGACCAAGACGGTCCCATTAGCGTAGACATTAATGATGGCCTTAGAGGAGTGGAAGGAGGCCAAGAGGACATCCCAACGGGTGCCACCATTAACGGGAGAAGAGGAAAAAGGAGAGAGCACGGAGACCATATGAAGGGTCCATAGGTCAGGCTAAGGCACGATAAAGAGGATGTCAGTGAGAGTTTCCTTAGAGCAGGCACTAGTGTAGGTGTCAGCAATAGGGAGGCCTGGGTTGGAGATGAGGATGTCCTTTTTAAACTTTTTACTACCAGATTTAGTGAGGAGAGCAGGATAGTCAATAGAGAAGCAGTTAGAGAAGATAATCGAGATAGAGAGCACCATGGAGTAGGAGGGGGTGGGGGGGAGGACAGACGATGCGAGAGCACGCAGACAGGAAGAGAGCGGCAAGCACAGGTTACCACATTTCAGAACAAACAACGGTATGCGAATTAGGTACACAGTGGTGGGGCCACCTAAGTTTGAGAGTCCTGCGGGGGGAGAAAAACCCTAGTTTACCACATTTTCAGAACAGACAGCGGTATGCGAATTAGGTACACAGTGGTGGGGCCACCTAAGTTTGAGAGTCCTGCGGGGGGAGAAAAACCCTAGTTTACCACAACTGTGACACAGTGAGGTGAGGACAACATGCAAGTGCAATGGCCAGGTGTAGGTGGAGTGGGCTGGGCGAGGAAGGGGATAGCAAGTACTGGCGCCAAGCGTCCCCTGCGGACACCTGCAGACACACAGGGAACCGCAACAGTAGGAGTCACCCTTGGCCTAGGGGCCCTTAGCCGCTTGGGCTGCCGGGCAGAGGGCTGCCCAGGAGGGGGGTGGTTATAGGAAGAGGGAGGAGAGGAAGGGGAGGGGGTGTGGGCGGGCAGGGAGGCGGGAGCACGAGGAGGACCAGGAAGTGGGAGGGGGGAACAGGAACAGACAACGCGCTCAGAGCGCGGAAGCAATAACAAAAGGTGCAGATTCAACTCACGGAGGCCCGATGGGCCAGGAAGGGCATCCAAGGCCTGCAGTTCCCTCAAACATGCACTTTAATTGGGCAGACTGATTCATGTAATTGTTTATCCAAAGAAGATAGCAATACTGAAGCGCCAAGCAGACAATAAAGGGGAAGATCCCATCTCCAGGGGAACGAGGCAGCTGACTTTGAAGCAAAGTGCGCAGCATATTCTGGGGAGCCACGGGAACTAGAAGGAGCTGCAAATACACGAGAGTGCACCAGGAATATTGGTACTTAAGGAAGGGTACAATGTACTGCCAGAAGCACAGATCATGGAATTGCAGGGAGCTGCATCCAGGGAAGAGAAGGAACTGTGGACCAGGAGGGGATGCACAATGTCTCTGACAGATGCCCTATGGCGACAGGATAACACAGGAAAAGTGGTGATGCCACTAGCATTATTTTTTTGTATAAAATATTTTACTGTTTTGCTTACAAACATACATCAACATCTTTCCCCATCACCCGTCTAACCCTGAGTGGGCCCTACAAGCTGCCCTTTTGTGCCACTATACACTCATCCCTGTAAGTGCATGATCCCTTGCCATTGCCCATTATACACTCCCAGTCACCCTCCCTCCTTACTGAAGGAATTCTCAGTCTGCTCTCTCTTCCTATTTTCCCCATATCTTGGCGGCTTTGGCCGGGCATCCTCTTGCAGTGTATATTCTGTGCTCTTTAGCTGCACAACTGTCCATTTCCGCAGACCATTGCGCCAAGGTTAGCATTATTGAACACTGCATTCACACAACTGCATTTTATTTTGAAAACTCACACTGCAATTGTTGCATTTGAATAGTCTAAGCAGTTGATGTTTACTGTAGCAGCATTCTGAGTCCTTGAACTCACCTTTGTACCTGTTGTGCACTTCCGGCATCCCTTGCCGCCGCAGGTACGCAAGCTCGCACAGTCCGGAACTACAGTTCCCAGAGTGCTTTCACGTCCACTTATAGAAACGTCAGGCGCTTCAGCAACAAAGCCGGTCTACGCCGGTCCCGGCGGACCCTATTTGAATACCTTTCATCCTTGTCCTCACTCAGGATTCGACTGCCCCAGGAGGCAGTGTGCTGCGCGCTAAGCACCATCTTGAAGTAACTTAAACCTTCTAAGTCACTCTGCTTTTCTCGACTTGCAAACTGTATTTGTAGGCAGGAATAGAAGCTCAGCCTCCTAAAGACTGAAGCAACTTAATCCTAAATACTCCTATTTGTTTTAGCATAACGGGAAGCACTGATTCAAGGTAACCAAGTGAAGTTAAATTCACAACTGCATTTTATTTTGAAAACTCAGGCTGCAATTGTTGCATTTCAATAGTCTAAGCAGTTGATGTTTACTGTAGCGGCATTCTGAGTCCTTGAACTCACCTTTGTACCTGTTGTGCACTTCCGGCATCCCTTGCCGCGGCAGGTACGCAAGCTCGCACAGTCCGGAACTACAGTTCCCCCGAGTGCTCTCACATCCACTTATAGAAACGCAGGCGCTTCAGCGCCGGCGCTTCTGCAACGAAGCCGGTCTACGCCCGTCCAACGGCCAACGGCTAGAAACGCTGCCAGATTCCAAATACAGGCTTGTAGCTAAAAGCCAGGTATGGGTTACCCACATCTTAATGAGTTAATATCCCGAACTACCATCTTACAACAGCAAGGGTTAGTCCAAAATTTTCTTAGACACAGACATGAGCCACCCGACCCAACCACAACACAGACAAGAAGTATAATAACTAAAGCTATCACTATCAAGAAAACAGATCAAGAGACAGAAGCTGACAATGTCCATCTTAAAATTGCACTACTAAACACCAGGTCTATGCCCAAACATGCACAAGAAATCCACGATTATATAATTGACGAGAAATTAGATATTTTATGCCTAACAGAAACATGGCTACAAGAGCCAGTTGGACCTACTATAGACACTGCAGTACCAACAAACTACAATATCTACCTAAAAAATAGAGAAACTGGAAAGGGTGGAGGTGTGGCGATCATCGCAAAAAACTCACTCAAACTCTTTGCCACCCCTATTCAGTGCTCAGGTTGCAAGGTTATTCACCTCAAACTGTCTCCTACTCCAAATAACTGCATTAACATAATCACTATATATAGACCCCCATCTTTAATATCGGAATTTAATGACGAGATTGTGACCTTACTAAACAACCTTAAATCTACCAACACATAGATCATACTGTTAGGTGACATAAATAGATGGTGGGGTAATCAACAGGATCAACAAGCCATAATCCTTGAATAGGATTTTGAGAACAGCAACTTCTCTATCATTAACAATGGCCCTACGGCAACCACAGGGAACCAGCTTGATTGGATTGTCACAAATAGCAATAAAGTTACCATGCTTGGCTCTTACCCTTGCATATGTCAGACCATTTCAAAATTGAAATCTCACTATCGTTGAACTTTAAAAAGGAAAAACCAGCTAACCTACCAAAACCAGTTCTTGCTAGGAATCTGAAAAAAATCACGAGCAATATGCTTTCAGAGGAAATGCAGAGAATCATGACCACCACTAACGACGAAGACCATAGTGAACAAATAATATCAACTTACAACCAAGGCATGTTAAAACTACTAGACCTCCATGCCCCTCTAAAAGAAAAAAAAGTCAGGCCCAATTCCAATCACCAAAAATGGTTCAACGCTGAAGCGATTAAGCTTAAAAAGGACAAAAGGAACCTTGAAAGGAAATGGCTAAAAGATCCCACCGAAATTAATAAAACAAATTGGAAGACAGCAGACCACACATACAAATCTAAGCTCATAGATTTGAAGAAAAACTACTATAACATCATTAGCACTACAACAAACTCCACCGGAAAGCTTTTCCGATACTCAAATCCATACACAAACCCATAACACTCACCCCACCCTTCCAACCAACTGAAATAGATTGCGAGAATGTTCAGACTGCATTCCAAAACAAAATTGCTAAAGCCAGAGAAACCATCATTAACTGCCTGACCACAAACACTTCATTTAAAACCCACCTTAAAGAAAACAAAAACGAGACAGAAATCCCAAAATTTCAATTCAGGTTCATCACACTCGATGTAATGAAGAAAACACTCTCTTCTATGAGGTGCACTTCATGTTTGGAAAATGTCCTACCACCTAAATTTATTCTAGAAAACCCTGACATCTTTGCCCCTTTCTTCACAAGAATGGTAAATGCATCATTCAGGGATCGAACTGTACCTAACATCATAAAAACGGTCATGGTCACTCCTTTACCAAAAAAACCTGACCTAAACCAACAGGACCCAGCCAATCTCAGACCTATCACGAACTGCAACTTTCTATTAAAGATTATGGATAAAATAGCTACTGAACAACTCCAAAGCTATGTAGACGAAAACAACTTACTACACCAACAGCAGTCCGGATTCAGATCCAGCCATAGTACCGAGTCCGCGCTATTAGACCTCCAGACCGAAATGCTGTCTATCTTGGACAAAAGCAAATCAGAACTATTAATATTATTGGACCTCTCGGCAGCATTTGATCTGCTAGATCACACAAAGCTCCGGGAGGCCCTTGAAAATTTAGGCAATTGTTCACCAGGGGCAATTGAATGGATTGCTTCATTCTTGCAAAACAGGCAATCCAGGATTGTCTGGGGAGACAAAACATCAAACACAAAATTGGTTGACTGCGGTGTCCCTCAAGGGGCCAGTTTTTCCCCTTTGCTCTTTAATCTCTACATGCGCTGCCTTTGCACCATGTTATCTCAGATGGGTATTTTCTTGAACTCAGTGGGGACTACAAATTGGACAACGACAGACTCTCATCCCTATACAACACCATTGAGTGTTGGATGAAAGAAAACTGGATGTGCTTAAACGGCTCCAAAACCGAGCTTATGATATTCGGCTCTACACAGGCCAGAAAGAAATTGAGTCCATCTTACTCCTCGTTCTCTATCAAGAACATCCAAATTCCTATATCAGTAAAAGTGAAGACCCTAGGAGTGTATCTTCAACGTTCACTGGGGGCTGAAGCTCACACTGCCTACCTTAAGAAAAACTGTCAGTACCACCAAATTCTCCTCAAAAAAATCCGACCATTACTAGATCAAAAAAACAGAACGACCATCGCTAGAGCCACTATACTTTCTAGACTAGATTATGGTAACTCCCTTCTTTTAGGAGCCAACAGTAAATGTCTGAAAAGATGCTAAACAATCCAAAACAATGCCTTCAGAACGATCACAGGAAGAACTTGGAGAGAACATATCACCAGTGAAAGGAAGGCTCTCCATTGGTTGGCTATGAAGGAGAGAATCTCCTTCAAATCTCTCACCATGGTTCATCGCTGTTTATATGGCAAAGCTCCGGTCTACCTCAAAAAACAATTCAAGTGGTACGAGCCACCCAGACAGCTTAGATCTTCTAACACAGGTAAACTGCAAACCACCAAAACGCAAAAGAAGCACGGCCTTGGCAAGGCCTTTCCGACCCCGAGTATTGAAAAATGGAATGAACTTCCCACTTCACTGAAACTCAAACCCAACTACCTCCTCTTCAGGAAAAAACTGAAAACACTACTTTTTAAATGAATCCTGGAAACATTCCTTACTGAATTATAAGGTAACACTGACCATCACACATAGTGCCCCTTCCTAAATCTCTATTGTCTGGTCTTCTCGTAAGCGCTCTGATGCCCGCAGGCTTTCAGCGCTATATAAATAAATAAATAAAATTGCATTATCCAACACACAGGTCATTGCTACACACATTGGAGAAACATGGTTCTGTCCTCATTTGGCGGAACATGTGGCTGAATTTGTGAGCAATTGTTTGACTTGCCAGCAGTTTACAGCAGGGCATACCATGAGAGTTGTGAGAGGAGCCATACATAGACCAGTAGGCCCATTTCAGCATCTACATGTGGATTATGTAGTCATGATCCAAGTTTGCCAAGGATACCGCTACATGAAAGTGGTTGTATGCCCATTCTCCAGGTGGTTTGAGGCAAGCCTCTGTTCAAATGCTGATGCCCTTTGAGCGGCAAGTCCCTAGTCAGGGAAGTATTCCCAAGATGGGGCGTGTGCGAGGTCCTGCGGTCTGAGAATGGCCCTCAATTTGCCAATGAAATGTTCCAGAACATCACTGTTGGGCATTCAACACAAGTTCGTCGGTGCGTACCACCCGCAAGCAAATACGGTGTGTGAACGCCTGAACCGCCTCCTGAAGGAGTGTATAGAAAAGACACAGCCGAGTACAAAAAAGAATTGGCTGCATTGCTCACCTCTCGCCTTGTTCGCATTGCGTAATAAGCCTGGGTCCGACCACCATTTAACGCCCCATGAGGTGGTGACGGGATGGCACATGCATCTCCCCCTGGCTCCTCCCACAATCACTGAAAGACTGAGAATAGTGCAAATGTGTTAGGACAGGAGATGCATGGATACACTACTTCTTTGGTGGATAGCGCTTCTTTTATCTCTCGCCTGATAAGACAACACTGGGAGGCCCAGAAGACAGCGAAGAGAGTAACTGCGACAGCGCAACACAGGACTCTGGACCTAAAAACTATGAATGTGGGGGACATTGTCCTCCTCTGAAAATTTCATCAGGTGTTGGAATGCACCAGGGTTCACGGGTCTGCACATTGTTGAGAAAGTGGCGACCGTGCTGTTAACTTGAGGGAAAGCAGGTCTGGAGCCACCTGGCCGACGTCAAGCCCTATAAAGCAGGGCCTCGCCTGGCAACAAGATCGCCTTGATCGACACAGCAACGTTTAGCACCTAGCAGAGCTACAAGCGCGTTCAGAACTTACACGACCGAGAGGAGGACATCCAATGGTCATGTGCTCGCGAGCAGAAGTAGTAGAGACTGGACTCCTTGTGGACATAGATTAGGGCATACTGTCTGTTATTTTTCTTTTCCGTACACAGTCTACGTGAGACATAACTGTTGCTGTTTGTTCATGTCCATGTTGCCCTCTGCCTATCACCAGATACTTTCTCAATCCAATTTGTCCATACTGTGAAGAGACCCAGCAGATTTAAAGCTCGAGCCCCAGAGTATACTATCTTGCCTTTATAGAGTATTTGGCCCAAACATACCCACAACTTGAGCATGACAATCCCCCTGTTCTCACCACACTGAGAGACCCATCAGTAAGAAAAGTGTGGGAAGAAGTGTTTGCATTCGCCATAAGCGATTACTTGGTCCGCGGGGCTTAAAAACATTTATAATACTAACCAAATAGCATATTTCTTCGCACATTTCAGGCAGGCAACTGTATCTTCAAGCTGCAAGGATCAAGCCGCATCAGTGAAAATTAATGACATATTAAAACATGTAATGGTTCTGTTGGTCTTACTTATTCCTAGCTGTCTTATTATATTCATATTTTGGAAAATTACCTGCGTTGTTAGTGCTACCGCTCTACCCCCTAATAACATTCCCCCAACCCAAGTAGGTGGAACAACCATTTCGGGTGGAGAGGATTACACTGCTGATAAGGTAAGCAGAGGTAAGTGCAGTGATGACAGACATTAAAGGGGTTGACATGTCACTGATACTGCTCGAGTGTCTAATAATATGTGGTATAAACACATGACCAAAGTAGGAAGGAAACCAGCAGGGGGAGCTATTATGTCTGTTCGTTAGTCCCCTATGCCATGTGTGCCTCCAGAAAGTTCATAGCAACTAAAATACCTGCATCAAGAGCACAATGCCTAATATATCTCTCGATGGTGACAACTCGAGGAAGGTTTCAAGGGAAGACAGCAACGTTCAGATGGATGTCTAAAACAACGTTCCTGTATGAAGATAATTACATAAAGACTGGGTTGGGGGCTGGGGGGGGGGGGGGGTTGACAAGCCTAGTTAGTAATTGTTGCTGGCTGTTCGTGGATGTCCACTTCCTGTGCGGTTATCTAGGCACTAGTTATGTGTGCGTGATTGAGTAATGTAGACACATCAGTCAAAGGTTGTTTCTGTACATGTTAATTATGTAATCAGTAACACGTGATAAATTCTGGCAATGGTAGCCATACGGGTGAAACAAAGAGCTGACTCGCATTTCGAACGTAGTCTTTATCAAGGCAGACACAGGTTAGGTGACATGGATGCTGGGAGCAAAATGTGTTGGTTTGAGGGCCTCCTTTTTAAAGGTGCCTGCTCCAAGCTGGATAGCTTATCTGGGAGAGAGTCTCCATAGCTCCGTTTGTCGTGCGGTTGAAACGTGCGTCAGCTCTTTGTTTCACCCGTATGGCTACCATTGCCAGAATTTGTCACGTGTTACTGATTACATAATAAGCATGTACAGAAACAACTTTGACTGATGTGTCTATATTCCTCAACCACGCACGCATAACTAGTGCCTAGATAACTACACAGGAAGTGGACATCCAGGAACTGCCAGTGCCAATTACTAACAAGGCTTGTCAACCCCCCCAGTACGCAAACTTCTGAGAACCCCGGAGTTTGGTTCTCTGACACACCATGTGCCAGGCGGCAGGCAACATTCCAATTCCGAACTAAAACAGTGCGCAGGGGACTGTTGATTCCCAACCCAAACTTAAACCCTTCAGAAAACAATTCCATAAAGACATTAGACATGATGAACAATTACTGGCAGCTAGATGAAGCTCGATCACCGGGTCCTCTGGGTATTAAGCGCATTATAAATAATCTATCATATCATATCACCCTGAAGGAACTACCATGTCCATGGACAAGAGTGAAGGAGACAGGAGGAGAGCCTTGGTGTTGGGAAAGACCACAGATACCAGTGTATGGCCAAGTGTACACAGAAGATGGATGGAAGGATGGAGTGGTAGGGAGCAAGGCACTGACAATAGCATAAGCACCAGTGAAAAAGGTACAAGAAGAAAATGACAAATGCCTGAAAGAGTCGGACGCGATAGCCAAGCTACTGACATGGGTGGCGAATGAAGCTGGACCAATGTGGATAATACCCCTGAAGACCCCAGCACTGTGCTATCAGAATAATGGTGAAGTTGAAGAAAATGTTGGATGCAGGAACAGAAGTACTGATGGACCACTACTGGGCATGCGGATCAAAGGCATACGAGAAGCTGCCACCCGACTGGGGAGGAGTTTGTTCGTTGGTACACATCAACATTCCAAACTTAGTCAGGCCGTGAAGCTCGATGAGTTCTCGAAAATGGACAATAACAAAAGGAAGAAGAGGTCGGTAGAAGGGGTACTGACTGCTAGACCGAGAAGCAAGCCGGATTAAGCAGAGTAAATATTGGAGGAAATTACTTCTCAGAAGCATCTGAAACAACATTAGATGAAATTCCAGCAGAACACAGGCTGTTCAGCAGGACAAAAATGTTATTTGCATCAATAATACCATCATACAGACGTACACGAACACAAAGTGGTTACAAATCACCCCTTGGGAGCTGATGGTGACAATCAACTCTACAGTAAATGGGTTCAGCACAATAAAAGAAGAGCTCCAAGCAATAAGGTTGGTGTTGCTCCAGAAGAACAAGTTACTTGCCAACTGTAAAGGTCTTTCGATTGGATGTTCCTCCCATGTATTCCTCATCTTAGATATATATCCTTACCTTCAGTTTTGCCTCGGAAAGGTTTTTCTCTCTCCAGCAGAGGGCGCTCCACTCGAGGCGACAACGTCGATGTCCCTCGGTGGGCTCCGTCAAGCACCAATGTCATCAGTTGTATAAAGGCCTCGAGCACACCCGTTGGCTTCAGTTCTGTTTTTTCGTGTATCACAGTCCATGACTATGGTTAAAGGCGTGCCTCTTTTGACCCCAGCCTCAAAAGAAATCAGAGTGTAAACCACGTAAACTGTAATGTGGGGTAGGTTGGGAGGGCCGATGAGGAATACGTGGGAGGAACCTCCAATCGAAAGAACGTTACAGTTGGTAAGTAACTTGTTCTTCGAATGGATTGTGCCCTCCCACGTATTCCTCATCTTAGATAGACTCCCAACAGTTTTCTATTGGAGGCAGGAGTACAGATATCTTTTTAGTCATGTACTGAATGTAGGTCAGATTTGGCAAATAAACCTCCTTGAGAGTCCAAAGCATAATGTTTTATGAAAGTATGCATGGATGACCATGTGGCTACTGCACAAATATCTTGTACAGGAACACCCCTTTTAAGTGCTGTTGAAGTTGCCATGCCCCTAGTTGAATGAGCTCTTAAACCCTCAGGGGAATCTTTTACAGCTAGCCTATAACACTCTGTTATGGCTAAGATTATCCATCTTGATCATGTTTGTTTAGTTACAGGTAGTCCTAATTTACAACCAATGTATCCCACAAACAGTTGGTCACACCGACGTATTTTTGACAATCTTGAGATATAAAAGCTAAGAGCCCTTCTAGGATCTAGCATATGTAGTCTTTCCTCTTCCTTACTTGTGTGAGGAGGAGGGTAGAAAGTAGGTTAATTATTTTCTGTGACAGGTGAAAGTCAAACTATTTTTGGGAAAATAGAATGTTTGACTCTAAGGACAACTTTATCTTTATGAAAGATGGTGTGAGGAGGACCACTAGAAAGTGCCTGCAACTCACTTACTCTGCGGGCTGATGTCAATGCAATTAGAAGTATAGTTTTCAGAGTAAGAAGCCTTAATGGGCAAGAATGTAAAGGCTCAAAGGGTGCACATGTCAGAATGTTCAGTACCAAATTTAAATTCCACACAGGAACTTGAAAAGGTATTGGTGGAAAAACATTGTTTAAACCTTTTAGAAATTGTATTATTAAAGTTATCTTAAAATAAGATTTTTCTTCTGACGAGCGCTTGAAGATGGATAGCGCTGCTACGTATCCTTTTATCGTACTAACCTGGAGCCCCAGATTAGCCAAATGTAACAGAAAAGATAATACCATTGGAATATCACATTGAAAAGGGTCCACATTCTTATCCCTGCACCAGTTACTGAAATTGTTCCACCGACACCGGTACAGAGATTTCGTTGCTGGCCTTCTGGCCGAAATCAAAATCTCCATAACATTATCCGGAAGGTCCCAATCCTTGTATCTCAACCTCTCAGAAGCCATTCGTGAACGTTGAGTATGTTGACCTCTGGATGGAGAATGTGACCTCACTCTTGCGAGAGAAGATCCTCTCTTTTTGGAAGACGTATTGGAGGGCAGATGGACATGTCGAGAAAGTCTGGGTACCACGTTCTCCTGGCCCAATCCGGGGCAATTAGGATCATGGTTTTCCCGAACTTCCTCAACCTCCGGATTACTTGAGGGATCACAGGGACTGGAGGAAACGCGTATAGCAGTGGAAACTCCCAGTCCAGTACAAATGCATCTCCTAGAGCTCTTCTCGGGGGAAATTCCCTTGAGCAATACAGTTTTCATTTCCTGTTGACACTGGTCGCGAACAGATCCACTTGAGGGGTTCCCCAAAGGGTGAAGATCTCCAGAAGGACTTCCTGAGCTAACTCCCACTCGTGGGAGACTGTGCTCTGCCTGCTCAGAGCGTCTGTCGCTATGTTTTGCTCTCCTGCTAGGTGAATGGCAGATAAAGAGATCCCTTCTTGTATTGCCCAGAACCAGAGCTGAATTTCCTCTCTGCACAGTGGTAGTCCCCTACACCTCCTCTCTTGTTGAGGTAGAACATGGCCACTGTGTTGTCCATCATTATCAGGACATTCTTTCCCCGTACAGCTGGCAGGAAGGCCTTCAGTGCTAGTCTAATTGCCCTCAGCTCCAATAGGTTGATGTGTAGTTTGGACTGCGATGGAGACCAACAACCGCTGATCGTCAACTCGTTGGTGTGAGCCTCCCATCCGTAAGGGAGGTGTCCGTCACAACTGTTATTTCCGGCCATGGTTGCCAAAAAGATTCCCCTCTGAGGATGTGCTGTCTGCAAGTCCACCATTATAGATCCTGTGCCACCCTGGTTGGAACCTGTAAAAGGTCTGACATTTCCCCTGAAAATTGGGACCATTGAGTCTTGAGAGCCCATTGAAGAGATCTCATTCTCAATCTGGCCTCTGGCACCAGAAAAATGCAGGATGCCATGAGACCGAGCAACCTGAGAAAGTCGAAGGACAGTAGATACTGGGCATTCTGGAATTTTGTTACCATCTGCAGAATGTGGTGAGCTCTCTCTTTGGGAGGCGAGGCTTTGTCCGAACAAGTATCCAAGACTGCTCCTATAAACTGGAGTTTCTGTGATGGTATCATGTTTGACTTTTTTAAATTCAGAAAAAACCCTAGTTTGTGAAGGAAGTGGCAAGTCTTGGATAGATGGTCCTGGGCCTGTTCTGGGGAATGTGCCCTGATCATCCAGTTGTCCAAATAGGGGTAGGCATGAATCCCCTCTCTTCTGAGACTCGCTGCCACTACCGCCATCAACTTGGTGAAAACTCTTGGGGCGGAGTTTAACCCGGATGGCAGAACTCTAAACTGATAGTGAGAATTGCCAATCGCGAACCTCAGGTACTTTCTGTGCTCGAGATGGATTGGCACATGAAAGTAAGCATCCTGAAGGTCTAATGGTACCAACCAGTCTTGAATTTGGAGAGCCTGAAGGATCTGAGAAAGAGTGACCATCTTGAACTTGTCCTTCCTGAGGAACTTGTTCAAGTTTCTCAAGTCCAAGATGGGTCTCAGTCCTCCATCCTTCTTTGGAATGAGGAAATATGGGGAATACCAACCCTTGTTCCTCTCTGCTACAGGTGCATGCTCTATTTCACCTTTTGTAGCAGGGTTAAAACTTCCTGCAACAGTAGCAGGTCTGGATTTTTGGTGGAGTTGTATTCCGATGGGTGATTCTCAGGTTTCTTTAGAAAGGAAAGGCAGTAACCTTGGGATACTGTTTCCAGCACCCAAGCATCTGCAATGCCCCGCCATTCTTTCAGATGCTGTGAGATCCTGCCTCCGACTGGGGTCTTGTGAACAAAAACCTCAGAGTGGTTTTGCGGCAGCTCCAGCAGCGGCTGAAGGGACAGATGCCGCTGCTGGGGCAGATCTAGCACCTCTTTCTCGCCCCGAGGAAATTTCCTTTGCCCTCTTTGACTGGCGTCTCCCCTTCCTTTCCAAAATGAGGAGTAAAAACGAAAGGGAGGACCCCTCCAGGAAGATTAGCCTGTGTAGGGGCGATGCTGAGGTTGTCTTATAGAGGCACTGAGTGACTTTGCCGCTGCCTTGGAGGTCTGCAGTTTCTCCAAACTTTCATCTGCCTTGCTGCCAAACACCCTCGAGCCATCAAATAGCATATTAAGAAGTCTAGATTGAACATCTGGTGCGAAACCTGACTTCCTTAGCAACACAAATCTGCGTAGCACTGCGCTAGACGCCATGGACCTTCTGATACTGTCAGCTGTGTCCAAACCTGCTTGAAGGCATTCCCCCGAAGCCTCCTTGCCATCCTTTATTATGGACAGGAAACCATCACATTCCTCTTCTTCCGGGATGTGTTGAGCTGCCGCTGACATGCAGTCCCACAGAGTATAAGTGAATCTCGCCAGAGTGCAAGATACATTTGTGGATTTTAGAGATCTACTCCCTGATGTAAAAACCTTTTTTGACCATGCATCAATCTTTTTGTCATTCCTATCAGGGGGAATTGTAGGGTATGCAACATTTTTTGTTGATGTGGCTGCCTGAACTACCAGGCTCTCAGGAGATGGATGCTTACTCAAGTACTCTGGATCAGAGTTACAAGGTCTGTATTTTGCCACATATTTTTTATTTTCTGCTGGAATGGATTGAGGTTTTTCCCAAGCAACATTTACTCTCCTTTGCGAGGCAATATGAAAAGGAAGTATGGGATCTGGTTGAGGACTTCCTGACAAAATATCTGTCATATCATCATCCTGGTATACAGGTGAGTTCCTACCCCAACCCGTAAATTCTGTTACTTTGTTCATAGGTTTTATATAACCCAAATCAGCATGTTCTGCTGGATCTGGTTTTTCAAACTCGTACTCGGGGGATGTTTCTAGCCCACTCGCAGATTGTAAACATTCATACAGGTCTTGCATTTTTGAGTGAGGATCAATTAATTCCTCAGGGACCTCCCTTGCACCATACTTTACCCCTGCTGTTGAAACCTCAGGTTCATCTTCTTCTTCATCTTCCTCATTTCCTGAAGACATTTCTCCATATATGGATGACATAGTTTGGAAGAAATCATGCCTGCTTTCTGGGTGAAATACTTTCTCAGGAATAGGTTTCACTCCTGTAATTGGTGTCGATGTCGACAGAAGCGTCAATGGCGTCAAAGTCATGGCCGTTACCTTCGAAGTTGTCGAGGCATTCTTCGATGTTTTCAAAGGCGCTAGAAATGTTATCGAAGGTATCTTCGAGACAATCAACGCCGTCGAAGGAGCCTTTGAAACAATCAACGCCGTCGAAGGAGTCTTTGAGGTCGTTGATAGTGTACTCGACGTAACTTTTTTCGGCTGGGTCGTCAACCCCTTATATTCGACAGCCTTCGATGGTGTGTTCGAAGATGTTTTCGTCGAGGTTCTTAATGGCGTATCAACGTCTAAAGTCTTTTTCTTAAGGTCTGCCTCCTTTTTATGCACTGGAAGGATTTTCTTTTTAGGTGTTTGGGAAGAATCCCTAGAAGACACCCTCGACAATTTGTCTGATTTCCTAGTTTTAGACCTTCCCCTGTCACTTTTTTGTGCATAGAGGCATGATCTTCAACAGACATTTTTGAGGGGCTCTGGGCCGCATTCTCAAAAATTCTCATCATCGATGCCATAAATGCCTCCCACTTTTTAGGGGAGTCATGCTTTGTTGGACATGTAATAACTTCCTCCGATGTAATCGAGGAAGAAGGAGATCGGTGCCGTCTTTTCTTCGCTTTTTTGGACGAAGAAGAAGAGGACTTCCTTGATCTACTTCTCGATTTGGATTTTTTATGGCGTTTCACCGAAGACTCAGCCGAGTCTTTCTTCTCTCTCGAAGAAAACTTTGAGGATTCCTCCCCCACCGCCAGTTTACCTCGTCTTTCTTTCAAGGCCGTATGGGTCATAGACCGACAAGAACCGCAGTCGATTCGATGTTCAGAACCGCGGCACCAGAGGCAGTTACGATGAGGGTCGGTCAGCGACATTTTTCTTCCACACCTTTGGCATTTCTTAAAACCCGTTTTCGGAGTGGACGGGTTTGAAGAAGACTACATAATTCGCTATAACTGAAGCGCCTTTTATCTCTATCTAAAGCAAAGTTAACGGAAAAACGGAACTGAAGCCAACGGGCGCGCTCGAGGCCTTTATACAATTGATGACGTCGGTGCTCGACGGAGGCCGCTGAGGGACATCGACATCGTCGCCTCGAGTGGAGAGCCCTCTGCTGGAGAGGTAAAATAAATTCCAAGGTGAAACTGAAGGTAAGGATATATATCTAAGATGAGGAATACGTTGGAGGACACAATCCATTCGAATAGATATGTTCTGGTCCTCCTCACAGCCATGGATGGAGGAGTATGAACAAAAATAGGGAGTTCCTGTTGCACATTCACAACTCCCAACAATGAAGACAACGGTACCCTATCCGATGCAGTGGCGCAGCTGACGCAGATGCATGCCAAAATGGAAGCAGCAGCAAAGGGGACTGGAAAGGACCAGAGCTGAATAGCATACATTTGGTCATGGATGCCGTAATGGCTGTCAGACGGATTACAAGTGATAATGGGAGCAGTAGTACTGGCAGCAACATCAATGTGTGGGAACAAAATATGCATGGCAAGGTGCAAGAAAACAGCGGAAGAGGCTATCGGAATGCAGGTCCTGATGGATGTAAATATACAAGGAGCGAAAGACGCGATTGTGGCAGAAAGAAACAAGATAAGAGAAAGAATTGCACAATGTGAACTGTTCCCACTTGGAGAAATGAAGCTGGACAACCCATTCAATGCAAAATACTATGAGGGGAGGGGGGTTTGGTGTAACCCCGAAGGAGTATGCTGTTATATGAACTGGTCGTTTGATGATCACACAAACTACTATGGGCACCTCAGAGGCATAACAAAGATATGGCAGCCAACAGCAAAGGGACTGCTGTATAAGGATGTGGTCAACAGGTCGAACAGAGTGGGCCTGAAGAGGGGTGGGGGATCTTACCACCACCCATTCCCACTAAATTCATAACAAGGAAGAAGGCCAGGAAACACTGCAATCACCCATTCTATTTTGAACGAGATTATGCCACACTGGTGGGGTTTTGTTTTGAACCAACTACGAAAACGTTTCCATGCGCCTGGTTAAGTATTACAATTCAAAAAGGTGTCGCAGTTGATGTGGGGCAAAAAAAGGGCTTTTGACCCTTACCCCTTGAGAAAACAGTTGAATAAAAGATGCTCCACACTTGAGGAACTGCGCCACAACGTTTTTGTGGAAACTGAAATTTATTAATTATAATGCCCTTTTGGATAACACGTGTTTCGACACACCAGTGTCTTTCAAATCAGGGCTGGTGATAAAACTAGTAAGTGTGTAGCCAAATTCACATTGAAAAATATGTATCAGAGATCATGATGCACAGTCAAACAAATATAGAAGCAAACCATGAAAGCAAAAAATTTAATTAAATTAAAAATAGTCACAGAGAAAAAAGGAGGGGTGAAGGGGAGGAGGTTCAAGGTAAGTAAAAAGAAAGCACAAAGGTAAAAAACAATGCATTAGTACATACTCATAGGTCAGTGCCTAGTATTATTTAGACAAAAAAGTAAATCTTACTTAAAGTAATTGATATAGAAGTGTGCCCATGGAGGCCTTACCTATATTCCAAATCAAGGGTCTTCAATTCAGTAGAACAGAAAGTCATGGGTTAAATCCCCCTATTATAATTCATGCCAAAATATCACATTTTAGACAGTAAATGCGTGTGACTCGTCATTTAAAAAGTCCAATGTTATCAAAGTCTCCTACATTGCGTATTATTGAAACTATATGTCTAATTAGAAAATCCTACAATAGTGAATTACCCGAAATTAAAATGACCTCAATTATACAGGTTAAGAATTATTTTTAAGAAAGTGTCCATGTAAATACTGGATAATATCCTAGCATGGTGGAATACTTAATACGCTAAACAGCGTTTGACTGGAACGCGGCAAAACAATTCAAATAATGTGCTCGTAGACCAAATAATGCTAAGTCCAAAGACGCCGTAGTTGCGTGTATACTTGCGTGTATAAAATATGCGCTTACTCTGATCCAAACACAGCCAAATACTTGATACGCTAAGCAGCGTTTGACTGGAACGCGACAAAACAATTCAAATAATGTATTGGTAGACCAAATAATGTTAAGTTCAAAAACGCCGTAGTTACACGTGTATAAAATATGCGCTTACTCTGATCCAAACACGGCCAGCACATTGCTCGAGTTGCAGCCGTGCGACAGAATGCGCTCGATTCCATAATGATGAAACATCACAACAAAATAGCGCTGAAAGCACAAAAGGATTGTGCTGCAGCTTACCTCCGGCTTGTACTCAATCTTCTTTCGTCTGGGTCGGTCGGCAAAGCGGTTTCTCCCAAGTTTACAAGGGTTGTCTAGGCAACCCTAGTCCTATTTCTATTTCCATTAGGTCCTATTCGGAGAGTCAGGCAAAATAGATGAGCGCCATATTATGAGTTCAAATTATGGTAACGGGAATACGAATCGTCGGAATAGACAAAGGGTCCCCATGGGGCTGTAGTTTTAGCATGCTGAGACGGAAGTGCTAAAAATAAACAAAAAAGTTAAACCTGGAATCTACAGATGATCAATAAAGTCAGGTGAAATACTATAAACGGTTGTTATTGGGCAAAGTGATGGGAAAAGCAAAAAAATGTGTCAATAGATATCTAAGTATATTGCCAGATAGCAGAACAAAGCTACAGTAGTAGATGAAGTGACAAAGGTGATGGGGGCACGGCTGAACACAATACCATTCATGCTAATCATGTGTTTGCATCCCCGAGATTACATGAAATAGATCATATAAACAATTTTACTGCAAAGCCAAAAGGTTCAAAATACTACAGTATTGTAAATGCTAGTCGAGAACAAGGAGTAACATATAGCATTGTCGTACAGATAAAATATCAACAGGAACACATGAATGCATTTCTTTAAAAAGTTTGTGTTACTTCCCCATCAGAGGAAGTACGCCATTTCATGGTCTTGGTTCAGGCCAAATTCTGGTGCTCTAAATTTACAAATTGTGCGAGCTTCCATCTGGCAAAGGAGGATCTCTCTATTACCGCCCCTCTCACCTAGAGAGGCTTGCCTCAATCCAATGAACCTCACATTCATTTTATCATCCAATTGATGCTTAGTTTGCCAATGTTGTGCAAGTGGTAATGTGGAATCAGATTTACTCCTAGCATAGATATGCTCACATATTCTATACCTGAGTTCTCTTATGGTGCTCCCAATGTATACGTGTGCATATTATGGCATATACTATGTATTTGCTACAACAATTGATGGTATCTTTCATCCTGAGAGTAGTTCCTCTTGAATCCGAAAAATTCTCTGTGTTACGGTGTGCTAATTTGCACATGCTACACGACCCACATTTCCTGAATCCTGTCGGTTTCTTCGGCAACCATAGTTCTTGTCTTGGTATTGGCAAATCAGGGAGTAGGGATGGGCGGAGTATATTTTTCAAAGAGTTTGCTTTTTTGAAAATTAGTTTAGGTTTTTCATCGATATGATCTCTGAGATGATAATCCAGTTTGAGCAAATGCCAATTCTTGTTTAGTATCTTTCTAATTTCAAAGTTGTCATGTGAGAATGTTGTAATAAAGTTGACTTTGTTGAGTTCCTCTGATCGATTAGGATTCTTAGGTGTTAGGGTTACATCCCTATTCATGGTATCAACTTTTGCATATGCCATGTCTATATATTTCTTGTTGTAACCTCTCTGATGAAATCTGTGTTTCAATAGATCACATTCCTCATTAAAGTCATTAGTATTGCCACAGTTTCTACGGGCTCTCACAAATTCACCCTTTGGTATGTTTTTTTTATTACTGTTCGCTGGTGACAACTAGTTGCAAAGAGGGTTGAATTTGCCTCAGTTGGTTTTCGGAAAGTTTTTGTCAGTAATTTGCCAGTCATCACACATATGGTGAGATCTAAGAAATCCAAGGTAGAGTCACTGGATGGTCCTGAAAGAAAAATACCCTCTGTGTTGTTAAGACGATCTCTGAATTCAAGTAGTTCTTGGGCATCACCTTTCCAGATAAGTAAAATATCATCGATAAATCTCGTCCACATCACAATTTTGTCATGAGCATTTGGATCTGTGTAGACATATTTGTCCTCAAACTTGCTCATGAAGAGGTTTGCAAGGGCCGGAGCGTATTTAACACCCATGGCCACTCCCTGTTTCTGCTTGAAGTATTTTTTGTCGAATATAAAAATATTGTTCTCCAAAGTTATTGTCAGCATTTCTTTCAGCATGGTCACGTAATGGTAATGTGAAGCAGATTCCCCACGAAAAGTGTAATCTATAGTTTCGATAGCTGCCTCGTGTTTAATCGAGGTATAAAGAGCTCGGACATCCCAAGTGACAAGTTTGTAAGACTCATCCCATTGGATAAGTTGTAATTTAATGATGACATCAGTAGAATCTTTGCAAAAAGCTCTGATTGTAGGTACACGTGGGCTTAGGATATTGTCAAACTCGTTAATCTTCTCTGTGACACAACCAATACCGCTTACGATTGGTCTTCCCTCCGGTATTTTATTGAATGTTTTATGTACTTTGGGTAAAAAGTATATGGTTGGGACCACAGGATGTGAGACAGTTAAATAAGCTCTTTCACCGTCAGTGATGAGGCCTTTCCTTTCCCAATTTTGGATTTGCTCAGCTATTTGAATTTTAATTTCCATAGTGGGATTTGTTCAGAGTTCTTCATAACAAAGGTTATTCACAGCCATTTGTATGTAATCAGCACGGTCCATTAGAATTATTTTCCCCCCCTTTATCAGCTTCCTTAATAACTATGGATCGGTCCATTTGCAGATTTTTCAAAGCTTTGGACTCTTCTGGAGTCAGGTTGTTCTTTTTGTTCTTGAATCTCATGCTTGACTTGTTCTTTCGCTCAAAGAGATTATTGATCTCCATTTGAACTACTTTATGGAAGGCATCGATCATATTATCTTGAACAAATTGCGGAGTAAATTTGGATCGAGCCTTCATTTCCTGGGTAGTGATGCTAATGGGTTGGATTTTCAGATCATGCAGTGTTTCATGTAGTTCCAAATCATCTACTTCAAGGGTTTGTAATAGATGGATATTCTCTATATCTTGTATGGATAATGGAGGTGGCAACGGTTGGAAATTTAAACAGGTCAATCTGTATTTGAATTTGATCATATCTGTACGTAGGGGCAAAGGAAAGGCTTTTATTAAGTAATGTAATTTCATCTGCTGTTAGTTATTCGGATGAGATGTTCATTACGAGGTCGTTTCTGGGTTTGTTCCTGTAGCTAGCCGAGCTCTGGCTCTTGTCAGACGTCTGTGATCCTCTAAAGCATCTGGATTTCCGCTGTCTTGATCACCCCCTCCTTTCCTCTCCTCCGGTTAGTATTGGTTTGGGGTTTGTTGATGGGATTGTCTGAAAAAAGACTTGTTTAGTGTTGGTGAATCTATTTCCTTTTTTGTAACGTCTTATCTGGTTCAAAAAACCAGAACCTTCAGTATTCCGATCTGCTTCCCTTGGTTCCTCTTTATCAGTCTTGGAATCCACATCAGAGCTACCAGGTGAAGTATTAGGTGTACTTTCCTTAGAAGATGGTTTAGACAGTTTATTATATTTTTCTTCTGCTGTGCCGGTATACCCTGCACCCAACCACTACCTGACCTGCGGTCGACCTCAGACTTAATGCTGGTGGCTCCATGGCAGTGCACCAATATCTTCAAAGATGGCTGTAGACCTACAGCACTACACACCTACACTCAATAGCCACCCTTCTATGCCCATAAGGTGGACTGCAACTTTCCCAGTCTCAAAAATGACAGACACTTCAATGGGACTGGGGACACCTGACACTATAGCCTGAGGATGCACCAACCTTCCATGAATGAGAAGCTTAAAATCCTGACTGTGAGCTCCCGGGATATCTCCTGAGCAGATTCAATGTCGTTTTACACCTACATTTGCTTCATTTTCCCCACCATTACATTTATGCTTTGGAATTCAGGAAGAGGACCACTAAAAACCGAACGAATAAAGGCCAGGGCCGGTTGGAAAGCACAGGATGTAAGGGCCAGTAAGCAAAGTTCCTCCATAGACTTCCTTTACAGAGGAATTTCACACCCAGAACCAGCATGGGTCATTGAATAAGACTGGCTGCAGTATTTCCTATTTCCTATGATATACCCCACCTTTTGTAAAATTGTTACTGCCACAACCTTTACAATGCAAATTGTACCCTGAAATACTTGCTTCTCAGCACATGACAGCACAGCACAGGTAGTGTGTTGGGCTGATTTTCCCTTAAAATGTCTGTTTACCTGCAAGCCAATGCACCATTCAACTTGCTGGGAGTAGAGCCGGTCTTTAAAACTGTTAATGTTGTCAGGAGGAGTTTCTAGAGAGGAAAATATGGAATATGGACACTGTCAACCATGCCATCCTGCTCAACCGTCTCCGTGATAACCTGGGTATCACTGGTCTGGCTCTGGCATGGCTGGCCTCTTTCCTTTCCGGTCGACCTTCCCAGGTCCAAATGGGCTCCTTCCTCTCTGACATCTTTTTCTCCACCTGTGGTGTCCCCCAGGGATCCAACCTCTCTCCCTGGCTTTTCAACCAGTATCTGGCACTCCTTGCCCACCGCATCGCCGCTCTCTGCCCCCACTTCCAGTGCTATGCGGACGATACCCAGCTCATTTTCAGGCTACCCTCGGCCTCCTCCTCTCCTTCCCTCATCTCTGACTGTCTGTCTGCTATCCAGGAATGGTGTGCCGCCAATGACCTCTGCCTTAACGCCAGTAAGACTGAGATTCTACTCATCGGCGCACCCACTCCCTCCTTCCCTGCAGCTCTCTGGCCGGCCTCCCTTGGCCCCCTTCCGGCCCCTACCTGCAAGGCTAAAAACCTCGGGGTCATCTTCGACTCCACACTCTCCTTCTCTCCTCATATATCTGACGTCTCTAAGAAGTCACACTACCAGCTGCACCTCCTCAGAGGTATTCTTCCCTTCCTCTCCTTCCCCCAGAAGCTCACTGTCTCCCGAGCCCTGGTTCTCTCAAGGCTGGACTACTGCAACAGCCTCTATCTTAATCTGCCTGCCTCCACTCTCCGCCCTCTGCAACTTATCCAGAACAGAACTGCGAGACTTGTCCTTGGCCTCAAGCCCAGGGACCGTATCTCTCCAGGACTGAAATCTCTTCACTGGCTCCCAGTGGCTGCGAGGATTAAGTTCAAAACCCTCTGCATTGTCCACAAGGCCTTCTGGGGCCTGGGGCCTAAATACCTTCAACTCTCTCTTCCTAAATATCTTCCTTCACGAGCCCTTCGCTCATCCGTCTCCAACTCCCTCATGGTCAGCCGCTTCTCTAAGCAACGAGCTGGGGGTAGATCTCTCTCCGCAGCAGGGGCCTCCCTCTGGAACAGCCTTCCTGCCTCCCTGAAACTTGAGGAGAACCATCTCCGGTTCCGGAAGCACCTCAAAACCTTCCTCTTCGCTTCTGCCTTCTCTCTCCCTCTCCCCTGCTAAACCTTCTTAACTCCCCACTGAATTCTGCACTAAACCTGCATCTGGGCCACTCTCAGCGACCTCGGTCCAGGGCCCAGCCACTCTCCACTTGCACTGCCTCCCTGGCTCCCCCTGCACTGTGGGACTGTCAATGTATCCCTACAGCCCCCTTCCCAGCACTTGCTCTGCACTTACCTCGCACTTGCCACCAGCTGGCCCTTTTTATTTATCATTTATTATTTATTTTTTATTACGCTACTTACCTTGTACTGCACTTTCCCCCCACCTCCTCCCCCTGCACTTTCTCCTTTTCCCCTTACCTCTGCACTTGCGCGATCTGAATGACACCTGGCCTAGTAGGATCGTTTGTCTGTCTTCCCCTTGTTTCCCTCCCTCCCTGCCTCGTCGCGCCTTGAAACACTTGTGTATAGGCGCGTTACAAATACCATATAATATCATATCATAATGGTGATCAAATGAAACGCCCTTACCTTCATTCTTGTGTGTTTATGAATTCCTCTATAAAATAAATCCTCTGCCTGAGCATTCAGAGTTATTGACCTTGGACATATCTGCAGAATCATGATACTTTGCTCAACAGATAAACAGTCCAAGGATCACCGCCAATTGAAAGGGCCTCTCGTTCCAACCAGCCTACAAGTCTATAGATCCAGTCTGCTTGTGGCCACGGGAGTTATTTATTTGCGGAGCACATCATTCACTCTAAGACACAGGTCTGCAACCTGTGTTGTCCAGATGTTTTGGACTACAATTCCCATGATCCCTTACAATTGACTATGCTGGCTAGGGCCGACGGAGGTTGTAGTTCCAAACATATGATGTACCAAAGATTGCAGACCTGTGCCCTAAGATATCTTGGTGCTAAGGGAACCCAAAAGATGAGCCTGTGCTATTAGTTAGTGGGTGTGGACAGCAAGGATTGTAAGGGCTAGGAAGCGAGTGACAGAAAATTCTGCCTAGAGCAGAGAATGGGAGCGAGATTGTCTAAGATCTTGTGGGCACAGCTCGAGACCAGCATAGGTCCTTTTCGCCCCAAAAAACTGCAGCAAAGCTTACAGTTAGGTTTATCATTTAGCCAGTCTCTCACTGACTTCCCCCCTCCAACGTCACTTTCCTCCTTCTTGCTCTCCTGCCATCTAAATCTACCAACTGCGTTTCTCTTCCTGTATAGGGCTGTGAAGTAGCTTCATGGCACTATCATACGCTGTCTGAGCATCATAACCCAGGTAATAAATAAAGCTTGGTGCCGCCTGTTTTCCCTCAATCCTAACGCATTCCATTGTCACCCATAGCTCCCTACCCTGGTTTACAACTCTGAAATGACCTCTTTGAACATCAAGCACTACAATAGAGAAACCACACTCCCCAACATATACCGTATCGAATGAACCCCCTCTACTACCACACAACCCACTCACACTGAATACGGGCTTGATTACTATAGCCCAGGCGAGCCAAGGTATTCATGGAGCCCCTTTAGGTCTCTGCAGACAGTGTACCCAGTGCCCTAGACTAGGGACACCACAACCAGTATTGCCTCTAGGACCACTTGGCATACCCCTTTGGTGTCACATCTAGAGTAAAATCTTGCACTCGCCTCTTGTAATTATATGTTGTATGCCTCGTACAGTGCTCTGTATGGTGACCTTTGGTCCCAGGCATGCGCTATTTAAAACAATAACACACATAAATCAGGTATTAACTAAACTTGGAAAATCAAGATCTCATTTTGCAATGACATTTTCATACTGGTGTGACTGCAAGAGTGTACAGTTGTAGTTTCAGAGTCCTTAAATGGCATTAGGCCAGGCGTGAGAATGTTTAGCCAAACCTGGCTTTTCAGCTCACCTTTTTTATGCAGGTGCTTGTGTAGAAACACGCATAGATTTCAGAGTAATGCAAGCTAAACGTTGCAGGCTTGTTGGCGTCTTGCTCTGACTGGTACTCAAGGCGCTTTTTTACAGTAGGCATCTCACCCCTTTCTAGCTACTCTTGTGGGAGAGAACCACTATCCAGATGCCTTGATACTAGGATTCCTGGGCACTAATCATGGTCTCTTGGTCACCACCAGGCGAGAGATCCTTGGCAAATAACTTAATCTCCTACATACATTGGCTTCTCTCTTGTATGGAAATGCCTCCAAAACTCACAGTGGTGCTGCAAACAGCAGCCACGAGGAGTCTTGGAACACCCGCACTTCCGGACTGTTGCCGCCCCTGTTAGCCTCCAGCTGATGGCAACGTTTGGGTACAGATCGGTGTCGATGGGGCCGACAGCCCATGACCTTGACGCCTAGGCCCAGGCCTGGTGTGGGTGACGATGCCTCATGACGGCAGAAGTGACCTGCCTGGAAACTCACGCCACGGTTCAACGGCCTATTGTCGGCTCGCGGCCTTGAGCTGTTCCCTCATTGTTCTAAATACTTGACAAACCCGAGGCCTTTTCACTTTCCCGTCGAAATTGCCTCCACTCCCTGTCAGGAGCGCCGCAGGGGAGTCCATTACTTCTCGTGAGTCCCTTTCCCCAGCTGACAAGTCATTTAGCGGCTTCTTGTCGCAAAGGCTGCCCCGTGTCAAATTAGCTGGGCCCCCCATTGTCCCCATTACCGAGTGCAAAGCCATCATGGGTAATGCTACGAGGGCCCCTCACTTGTCACCCCTCGTCAGGATGAAAGGGAGTGTGCTTACATATAGCTGACAGGTAATCTCCCCATCCGCAATTAGCTCAATTAGTCTTGTCATAAACAATCCGGTGGGCAAGCAAGCAACACAAACAGATCAACACAGCAAGGCCTCTAGGTATTAATGGCGCGTAATGGGCATATCGAGTGATATCATGCTTGCCGTTAGTTATTTGTTTATTTTGAAGACCCCGGCTCAGCTGGCGCGCCTGTCAGGCGCTACCTGGCCGGCACAAATTGCTCCCATCCACTTTCATTAGCTCGTCGCTCGAGGGGACGCGCAAGTAGCGGCAAGGCGCAGGCGGACGGATCGTGGAACGTGGGTCCAGGGCACACCTGCCTGCCAGGAAACAAAACTGGGCCTACACTGCTTTCCACTGGTCGACGCCATGGCCCGACTGCCCTTAAAGCAAAAGTTTTAGCTGAGCAGAAATACTGTAAACAATAGAACACTGCCAAACCAGAAAAAAAGGTACGCTGACCGATGCAGTTAGAGAAACGTGTAGAGGGGGTGAACATGGGGATTATTCAGGTCCTTTGCTTTAAGTATTCTCTTCACTGGTACAGCTAGTTATTTTTAGGCATCAAAAGCAAAGTTGTACCACCTTACTGATTGTAGATACTCATTTTATCCACAATATGTCTAAAGCCTCTGTGTGATGGTGTGGGCCTGTGCGGTTGGAAATACCACACACAAGCTAATAAGCCTTGGCGTTGCAGTTTGTTGGGACCGCGGACTGCGTTGGAACTACAGTTTCCTTGACGAACTGTTGTGCATTGGGCTCCGTGCACGTTGCATGTCATGGGTCGGGATGCTGATTAGCTCCTCCTTGGCCTGTGCTGCTTGTTGGTGATTGTTTGGTGTGCAGGCATGGGCCGCTTGCTGCCGATTGCTTGGTGTGCAGGCTCGGGGCGTGGAACAGAAGTGGGCGCAGTACGGAGAGCTGGAGCGGGAACGTGAGCAGGACGAAGCGCTCATTGAAGGTCAGAGAGAGCGGAACGGGGCACCTTCCCTGCTGACAATCTTCCTCGCACTCTCCGGTGCGGCGTGTGAGGGAGTAGCAGCCTCCCTCACCGTTGATGGGCAATCTCACTGCGTGTACCGGATAGCCTTGGGAGAGCTCAGATGGCTCCCCAGGCATGGGATAAGTGAACTGTTTGCATCTTTGCACACATGTGAAACCCATTTGAAAGTATGTGAAGGAACAGACAATGTGCACGGAGAAACACTTGCTATTGGGAAGGAAATGGCTATTTATGTTGTCATTTGAACATCTGGCAGATGTCTGACAAGTGCCAGATCATTTATGTATGTTTGTCGATTGCCACATGGCCAAAGTACATGCATGCTAAATGTGCTCAGTGTATTATGTTTTCTATACGTATCGGCTACGTGGGCTACAATGTTTGTGCAACTATGCTAGGTTGCAGGAGTTCGTAGTTCAGGTGGAACAGGTGTATGAGGATTATAAGTGATTATAGAGGAAACAGTGAATTAGCCATGTTGTGCTAGTCAGGAGATATGTGGTATCCAGAGTGGTACTGATGGTATGTTTTTTCCCCTCAAACCCCAAAACCATCCAATAAAGTTTCCTAACCCTCTTACTGGTTTCCCTACCCATTGTGAGGAGTCAGACATGGGAGATGGACACATAGGTGGAGTTTTTTCACAAGTCACCACTTAATACATACAACAAAAATCACACAGCGATCATTTGATTGTTTCAACTTTACAATATAACATAGAAATTCAAACATACAAATTATAAACAGAAATCCTTATGAGCAGGGTTGGATCCCCTTCCCATGGATCAATTCAGGATGTTTTAAACCAAAGTTCAATTTCAGGAAAGTTCCTTTCACTAGCCAAGTTCCACTCCAGATAGAATACAGTTTGTTTCATCCAATGTATGAAATGCGAGAGCGTAGTGCAGATGAGAGCGGAAAGCGGGTGAGTGTAGAGAGCGGGCGAGTGTGGTGAGTGTGGAAAGCGGGTGAGTGTAGAGAGCGGGCGAGTGTGGTGAGTGTGGTGAGCGGGTGAGTGTGGTTGAGCGGGTGAGTGTGGTTGAGCGGGTGAGTGTGGTTGAGCGGGTGAGTGTGAAGAGAGGATGAGCGTGGAGAGCGGATGAGCGTGGAGAGCGGATGAGTCTGGGGAGCGGATGAGTGTTGGGAGTGCGGATAGTGCATGAGTGTGGAGAGCGCATGAGTGTGTGTGAGCGGACGAGTTGTGGGGAGCGGATGAGCGCGGTTGAGCGCGGAGTACGGTTGAGTGCGGAAAACGGTTGAGTGTATAGAGCGGCTTAGTATGAGGAACCGAAAAGAGCGGAGGACTGTGGAGAGCGGAGGACTGTGGAGAGCGGAGGACTGTGGAGAGCGGATAAGTATGGAGAGCGGGTGAGAGCGGAGATCGGGTGAGAGCGGAGATCGGGTGAGTGTGCAGAGAGCGGTTTGAGAGTGGAGAGCGGACAAGAGTGGAGAGCGGACGAGAGTGGAGAGCGGATGACTTTGAGAGCAGACGAGTGTGGGGAACGCATGAGTGTGGGGAACGCATGAGTGTGGGGAGCGCATGAGTGTGGGGAGCGCACGACTGATTATGGACTGAACGAGTGTCCTACCTCAACCAGTATGTAGACTGGACGAGTGGATAAACTACACGAGCATATAGTCTCGACAAGTGTCTAGACCTGACGAAGTGTGCGGTCTGGACGATGGTGCAAACCAAACGTAGGGTGCGGACTGGACGAATGTGTGGAGCGGTCGAGTATGAGGAACGGACGATTATGTGCAACAGACGATACTTAACATGCCTTGGAATGAAGGAAACTCTTGAAAACATACATCACGCCACACCCCACGCTTACTCTCTCCCTTACACCACCACTCATCTAGAACACAGAGATACTATGACACCATTCGGTATAACTGTTCTCATAGCTACATCTCCCGCTTACTCCACATCACTCTAAGTAAACATTGCTGGTTTCTCACCACCCAGCCAGGCGTTCTTCTCAGGCCTAACGCAGCCACACTCGTTCCGGATAAAGCCGACCAGAGCGAACACATACTCCTGATCTCTCAACCACCACACCTACAGCTAAGAAGCAGCTACCACTTGTTTTCGCACCAGCTGCACACATACTTAGTGCGCACACAGACTTTTTGACTCCCCCCTACTCTCTCTACTGACCTGAACTTCGGTTCCCAAGGGCGTTCAACCTACCAGCGCCTTCAGACCATACCAATGGTATATAAGGCGCTATATAAATGCAAAATAACATAACATAACAATGTGTTCTTCACTTGGCAAGGTGACTGTCTCAGTTCCAACAAGGATATCTCACTCTTAAGATAAGTGACAGTGTTCACAACCAAAGAGACTCTCTCTCCAGATATCAAGTTGAGAAAAAAAACAACGTAAAAGTTATTTTCTCGGAAGACAAATCACTGTTTATCTCATCGCATTTCTTATTCATAAGCAACACCTTAGTCACTCAGAAAGTTACAGTAGTGGAAATGCCACTTTTTTCCACAACAGTCTTCCACCACATTCACAGTACTTCAAATCATCTTATTCCTGGTCCATTTGCCTGCCAGGACTAACCACTACTTGTCTCTTTCCTGGTGTACTCGCCGGCAAGGATAAAACTCCTACTACTACAACCTATACTCTATGGTGAGGCTTGTTCCAAACTTTCTACACTTAAATCCGCAATAGGGAAAGTGGAACCCACACCGGCTTTTTGGGTAAGTTTTTTGACTTGCAAAACAATTGGCTTACAGCTTCTTCTACAAAAAAAAGAATCACTCTCACAATAATCTGTTTGCCATAGGCAATGCAGCTTATAGTTTTCACCCCCTTGATCCTTTCTACAAGGAGTGCTTTTTGCCTGCAGTCTCTTGGCAACCTATTGGCTGTTGGCAATGTAGTTTGCAACTTTCTCCGACAGGGTATTTTGTTCTCGGACAGCTACATTCAAATTGCCTTGATGTCACTCTCAGCTTTCTTTGGCTTTGGCAATGTAAGTTATGATGTCCCCTTGTTGGATATCCCTCTGTAGGAAAATTGCCTCCACTTTGTTTTATTCTTGCCCCCTTTTGGCTTTGGCATTGTGAGTTACAATATTATTTTGTTTCACCTCTCCCTTTAGGGAGATTGCCTTCACTTTGCTTTATTTTAAAGGTTGGGTATACAAAAAGTGCATTTCTGCACAGCGTCTACTTCGGAGAACCCCGGGGTCACCTATGTCAGGCCAACTCACCAGTATATCCTGGTGTCACCTTCTGACCCGCTACTTCCGCTTCTTTGCTCATCGAGGCTTCCCTTGCGGTTGACAACTACACTCAATCCCTTGCTGCTTGCGCTATCAATGGAGCTCAGACTGCTCCACATGTGCTCCAGTGAAATCTTCACACCGGACCAAGCTGCAGGACACAGAGAGCGCCTCCTTCAGGACAGTTGGCCTCAACATCGCTTCCTGCTGCGCATCCTCTGCATTTCCTGGGCACCCCGACCTCCGTGACATTCTCTGCACAGTGTCCCGCTATAGGCAAAGCGGCGCCACCGACTTCTGCCTTCTCCTGCAGCTTCTTAATGGCCCACACCTGAAAGGCCTTTAAATGTTTAAAGGTGCCGCTCAGGTGTGGGTCATTATAACTAGACCGCACATTACATTTTTGGAATCTGCGGACCCCTCATACTTGTCTCAATGCTAGGAGCATGATGGGACTTTAAGTCCATCATTTTCCTAGTTGTTTTAAAAACAGAATCAATCATCCACTTTGCAATAGGCCATCAGGACTGTAAGATCATCAGGGAAATGGTAACGGACTGTCCCATTCCCCCTGACACGGGTTCCTCCCATGTGATCCACCTGCATAATACCAACCCCAGGGTCAGGATCATGTAGCGGCTGCCTTTCCCTGGCCACATGAGAAGGGGTCCAGGTCAGGTTTATTGGGATGATCACCTCTGATTCATCACACCATCCACAACTTCTCCCTAACTCTCTTCCCCCATTGGCTGCCTCGTGGTTACCTGTCACTCACAATCAGGAACCCGTGCCAACCAAAGTGGGAAGGTCGACTTCTATTCGGCTTCCGTGGTCTGAAAGAAGTTGTGTTTGTTACTCCCTCAGACATGACAGATGGGTCTTGAGCATCAGACTACATCCACAGACCTACTGCAATACCACAAACCTTAGCTAGTCTCCAGATCTAGCTTTGCTCTATGATTATTTATTAGCACCTGGGCGAGAGAGCTTGCTAATCAGGAGGCCGGGAACGCAAGAGAAACCTGCGAGAATCCACCCACATTTCAAGTGGACCCACAGCACCTTTGCCAGGCCTTCACCTTATACTTGTAGGTGACGCCGTAGATAGAGTCCCCACTGGAGTGACTCACCTCGACCCCCCAGCCCTTACTAGCGTCCCCAGCCAGCATCCCTGCCCACTTCATGGCCCACCTCTAGTGACTGCAAATAGTTATTTCCAATAGCAGATGTGTGTAATCTCTTTTAAAGGGAAGCATGATTTGTGCAAAGCCAACAAAAGTATCAGCACCCCAGACGGCAGCTTAGAGTTATAATATAAACAAATATTGCTTTTGTGGGTGCGCAGGGCTTGAATGGTGCACTTGGGCCTACATGACTTGGGCATGAGGGCTGTTGCTGACCTTGCCCTCCCTCAAAAGTGATACCTAAAGCTTTATTGAAAACAGTTTATCAATAACAGGCAAAGGCCATCTTGCCCCCCCGAAGTGGCAATTACCCTACATGCTGTAACACCATACTACATACTTCTCCAGATATGACTTACTTTAAGATTGTGAACTTTTTGTTTTGTTAAACTTCTAAAATTCTCCTTACACAGAAAATGAATGGCAAGTGTATAGTATATGGGACACTGCCCTGTGCAACACTGACAGCACCCAGCTGCACATAGCCTTACACTGAAAACTTTTTAAAGGCTTTTTTTTATCATATCTATTTCTGTGTGTCCATTTATGCAGCCAATCTTTGCATTTCACATCTCACTGATGTCTTACTTCAGAGGTACACAGAACTGTGGTATTGTTGCTCATTGTAGGTTCTTGGTACACATAACGTCTGGTGACATTACACATTTTAGTATAAAATTGCTAAAGAAATACGTTTGTTGGCTAATCAATAAAATTTCAATTAGCAAACTCTGCTAATCAATTTTTGAAAATAAATGTATGCCTTGTTTTCCAATATTGAAAAGACTACACTGCATAACTCCTTGAGAAATTGATCTACCAACAGCTGCTGGAATTCGTTGAAGCCAACAGTTTCTTTCAGAAGACGGATCAACACCAGCAAGAGGAAGAGAATCCACACTACACTCAATATGGGGCAGCTTAAAAAACATGGATGCCAACTCATCTAAAGCACTCTCGCTGCTGGATGTTACCTCCCACCTGGATACTCGCAGGAGATTGTACTAAAAAGACTTTAGAACAGGAACGGCTGTATGCTGATCACCTTATTCCTTACCGAAGGACGCCACTGCAACCTGAATTGCTGAGTACCAGAAGGATCCAGTTTCTCACCTTTGATATTAAACATTTACACAACCCCACTCCTGAAACTTATCAACTCAGGCCCTTGCATGCTTCAACTAAGCTGATAATGCCAATATACAAGCTCACTAACTACTCAACAACAAACATGCCTTATCTCTGCATATGCCTCGCAGTTCTATGTGATTTAATCTCAACAATGTTTGAAGTTGTCTGTTTAGCAGGGGCAGTTTAACTGTTGCCATATAATCATTTTCTTCTTTCTTACAATAGGGTTGGTTACCCCATACTGCCTTTCCTCCCGCCCTGCCGCACCCATTCCTACCCTTGTCTCGCCCCTGCATACTCCATCCCCATAAATATATTTTATGTTGTGGGAAGATCAAATTGCCATGACCAAACAGTTCACTATGCAAATGATGGGGTAGAAACCACTACAGACCACCTCACACATGTGGACTCCTGGACAATTCAAACAGAACAGTCAAACTCAACCCAACAAAGCTCCGTCCATGATTTATGGAAAATTGCCACTAGACACCCCACCTACTCCATGGCCCAAATAAATGGAACTTGCCCTCGGTCTCTGCTAACTGCCAGAAACCTTGGACTCCTAATTGACAGCAAGCTTTCAATGGCATCATAGGTTAAAGCCTTCCTAAGGAGTTGCTTTTTAAAGCTCCAATCTGATGCACCATTCCCTACCTGACCGTTGCCTACACAACCATGGCAGTCTTCACACCAGTACTTGCAAGACTAGAGAATGCCAACCGCCTTTAACTTGGGTCTACCGGAATTCCCACTATGTAGGCTACAAACAGTCCAAAACGAAGAAGCTGGATTGCTTCTGAGACTTAAAGGATACAAATACATCATTCCAACTTTCCGAATCTCCACCTGCTCCCAATCAAACGGAGGATTTGCTTTAAAACTCTGCGCATTGCCCTCTGTGCCTGCCAGTGCAAAGGCCCAGAATCCGTCATGAGGAAATTCACCTGATATCAACAATCAAGAACACTCTAATCCAGCAGTGATGCTCTAGTAATGGTCCCAACCATAAATAACACAGAGGATCATCTTCCTCCTGCCTCTCAAACCGACTCCAGAAAGCTTGGATAGACACCCATAGAGGGACGTGGATCTAGGAGGGAGGAGAGCAAGAGGACACCACCTAAACCCAAAAACTCTGGAGGAGCGCTCTGACGAAGTAGGCGTCCAGCCTGAAAGGGAATCAAAGAAGTAATGTTTAGCAAACGTGTGCAGAGAAACCCATGTGCTGCTTGGCAAATGTCCAAGACAGGGACCCCCTGTGCCCTTCTCTAGGTAAAGTTGGCAGCCGGACCTCTGGTAGAATGAGCCCGGAGACTTTCAGGTACATCTTTTCCAGTCAGATCATAGCATTTCGAGATGCACTGAATGATCCACCTTGATAAGGGTGCGTTAAGTCAAAGCCCAGTCAGCACAAGCACCCGCATAACCCACAAAAAGCTGGTCATCTTTCCAGACATCCCCCATCCGAGAGACTTAGTAGCAGAGAGCCTGCACCTGGTCCAGCTGATGGAATCTCTCCTCTGCTTTGAAAGACAAGGTGGAAGAAAAAACACCGGAAGATGGATCTTTTGAGATGGATGAATGTCTGAGACCACCTTTAGGAAGACGTTCTCACTCTCAACATCACCTCCCTATGTGGAAAAAAACAAATAGGGAGGTTAAACAAATCACACCTGAAGCCAACGCACCCGTCTCGCGGAACTGATGGCAACCAGGAAAATCACCTTATGTGTGAGCAACCTAAGAGAAAACGAATGCAAGGGCTCATATGGAGCACACACAAGGAATGCCAACTGCTACAGATGGCACACAAATTACTCTGAAACAGTTCAAGGGTTTTTATTTTAGTTTGTGGGCCCAAAGGCTGTCCCCCTCTCTTTCGTCTCCCTTTGGATCTCCTCCGTAGCCCAGGCTCCCATAACCCCAAGTAAGTACTACTGACCAGTATCACTGCAGCACCACTGTCACTCCTAAATCAATACCTCGCCCTTCTGCACAAACCTCATCCACAAGTCATCGCTTCCTCCTGCTGGTGTCATGGTCCACATCCACAACTGACCTCACCTGGATAATTCACACTTCCTGTTTCCTTCCCCCTCGCCCTCTGGGAATTTTCCAGCTATCCCTAGCCAGTCTAGCTCTGGCTTCCCTACGCGGGTTAGGTATGTATGATGAGAATGCATAAGAAGAAGGGCCAAGACCTGCCCTATTCCTCCACTCAGGCTCGCTGCGCATTGTTGATGGTGGCGCAAGAGAACTCATGTTCGTGATTTGGGTCCCTTCTACGAGAAGTTCACTTTTAAGTCTGGTTGGGGAGGGTAGCTCAATCCCTGTTTTTAGTTCTCGTGGTCTAGGTGGCTGTGTGGACTTGCCCACACCTGTCAGCGGCTCTGTAATCTTTCCCAGACTGCTCCATATGAACACAGCTTCTTGCTCACTTGGTCATGAGATGATGGTGACTGTATTGTGGTTATGCTCTGGGGCTCTCTTTCTATTTTGGTTCAGGGCCTTCAAGTTTCTCTTTTGCCTTGTCTCAAGCTTCCAGTATAGTTAATCTAAAAGAAATAGAAAGACATTGGTGAGTGTCTAATGTAAGGCTGGAGACAATGGCCAGAACACTAACGTGCTGGCACAGGGGAGGGGTAAGAAAAATGGGTCCTCCTCTAATGTCTCTGTCCCCCTGTGAATGAACTCTGGATGACTCCCTGGTACGGCCCCTGGTCCTGACCAAAGGGGCTGTCACCCTCTCTTGCCAAGGCCAAATAACTGGCCTTGTCACACAACACTAAATTCAAATACCACGGCGGAACCACCACCTGGCGTGGTGGAAAATGATTGCACACTCACCCCAAAAATGGCCTAATAATGCAAGTTGTAAAAATAACAAAATAAAATAAAAAGAGTCTTGCTCAGGGTTACTTTTAAAAACAGAGATAGCGGGCAGGTACCCCCCTAACAGTGCCGATCTGCAGATCCATCCGGGCCAAAAAGACAGCAAAAAATCCAAAACAAAGGATATGGGGCAAGATAAAGGACTCAGAGTACTCTCCCAGCACAAAGATGAGAACCTATACCATTTGCAGGTATACACTGAATAAGTGGCAGGACTCTGAGCTGAGAGGAGTGAATTCAGGACATCATCCAACAAGTCCAACTCCTTGTATCTCAGCCACTCAGCAGCTAGGCAAGATGGTTCAGGTTGCTGAGATAAAAGGAAGCCCCACCCTTCCAACTGGGAGAGTGGATCCAAACTCTTCATGAGGCACCAGGGAGGGCAGATAGACATGTCTAGAAACTCCTGTTACCACCTCCTCCAAGGCCAATCCAGAGACATCAAAATCAACTTGGATACAAACAGGTGTATTTTTCTGAGAACCAGCAACATCACAGATCAGCAGGTACGCATAGTGGAGGTTGAACATTCAGTCGACGGTCAATGCATCCCCCAGAGCCCACTGCTGAATAAATTCTGTGGAGCAGAACAATTTGCAATTCCTGTTGACAACAAAAGCAGAGAGTTCCACCTGAAGAGTCTGCCAATGGGAGAAAACCTCCTCCAGAACTTTCTGGCAGAGCGTCCACTCGCAGGAGGCTGAAATCTGTCTGCTCAACGCTGTCACAGTAATATTTTCTGTTCTGGCAAGAGGACCACCATCAGCGATATCTTTCTCCAGAACCACAGTTGCGTTGTTTCTCTGCATAGCAGCAAGAATCCCACACCATCTCCCTTGTTGAGGTAGTGCATTCCCAATGTGTTGTCCGTCAGTCCCCCCAGTACACAGCTGCCCTTCACAGAGACGAGAAAGGCAACCAGGGCCAGCCTGAGCACCCTCAATTCTGGCAATCTGATGTGTTGAAGATACTCTAGGAGAGACCACAGTCCACTCACTGTCAGATCCAATAAGCGAGTGCCCCACCCTTTCAAAGATACATTGGTGACCACCGTTACTTGAGGCCAGAGCAATGCTCCCATCAAATGATTGTCTCACATGGTCTTGTGAAACTCTCTTTGAGACTTGCAAAAGATATGACATGTTTCCTTCAAACTGAGACCACTGGCAACGGAGGAGCCACTAAAGTGATTACATACAAAGTCCGGCTTCTGGAACCACCACAATGTAGGAAGCCTTCAGTCCAAAACAAGAGCAGGAAGGCTGAGGCGGACACCAGTCCCTGGGATTGGAGGACTTATACCACCCGGGAGATGTTTGTCACACGATCCTCGTTCAATAAGGCCCTGCAGAGGTGAGTGTCCAGGACCAGTCCGATAAACTGGAGGGAATGGGACGGCGAAAAAGTTAATGAAAAAGCCCAAGCTGAACATGCAGAAGAGATGTGTCGACGCCCGCTCTTGGGAGCTAGCTTGGGTAAACCAGTCGTCCAGGTAGGGAAAGACGTGAATGCCTTCTCTCCTAAGGCAAGCTGCCACCACTGCCAACAGGTTGGTGAAAACCCTGGGTGCCAAAAATAGACAGAATGTCAGGACTAAAATAGTTAATGGTGATGGCCCATTATGAATCTCAGGTATTTCCTGTGCATGAATAAGCACATGGAACAGTGACACCAATCAGTCCTGCAGATCGAGGGCTTGAACGACCTGGGCTAGATTTACCATCTTAAATGTGTCCTTGCAGAGGTAAATATTATGTACTAGTACAACAATTACATTCACACCGCGCACAAATCAATGACGCCCATGCATTGGTTGCATAATTTATTTGTTTTTTATTATTTGATTGGCAGACGTACTTTTATCAACCTTTCAAAAGTAAAAAATACAACTATTACATATAAAAAAACAACATGTATCAACCATATCAAAATAAATACTATGTTCAAAAGCTCCATATTCTACATTCGAGAAACAGTCTTTAGATGTTCGATTAGTAATCCTTAGCTGTAGAATTATCAAACGGATCTAATCCATATACATTGACCCAAACATAATATAAAACAAAACAATAGTCACTTTACAGCAAGAGGTACAATAAAGATTCTCCAAGGTCATACATTTGTTATTCTTCAGGCATGGTCCTAGGAGATACATACGGAAGAATAGAATTTAAATATTATACTAACGCTATCTTTGGTGACATTCTAGATATGGAAAACATTTTATGCCAGATTTCACCCTCTGTTAAAGGACAATGAAATTTCTACTGTTTCTCAAGAAATCTGTTACGTTTTGAAACCAAAGCTGGACACTCAACAACAATATGCCGCAGTGTTTCTTTCTGAGATTTTTTCATCGCAAAATCGACAGATGTTTTTGTCCTTTGATATCATACCACGATAGGCCAATATTTCATTTGTTGGCCAGAGGTTCAACCTGAATCTTAGATATTGATTCTGAAAAAAGGATGATGGACTCTTGAGGAGATAATCTGCCATAGTGCGTAATTTTTTATGACCGAATAAAGTGATATCAAAATCTACATAATTAGTACATTCACGTTGTGTGGTTATCCAGTCATGTTGTAATTTTTTCTAGCACGTACTGGATTTTGAATTAATATAGCAAGAGAGATATCTGCTTTTGCTAGAGCATCCAGCGTATAATCTTGCTATCCTGTTGAAAATGAGTGCGAAGAAGTTAACAAATACTCAGCCATAACACCCAGAATATTCGTAGCATTAAAGCCTTTAAGCATTTTCTTAACAAGGCACACATTTTCCACAACATATGAACAAATAAAGACAAGGCACCTAGTTCAAAACATATAAGAGCTACTGGTGTGGATTTGGGTAGCTTTAGTACATTCCTCCAAAATCGGACCTCTAATTTATCCCAGAACTGACGCTCTCTGGGCAACTTTGTTTCTGAGCCATAGGTTCTTATTGGTACTAATTTTTGTTGATAGAATCCCATTATATGCTTACAAGTGAATTTACCATACATGTAATGGAGGATTTTGGCTTGCGAGGTTAAGGTTAGTCATCTTGGAATCTAAATTATGTGAATACTATTTTTCATCAAGTTGACCATTTACACTAATATCCAAATATTTGTAGTGGGAAACCACCTGTAATTTATGTTCCTGTAATGTCCAAACACATCTATTAGTTTTACTCTTTCTTTGTTTACCGCATTCGACTATTTGAGTCTTTTCCAAATTGATGATCAGTTTGTTTCTGTTAGTGTATTCATTAAGTTTGTCGAATTATCTCTGCAGCCCACTCAGTGTTTGGGAGAGTAACAAAAGATCATCCGCGTACAGTAACCACGCTATTTGGTGTGGACCCAAGTTAGGGGCATCAACATTTGCTACAAGGAAATTGACACCCATATCCATAATAAACAAATTAAAAAAGGGTGGAAGCCAAAATGCATCCTTGTTTTAAACCACGCTTTGTGGAAAAGACTGAGGAGAGTAAACCTTCTAGAGAGAGCGTTACCTGCATGGTGGTGTTTGAATAGAGTAGATCAATGAGTGTTATAAGAGACAAAGGACATTCATTTTGAAGAAGTTTATCATGAAGCAACTGCCTATCTATAGGGTCGAAAGCAACCCGGAAATCTATGAAAGCCATATATAATGGCTGTTTTCGTGTATAACAATGCGATTTAATCATATTAAGAGTGATGATATTGATTGCAGTTCCCATACCGGAGACAAATCCTGACTAGAAAGGATCTCTTATTTTTTTCCAATGTCCAGGCATTTAAGTCTCTAAGTATTAAGCGACTAAAGATTTTACCGGGGGCATCCAACAAGGCAATGGGCCTGTAACTTGTTGGATTAAGCAGATCGCCCTTTATGTAGACCGGCAGGACTATCGGGTGAGTCCAGCTACATGGAATCTGTTGTTTAGTGTTTATTATATAAACAAATATATTAAACAGGATCATGGCCCAATACTCTGGGTGTTGTTTTAGAGTATGATTAGATAAACCATCTGGGCCAGGGGCCCCAGATCGGCTTGCTTTATTTATATAAAATAGAATGTCCTCTCTATTAAAATTCAGGTGAAAATGTTCAGACTTTTGTTCGATGGGTCTAATTAGTTTACCCTTGGGTAATGCATATAGCTCAGTAAAGTGGGAAATCCATTTTTCTTCCGTGACTCCATTTATTTGGAAGGCTAATTGTGGTGTAGCTGTTTGATTCAAAAGCGCCCACATTTGACCTGTGTTTTTATTCTGTACTAAATTTAACATCATTTAACCACTAAGTTGATAAAATTTTGATTTTCTTGCTCGCAGACAGTTTTTATAGCTAGTTTTGATTTTTCTTATGGCAATGATCCTCGACGTAGGAGAGAGTAGTCATGTCTGCCTTTTCTGCTTGCAGAACATGGATTTCCTTGCCTTGATTTCAGGATTGAAAGCATGTATTGTGTTGTGTTTTTTTTTTAATGGGAATGTACCAGCTGTGCGATATTGTTGAATCAATTCATTGTAGGCTACATCATAACCTTGTGGCACTAGTTCGGAGTTTCGATAGACTAACTCCAGCTGATCATTGAAATGCTGCAATTTGTTTTACGACCAGTGGTCTATATTAAGACCGTTGTTAATAATTGCTATTCCTTGACATTGAGACTCAGGGCTCTCAGGTAGTTAGCCATTCACACTCCAGATAGTAGAGAGTTTATTATGGTCACTTTGTTCTGTGGGTATTACAGTGAAATGTGATATTAAAGGGAAAAAAATGGGGTCGACAAAAATATAATCTATTATGGCACTAGCATCTTTTCTATGCCAAGTGGTATGGGGAGGAGTATCATCAGGATACGCTCCGTTCAACATAATTAATTTATGGACCTCTGTAAAATGGCTCCATTGAATCAGTCTTTTTTCGCACCCAGAACGAGATATTACCAAACACTGACGATTTAGGTCGCCTGCCAAGATTATATGGGAGATTTCAGGGGCAAGACCAATCAATTCCAACAGGGCAGTTAAGTCTTGGAAGAAAGAATAATCTTAAATGCCTTGCACATTCCAATAAACATTAAATAATGCATTGAAACTATTAGCTATTTTAAGTTTAATTAGTAGCATAAAGGCGTTTGGTGAGGCCAAGGGTTCAGAATAAATACCCGCGCTCAATTTGGTGGCAATTAATACACCTGACATGGGTCTCCCCCCAAGTCCTTGAAATGCTGGAATTAAATGGGTATCAAAGTTGTACCAAATGAAGTTGGTAGAGAGCCAAGTCTCTTGTAAAATGATTATATCATACAAATCCTGGGAGGATAGCTCAGCGGCAACGTGCGCGCCTTGGAAGCAAGACGACACGAAGCAACACAGGTTCGATCCCCGGGTCCGCACTTAGAAACCTCTTGGTGTTTAAACGCCTTATAAATTGC